>NC_081537.1:26930853-27251631 GCF_030273125.1 Centropristis striata | reverse complement strand
AAGCAAACGGTCTGCCTTCCTACACTGCTGATGAGCCTGAAGAGAGGCAGACACAAGGAGGGAACAATTCGACACAGGTAAGCCAAAAACAAAGACAAAGGGCACAGTCAGTGGATGTCGATAAAAATTGTTTAAAAAGGGGAAGAGTGTACATAATTTAGGAAAGATGATAGGAGGAAGTGGGTGGTTGGTTGAGGAGGAAGTTGTTCATATATATTCAATTTCACAGGACTCAACTGAGTTTTCTTAATCTTTTTTTTTTTATGGTTTTGGTAGATACAACTAGAAAGAGAAAGTGAATTGATAATATACAATATATATCACCTAGGGCTCTGTGAAGTTCAAAGAAGCATTTTTCACTATGTGGCACAATACAAGGAACCCCTGAGTAAATCTGCGAAGAAACACACAAACAAATGCTGATGCTTCCATATTGATGTATTGTATCACCCAATTAAGCCATTACCATCCCATAATGCTTCAGAGATTTATAAATTGTACTCTCAGTTGATACTGATTTTGGTTCAATGTTGCAAGATGGAAAGATCTGGATCACTTCAAGAGAGGATTTGAAGCACACCCACAGGGCATGAGGTGATCTCAGGCCATCTACAGGAGGTTTGGACGACATATTAAAGTGCTCTCCAACACCTACTTCCAGCTTGTGCCTCTCATTTATTACCATTACTTTACTTTAATATATATAACTTTATATATATATATATATATATATATATATATACATACATACATACATACATACATACATATATATATACATATATACATATATTGGGGAAGTCTTGATCCCCTTTTCAACCTCCTTTCCAAGTCGTGACTCAGGAATGGCATGTCTCCTTAATCCTTGTTTTGAAATTGAAAAGAAAAATATGATACAAATTGTTTCCAGCTACCATTATTGTGTGGATTAGAGAATGGAATTAAACTTGGGAAAAACTTTTAAATATTTTTATTACGCAGTGGACCAAATAATTTATTAACCAGATGGCCGGGAGTCTGAGGAGGAAATACCTGAAGTGCTATTGGCAGGGTATTGCAGATAGCAATGAAAAACACTGACGATAACTGTGTGGTGAAGTTAGAATAATGGAGAATTGTCAATGAGCATAACTTAAGTCAGAACAGGTGAACATGCTGACATTTTTACACTTACTTACACAGCCTGTCTTGAAAAGTTCACAATGTTACAACTTATTTTTCCAAAATGATTTACATCTAGGAGTTCATACAACACAAGCAAAGATCAATTCGGAAGGCAACACATGAGTAAGTGCCATGGGGTTATGTTTGAGTTCAAAAGGACGTAGGTGTCATCAGGCAGTGTACAAAGACAGTGCAAATAGTGCAAAGAAAAGTTTTCTCCCCAACTTATTTTCATTATCCATCAACCATCTTGATAAGGTGTGAAGGTATTCAGTAAAGAGCTGGGCTTACCAAGTCTCTACTTGAAGATTGAAAAGTGGTCAAAAGATTGACTTAAAGTGGTATGTCTTGCTTAAGTCACAAAGGCATGTTCAAAAATTGCCTAAGTCATTTATTTCTCTTAAGTTACATAATTTACACACAGTGTTGTTACTATGCCAATAGCCATCCTTTGTTACATCCTTTTTGAGTGAAATGATCAATAAATGTCATATGTTACACTTTTGGTAAAGTTTTTTGTGTTTCCTGCAAAACTTGAAAAAATGAGATCATTTCAACAGAGTGACGAAATATCTCTTGTGAGAAGTGTGACCGTCCACACACTTGAAGAATCTTTGACACTGAGCACTGTAACTGTTCTGGGGGATCATGGTGAACAGAAGTAACAGCTTACCAATACACTTTATTGTGTTTGTTTGTATGTTGTATATCGTTTTATTTCTGTCATTTGTCACCCATCTCTATATATAGACCGTTACTGATACTCCTAAATACTGACCCCCAAATGTCGATCCTAATTATAATGCTGATTACAATGTTGTATGCTAAATCAGTTGCCTTCACGGACAGACAACTGACATTTTACTTAATTGACAACAACGAGAGATTATAGAGATTAAAGCAATGATAGCCTGCCGAGGCAGCATTCTATGTCAACCCTACGTTACTCTGTGTAACTGAGAGTGAAGACCTATAATAATAATAATAATAATAATAATAAGACCTATGCGTTTCAACGAACCGACTAACAGTACGTTGTTATTATCAAGTGGCCTTGCAAACAAGTTTACTAGTAGCACATTGGTGTCAATAATTCCTCACATTACAAAGGGCATAACAACATAACACAGGCGGACAGTAGCTACCATGTTCCAGCGTCATACGTTTCGCTCGGTCTGTCGAGGACAAAACCAAAAGGTATCATGTGTAGCATGTCCAAGCTACCAGATAACAGGAACCAGGCACACAGAGCGACTAGCCGCTAACTTACTATGGGAGCTAGCTGGTGTAGCTTACCTAGGCTATAGGTCTATGTAGCTACAGTAACGTTAGCTCGTTATTGCAACATCAACACCGAAACTTACCAGATTGAGCGGGCTGTCCACGACCTCCATGGGATCTATTCTTCGATAGTTTATACTACATGAAAGGTGTCTCTGTCATTCGCACTGCGATAAAAAAAAGACTTGAAAAAATAATCATAAGAATATTAGCTAGTGTCAAGGAAGCCCTGTCGCTTCCACAGCACAGCCAAGCTGCGTCAACACGTCGTGACGTCACGACGCAGTATTTTTGAGCAGATGTTTTTCTGCGTCAAGTTTAACTGTAGCATGGACGGAAACGGGTTGCTTCGAAATTAAAAGAATTTAATTAATAGCGTTGGAATGTGAAATACGAGCAAGCAGGCGTTAGAGTTGCCCGAATACATCTACTTTTCTTTATGATGTATTTTCACGCTTCATAACCTGACCACTATCGTTAGAGGCACGTTCGACTAGGAGTTATGTGACTTTGTAGTTTTGCAATGCTTTTATTGTGACACTGTGAACAGAAATGCAATGTGCTATCCAATACTTCCCATCTGTTATGTTTGAGGACTCCAGGAAGTGAATTATACATTGAATGTTGTCAGTGGGTATCAAATTATATATATATTATCGTATTTTAATTTCACAGCCCCTTAATAAATATCCCGTTAAGGATTTCGGAGCAGACTGTGTGGTTTAAGGTAAATTACTTCAGTCAGTGTTCTTTCAATATTCAGTTTTAGTTCGAACGTCACTTGACCAGGATACAACACGGAACTCAAGCCAGCAGCGAGAGCAATCATGCTGATGAAAAAGAGAGGGCATACGTGTTTGCTGGCGTCGAGTATGGCTTCACTAGTTGTGCTCATGATGGTGCTGTACGGTACCATTGGCAGCCAGCAGCCAGTCAGCTTAGGCTTCAGACATGACTACCAGCTGCTGGGCAGACCCCTGTACAAACTGGACCTGAGCTGGCCCAAGTACCCTGAGCTCTTCACCGGGGAGGTGTTTGCAGTGGCTGTCAACCAGTATGCTGGTGTGGTGTATGTGGCACAGAGAGGTAAATACGTACAAATGTGACTCACTTCATTAAACTAGAGTAAATATGCCTATTGTTTGTGTACTGTAAATATAGGTATTGTTTATAATATCAGTAAACATATCGTCACCCTGTTAAAATAGTCGCTTTTTTTCTTTTAGTTTTGCAGGAAACACAAAAAACTTCACCAAAAGTGTAACATGACATTTATTGATCATTTCAGTCAAAAAGAATGGCTATTGGCATAGTAACAACACTGTGTGTAAATTATGTAACTTAAGAGAAATAAATGACTTAGGCAATTTTTTGAACATGCCTTTGTGACTTAAGTGAGATTCGGCAACACTTTATTTTGAAGGTTGATACATAAGAGAATATGGCATGACAAGTATCATGAGCATTAATGTTACTTCAAGTGTAACCTAAGTGTCATAATGTTCATGACACATCCCATGTCATGTTTATGACATGCTCGTGTCACTCTTATGTAGACACCTTAGAGTAAAGTGTTACCAATATTAGTGTCAACAATAAAACACTGATAAACTAAACTGATAACTAAACAATCTCCCTCTAGCTCTTCTTTGCTGGGTTCTTATCTGATGCCTATGAATGTGGCAAATTGTCAAAGAAGTGATGATCTTATAGGGGTAAAATCACATGATCTGATCAACTGAGGATGTAGGCGATTTTACTAGGTGATGATTTAGGCAAAAAAAAACAATTTTGACAAAAAATGACTTAGGTGATTATTTTAACAGTGTGACGATATGCTTGTTTGTTATGTAAACATTGAAAATGAGAATTCATGTTTTTTAATATAATTCTAGATGTGTGCCAGAATTGTATGCATGTTCTAATTTAAAAGTGTGATATGTGAAGGAAAACTATTTTCAAATGTGTACTAAGACTTGAGGTATAGTTGTTTTTTTATGTGGGGTTGTATAAAGTTCTTATCTACACTCAGTGTATCATCTACAGTAGACACCGCCCAGTTTGGAGACACAGGCAGGAGGACCAGCATGGATGATAAACAATGTACAGCTGTTGAATGGGGGCAGCAGCAAAACTTATTTTAGCCACCTAACACTAGTGACATTACAAGAAATTGTACACTATATTTAGAATTTTTACCTCGCCGTCAGACACCCCTGTTTAAGTTACCCGGGGGAACTGAAGATTTTTCTATGCTCTCTTCAAAGCTACCAGACTGAATTGACGAAAACAGTAATCTTACCTCACATAACATGGTCTACTGCTGCCTGGATCATATAGTTTGTTTGTGTTAGTTGTGATTTCACATGGTGTATGATTGCAGTGAAATTTATTAGGTGCCAATAGTAACAATTCTGATTTATTTAATGGTGCACAGACTGATGTTAGGGCATCAACAAATCTAAATTTAAAGAGAATTTGTTCAAACTAACTAACTAAGAACACACTTATTATTTTTACAGTCTATGTAATGCACTCTGGTGAAGAATTAACAAGATGACAGTTATTCTTTTATTCTTAGTGGTGGATATAGGCCCTGTAGTTGGTTTTGTGCCCATATGATTTGAGTAATTTGGATGACTTGCACTGGTGATATCATCAGCCACGTCATGTTTCACTGTGGACATCGTCATATGGCAGTTTGGTAGGCATCGCCCATATATTCTAACTGATTTGAACTGTTATCATGGAACAATCTGCAAAAAGAATTGAAATTGTCTGAGTTGATCACAATCGGTGAATTAAAATTGATTCTAAAGGATAAGGAAATCATTTCTCTTTAATTGTTTATGTTAACTGTGTTTAAATGTTGGAACTTGTCACTTTTTATGCTGCTTTCTTGGCCAAGTCTCTCTTGGAAAAGTGTTTTTTTTAATCTCAACAAGACTTTTACCTGGTATATATATATATATATATAAATATATATAAATGTTAGGTATGGGCTGTGGCTAAATTAATGTTACAGCTAGAGGAAACATTGAAGACCACAGCTCCGCTGAGTTAAGACCACAATGGTTAAATTGGTTCTAGCCAGATGGGCTGTACAGGACTGTAGGCTAGGGAACTCAACAGTTGATTCACTTCAACTTTTTGAGTTTTGAGTGTGTATCGTCCTATCCCTTGACCATACTTCACTTTACAAATAAAAAAATATATATAAAATGTGCTACCAGATGTTAACATTTCACACAGTGTTTGCTTTGGCTTTGCTATCAGGTAACAATGTGCCCAAGGTACTGGTGTTCAGCACAGATGGAGACTTCCTCATGTCCTGGAACACAACCACTCTGGAGATGCCTCATGGTATGTTCTTAGCAGACGCAGCGTCTTCAAACCCCACTGTGTGGATCACAGATGTGGGGAGCGGCCCGTACGGCCACTGCATCAAACAGTACTCACCATCGGGGAAGCTCTTACAGGTGATTGCTTTATCTAGGATTTGATTTGACACTAGAAAGCCTTGGTTCAATATTGCATGGTGATGAATATCTTCTAATATCTTCTTGTATTTGTCAGGTGCTTGGTACACCTGGGAAAGCCGGCTCTGGGCTGAACCCTCTGCAGTTCCACCAGCCAGCTGAGATCTACGTCCACGACTCTGGAGAGATGTACATCGTGGACGGTGACGGCGGGATGAACAACCGCCTCATCAAGCTGTCCAAAGAGCAGGAGATACTGTGGATTCACGGAGAGAAAGGGCAAAGCATAGCTCAGTTCTACATCCCCCACAGCGTGACCGTGGACAGCGTCCAGAGGGTGTGGGTAGCCGACAGGGGGAACAAGAGGATCCAGGTCTTTAACTCCGTCACCGGGGACTGGCTGGGGACATGGGGGAGCTGCTTCACCGAGGATGCGCCCTACTCCGTCCGCCTGACCCCGGACAAGAAGTACTTCGTCGTTGTCCAGCTCAACACCAATCAGATTTCGCTGCTGGAAGCCCCACAGGTGGGTTTGATTGGCCAGTGCACTGTGGTCAGTGTGATCCAGCTGGCTGATGAAGTGAAGCCCCATCTGGTAGACCTAGACCTGAAGACAGGGGCCCTGTATGTGGCTGAGATTGGAGCTCAGCAGGCCCAGAAGTTCACCCCCTTCAGTCTGGGGGGTGGCTTCCCATAGTGCCACACTTTGAAATGACATGATCAATCAAACACTGATAATTAGAGTCACCAGTTATTTAAAAGTGGACCAAAAATCTCCATGTTTTATGTAATTCATGTGATACAGAAAATAATCACGGTATGTCAGTATGATGAACCCTGCTAATAAGATAAGCCACCTGAGGTTAAGATGTCTGATATCCCCGTCTCACAGAAATTACATTTTTATAGGACGAATTTGCAACAGTATTTATGTTTTGAAACCGTTATGCCATGTGGATACCTTTTTACAATGACAAAATGAGACACAAGGGTTTTAATCAACAAATTTTGATCCACATTTTGAAAATTTGCATGAGAAAAGTTTGATGGAAACACCAAAATTAGAAAAAAGCTTTAGAAAATAGGCATACGGTTTTAAGCTCCCTTGAGGTGGTTTTAGTCTCTTTTCTTTTTTGTTAATGCGGTTAGCATGATTAGAAATGATTTTTAAGAATAAGTTCTGACATAGCGAAACATTTAACTCATGACTGATCAGCTGTTTCAGCTTTGCCGGTCAACACGAGCTTAACATGAAAGCTATTGTAGCTCCAGTATATTCAAACACCCTCCCGATTAAACCCAGTCTACTCTGATTGGTCAGTGTTTCTGGGTCTTCTGCATCATAGGAATGACGGGAACAGAGTATAGCAACAGCACTTTCTAGCATGAAAAATCACAGATAAAAGCTTTTAAACTAAATGCTACACAATGTAACATGTTCTAGCAGCAATGTGATCTGAAATTGTGGAGAAATCCACACCGTCAGGAACCAAAATACTGGTTTCTCTGACGTTAGCATGTAGCTGCATGTAGCAGTTTATGCATGTAAAGACTGCAGTAACATGCCTTTTGCAGGTGACAGACAATACATAGAAACCTGGCAGCTGAATGTTGGAAATGGAGGATTCACATTGGGCAGAAATCTGAGGTTTTTGCTTCCAGGGATTGATTTGACACGTTTACAACATTATTTAAACTTTTGGCATGTTTAACATGACCATCCCACATTATATAACTAACAGATAATAAGACAAATTATAATAGGTGTTGTTTGATAGGTTCTTTGTTTTTTTCATAAATTGACCAAAACGCAGTAGGAGTCCAATTCTAACCTTATGTGGGACTTTTAGCTCTGCAGCACCTCATGGAGTGGAAAAAACAATTCTTTTTTTTCAATGTTTATTTTAGGAGATCATTTTTTTAAAAACAGTTAAGATAAATTATAAGCAGATTCTCAATATTAAAGGATCCGGATCAGCAAAACATGACCAGGACATCCCTACTTTTAACTGAGCCAAGTATGATATTAGTGTAATTTTTTTGAGACAAGGTTTCCTCTGACCTTTGTACCATAGTACAATGTACGGAATGTGAAAAGTTAATGGAGTTCTGACTGTGAAGTCATTATTCTGAGAATGAAGTCCGAATTCTGAGAAACAAAAGATTTGAGTTCTGAGTTTAAAGTTGGAATTCGGACTTTAAAATTCTGAATTCTTAGTTTAAAGTCAGATTTATTTATTTTTTTAACATTTCTGATTTTAGAATTTAGAATTTATTTTAGAATTTAGTCAGAATTCAGACTTTATTAATCCTCCTTCAATGTGAAAATAATGACACCATCACTAAAGGATGTCTCCATATTAATTGCAAAAAAAAAAAAAATATATAATATATATTATAAATAAATATCTACTAGGCATAGGTTATTTCAGTAATTAGTTAAAATTGTAGTGTCATGTTTGTAACAAAACCACTTCTGCAATCTGCAATGAACAAGCGGGTTACTTGGCATCTTCACAATAGATAAGGGCAGCATGTTGTTGGTTATTTATCGACTCACTACTATCAATAATTGCATATAGCTGTTGCGTTTTTCACTGTTATGTGCTGTTTGTGAAATATGCCATTTTTGTGCCATTTCTTTTTTTCTTGACTTTGAACTGCTTGAAAAGATAAAAGCTTCTCTGGGGCAGATCTGTTTCCCTTCTTCACTGAAGACACTTTAAACTGCTTTTTGCTGGTTCAGCCTTTTGCAGGTATATATATGGCTGTTTTTAAAGACATTTGTATATTTTCATGTGTAAAAGGTTAGAAGTGAATTGTTTAGTGCACTATTTAGCCTGAGTTGTCTTTAAATATCACGAAGCAACTAATAATGAAGTGAATATATAAGGTGTATGAAATTCTTTCTGAATTGCCATAATCGGTGTATATTTAATCTTGATGTATTATATGAATTGCGTTCTTGCATTATATCTTCTGTATTACAGAATCACCTGTATTTTGATATTATAATGACTTTGAAGAGTTGCAGGGTCTGAAGTGTGCTGGCTGTTTGGTGATGTTTTGATTTCCATTTTTGTGATTATAATTAGAAAACAAAAATCAAATCATGTTTTAAATATCGTCGATCCCCCTCTGACCCTGATGAAGAAAAACACCTTGTATTTCAATTTTAATGTTTGTATTTTAAAACAAAAATCAAATAACCACTTGTTTGTTTTATAATGTCCTTTTGTGAACGGAAAAATCGAATGACCAAAAGATACACGGACTGACTATATTTAAAAAGATTTAATTTTCGCTTTGTAATTATAATAACAAACTGCATGTGTAGAAGAAGACAAAAATGCCCGTTGTTTCATATTCTGTGACCGGAAGTTGTCGTTTACAAAACCAGCACGAGTGGTTGGTGTATGGCATAGACTGTAAACATTTGGTGGTTTAGTTAACTCTTACTTTACATTTGTATTACAGAATGATTGTGCTAAATGCTATTCTTGAATATAAGAATGGAATTATAATTTGTTTTTGTATAGGAATTGTTAATTGTTATTAGTCTTAGGCTGCTGCTGTTGCATGCAGGCCTCCCCATTAAAATATTATCTGTACAGCTGCAGTATCTACATGTTTGTGTGTGAGTGTATATATATATATATATATATATATCAGTGGTTGAAGAAGTATTCAAATCCCTTACTTAATTAGACGTACCCATACCATACTGTGAAATTACTCCATAACAAGTAAAAGTCCTGCATTCAAAACTTAATAAAATAAAAGTTCAAAAGTACCAGAATCAAAATGTACTTAAACTTAAAGTATCAAAAGTAAAAGTTTCACTAACGGTTGACATATCCCACTCTGTGCATTCCCATCAAGATTTTTTTTTTCCCCAACTATTACTTATTATAAAAAAAATCTGGTTTTATTGCGTTTTTTCACTTGAAATGATCCCTAATTTAGTGTATTTGACTAAAATTGACAAATGATAATGGAAAAAATCTGAAAATTATAAATCAATGTGGACCACAGGTTTGATTCTTTTATTATTTTTGCTGCCATCCAAAATGAACAATGCTTTCAAAACACAAGTTTGACCAAAACTTAACATAACCTACTGTTGCATTCCCATCAAGAAATTGTTATTTTACTATAACTATTGAAAAAAAAAATGGTTTAAATCCTTTTTTTCTCTTTAAATGAGGCCCAATATGGTATATTTGATTAAAATTGAAAAAAAAAAAGAAAATTATATATCAATTTGCTGGTCATAAGTTCCTTAAAAGGTGAATTAAAAAAAATGTAAATCATTTTTTTCTACATGTCCTAAAACCAGTCTAATGTCATGGGGTCCTTTTTGACCCCCAAGGACCACAGGTGTTGTATAAAAATGTATAAAATACTTAAAAATGTATCAAGAAAGTGGAAATGTATTTTATCTATAAAGGATGCAGAGGGGCACATATGCTGAATTTCAAGCAATTCTATGAAAGTTACCCTATATTAATGGTATGATGAAAATGATTTGGGGTCAAAAAGGACCACAGGAGGGTCAATACTGTTATGTGTAGCATAACTTGTAATGGAGCATGGAAAGTTACCCTGGTTCAATTTTAATATCTCAAATATACGATTCATCTATCATTTGTGCTGAGTTTTTGTGCTCTAGTTTCTGGGTGAGACTGAGGTCAAAGAGCCACCTGATTGAATTTTGCTGTCATAAAACTACTTTAGTTTTTGATGATGTTTATAAGGCTATCAAGTTTAACTGCCTGCAGACATTATACAGTTATACAGCTTACAGACAGGTTCTCTGCAGGGCCTTTTCTGTAGACACATTATAAAGTCCTTATCCTCATGAGTGGTGTCTGCCGCCAGAAGAGGAATTCACAAAGGTTTTCAGTAGTCACATTTGATGACAATCTGAAAGTATAGTCACAATCACAAAGTTTCTTACTGTAAAAAACAAACAAACAAAAAACCATTCATACAATACTCAGTTAGCTATTTATACCACCAAAACTCACAACACAATATTGGATTGAACAACATATTTTATTCAAAGAAAATGATTTATCTGCATCTGACTTTATATCAAAATACACATAATACAACATCACAATCATGACACCCCATTCTCACTCCATTTTCCTTATGTGTTCTATCTTTGGCCCATAATCTAATTATCTAGCAGATTTAATCAACAATTTATCTCAAAATAAATTAACATGACTGTTAATATGAATTGTAAGCGTTGATCTGACTAAGAATCCTTAAAACTGGAATCACAACATCTGTGCTGGTTTCATACTAATGTAAAGACCTTATTTACTGAGTCTATGGTAAAGACATTATTTATAGTCTATGGTTGCCCCTCATATTTCAAAGCTTGCGCAAAAACCCTCGAACCAGTTCAAGACTCAGTGGACAAAAAATGTAATAATCACTTTATAAGAAACTATCTCACTGACACATTGTTCCCTGGCAGACAAAACAAAAATAATATCTTACATAAATTTGATAATCCATCAATTGATTAACTAAAAACGATGTACCTAAAATTTCCTATACCCCCAAAATTAAAGAAACACACTTTAAAATTATAAACAATATTCATCCCTCTAAAGAATTACTCAGACTACGCTTTAATATCAGTGACCATTTATGCACATTCTGTGAAAATGACATTGAAACCACGGACCATGTCTTCTTCTCATGTCTTCATCCACAAGAATAGAGTTATGAAATCATCCCCCACAGTTATTGTCTTCATAAATTAATTCCAATTGTACTTAAAATCCCTAAAAATTCTAACAATAACAAAGGCACAAAAATTATATATCTTGAAAAATTTTCCCACTGAAATGAACAGTTAAAACTAATTCAAATCCTCCTTATTGAAACAACATTTAGACTATTTATATGTATTTTATTTTTGTCTATTTATTTTTGTATTTTTTTTTCAACTGCTCTGAATTTACAATATTGATATTATTATTGTAAGTTTTACTGTTGATTGATGTTCAACTGGCATTCTTTCTACACTTATGCAAGGTATGTACTGTGAAAAACGTGCCGGAAATGTTTATTTTTGTAATTTTCAATAAAGCATTGAAAATTTTTTTTTTTTAAAAAGTTCAAGACACAGTGAAGTGATACGGCCGGCTCGCGAGGCTTCAAACTTCACCGACACAAATCCTCACTCTCGATCTTGAAGCCTCGACACAGAAGGAAGTAACAGGAGAACTTCACTTTGCTCTGTGGAGAAAGGCCTCAAAGTGATGACTTTTATAGAATAATCTACTTAAAGAAATGAGGGAATGAAAGCAGAGCACGAGGGAAACTTCCTCCTTTTTAAGGAAAGCGACCGACGAGACAAACTGCATGCTGCTTTTAACCCGGAAGTCCGACTGAACAGATTAGGTATGTACATTTTTAGTGTTTCTCCCACTCCTTTTGTTTATTTTAACGTTCGTTAAATGCGTTACTGCTCAGCTCTGCAGGGAATACATGCAGACAGAGGCTGGACTTCATTTTGATGGGCACGCCACGCGTCCAATCACATGCGAGCACAGACTAGGATCATACCATTATGTGAAAGAAGGAGGCTAGGTGGTTATTGCTAATATTACATTGGACAGTTTTTTATGCATGCTTATTGTAATATATAAAATCACAACAAAGTGCAGAAAAATACCACAGTAAATCAGTTACATTTAATAGTGTAAATAATGGCCCCATTTAGAAGGAACTAGAAGATAAAGAATTGTATGATTTGGGGCGTGGCTACCTTTGATTGACAGGTAGCTAACAAGGCGAGCCGTCATTAGAAGAGAAGCAGAACAATGCGTATCCACAGCAACGTGTCAGTAAAGTCAAGTTCTGAGGTAAGTATCATACTTTCTTTTTTTTGCTAGCCAAAATCAACGTCCCAGTTAATGCTCCAGTTAATGCTAACATGAATCAGTCAGGTTGAGGTGTAGAGAGGCGTGTAGTCAGTGTCGTCAGATCCCTCTTGCTCCTCCACAGACCGGATATGGGATATGGTCTGCTCCCCGTATCAGATACTAGATGGCGACACAAGATGGCAACGAGTGTAACACTGAACTCGATGCCTCAAACGGGCAGTCCACAAACTAGTGTGTACCATCACCATCACTACGTCCACTATTTATACAGTCTATAATATAAAGTGAGTCACGACAACAGAAGTCCAGTAGAAAATTCATGCATTGATTTACAATATTGCAAACCAATATGTGTATATAGTCACATTATTAATACAGTTAAGATAAATTAGATGTGTGTGTTGGTGTATATATATATATATATATATATATATATATATATATATATATATATACACCAACACACACACACACACACACACACACACACACATATATATATATATATATATATATATATATATATGCAGTCATCAGTGTGAAGTTACAGTTTTCCACAATGTTCTCTCTGCAGTGCAATGTTCCAGCAGCTGTTAGTTAAAGAAGAGGTCCCCCCTGAGTGGAGCCCCAGCCTGGACCAGGAGAACCCAGAGCTCCTCCAGATAAAAGGGGAACAGGAAGAACTCCGGATCTGTCCAGAGGGAGAGCAGCATAATGGTCTGGAGGAGGCTGATTTAGCCAGGTTTCGATTCACTGCGCTTCCTGTGAAGTGTGAAGATGAAGAAGAGAGATGTGAGTGTTCACTGCTCCATCACAGCCAAGCGGAGGACAACAGAGAGGCAGAGCATCCAGCCAGCAGCTCAGCTGTGCAGATAAAAACAGAAACTGATGGAGATGACTGTGGAGGATCAGAACCAGCCAGGAAGAGACAGCCAGACAGTCATTCACAACCAAACACTGATGATGGAAAGACTTCAGACTCTTCTGAGACTAAAATCCATTACGATGGCTGGCAAGACCCTTTGTCAGATTCTGAACCTGAAACTGAAGACAGTGATGATTGGGTTGATACCAGGTCATCTGAGTCTGCTGTGAATGTTCTGAAATATGAGGAGGCTCCTGTGAGTGATGTGACATCTAACACCTTAAAATCCTTTCAGTGTAGCCAGCAATTAACTGACAAGGGATTTCTCCAGAGTCACAGGAAATGTCATTTTGGAGAAAGGTCCTCCAGCAGCTCGGATAGTAAAAAATGTTTTAGAGTAGAGCAAAAGGTAGGCACACAGAGCAGAGTGGACACAGGAGGGAAACCATTTGGTTGTGATGAATGTGGGAAAAGATTTACACGGAAGGACAGTTGGAGTTTACACATGAGAGCTCACAAAGGAGAGAAACCATTTGGATGTGACGTGTGTGGGAAAAGATTTACAGTGAAGGGGCATTTGAATTTACACATGAGAACTCACACAGGAGAGAAACCATTTGGATGTGATGTTTGTGGGAAAAGATTTACAGTAAGGTGGAATTTGAAGCAACACATGAGAGTTCACACAGGAGGGAAACCATTTGGTTGTGATGTTTGTGGGAAAAGATTTACATGGCAGGAACAGTTAAATTTACACATGAGAGTTCACACAGGAGAGAAACCATTTGGTTGTGGTAATAACAAATTTTAACCGACACCTGAAAGTCCATAAAGAGTAGAAACCTTTCTATTCAGTTTTTATTGAATGCAAATTAAGTAAATGTGTTGATAAGAGCCTGAGCAGGTTTCATTCTTTTTTATTAGTTTCATGTCTTTTTTTTCTTTCTCTTGTGTTTGTTGTAAAATATGCAAAATATTTCAAATGAATGTAACAAAGTTGTTTGTAAATGAGAGGGAATGAAACAGTGTTTTTAACTCAGATTTTTATTATATTATAATAAGATATAATATTATAATATAATATTTGTTTGGTACTAAAACACTATCTTTAAAAGCTCCCATACTTTCCTCTGTAGTTTTCTTGAAATAAGTAGTACATGACTGTAAACTCCCAAACTAAAAGTAATCATTGGGAAAGTGCATTATTTAGTTGTCACTTTTAATGAAACTCTTGATGGTGTTTTTGACTTTTTTTTTTCTACAAACAAGAGATTAACACATTTTAATCACTATTATATTTGCCACTTTTAGCTGATAGCACTGATAGCTACTGAAGGAGTCCCTCCTGATGATAAAGAGGTCGAAGAGATATCCGGAAATTCTACAAAGCAAACATTGTGCGATGATAGAGTTTGTTTGTTTATTCTGATGGATTTAGGTTAGGCCAACAAGAATCTGTTTCAATGAAAAATAAGATCATGTGGAGAGTCTCTTTTATTAGCATCACCCTATATAATTATTACATCACAATTTATTATTAGGAAATTATAAACTCTTTAAATAAATCGTTGCTGAAACTTTTTTGGTCACAAAGTCCAATAGGAAATGAGCAGAGACAACAGGTAAAGACTGACTCCTGATTTTCTATTTGGTGTTTCTGTTACCACTGTTGTGTCTTGATGGTAGTAAACAGTGAGCTGGCACTTACTAATACTCTCTTTAGCACACAAACAGTGTTGTAGAGCTTCTAAATGTCTGGAAGCAGGATGTTACAGTTACATCCTGCAGTTAATGTAGTGTGCAGTGAGTAGTGTGTAATGTGTAATGTGTAGTGTGTAGTGTGCAGTCACCAGACTGCAGTGTGAGGCCTTTCTGAGACTGAAAAGAAAGAGGATACATTTGCATATACAAACAGATTAGCAGGTGTTGATACTGTTTAAAATTCCTCATGAGCTCATTAAGACAGTTTTTTTTTTCACATTAAAAACATTATTTTAATCTATTTGTTTTTTAACATCTTGGGAAGAATTTGTGTTGTCTCCTGCACCTCTGTAAGAAGAAATGTGTCTCTTATTCCTCCCTGACAGCATGTCCTGCAGCATGTGCTCACATTAGGATTATAGTGTGTTTGCATCGTGCTGAGCTCATCCTCTGTTATTGAGGCATGAATCAACGAACAGCACAGAAAGCTGCTTTCATGTCTGTATTTTTATTGATGATACAGAAAGTCAACATATGATGCAGTTCTATAAAACCTAAAGGTGCAGGGTGTCCCTCTCAAATGTCCCTCAGTGGTGAGGACAGGTCAGTGCAGCAGAGAGAGCTGCATCTCCATTATGGCCTCCACAGAGAGGAAAGCTGGAATATTATATTACATATGTTTAATGGCTTCAACCTCCATATCATGAGTCAATAATAGCTGTGCACGCTGTATTTTATATAATAATTCACTTTGTATTCACTTTTCACAGTCCTTGGCCAAGTAGGCTTTACAAAAGCAAAAAAAGATTATCAGGTATTTTTATCTCATTTTACAGCTCAAAGTTGCACAATAAAATTTTAGTTTTTAAGTTAAAACATAATGAAAATTAAACATAAAATGATATATGCAGTAAATTAGTTAAATCCTTATTTGCATCCACACCCAGAGTTGTAGGCTTAATGGTTGGTTTATAATGATTCAGTCAAAATAAGTAGAGTGTAACAATAAACAAAATATTGGCAGTGTGTTATTCACATGTTTTACGGCAGTAAAATGATCAATAATACACTGACTACAGGGCTTCAGGCGGTTTTTCGCCTGCTTTAGAAAATAACCCTTCACATGTCAATTGACAGGGAGGTCCATTAAGTTTCGTTGCTTCGACGTCACCACATACGTCACCAACACAAGCCCCGCCCTCGATACGCGCTTCACAAACATCTCCTTGGATTACTTGACACACACTGTGAAGCCTCAACACAGAAGGATACATCAGTAACAGGAGAACCTCACTTTGCTCTGTGGAGAAAGGCCTCAAAGTGATGACTTTTATAGAATAATCTACATAAAGAAATAAGGAGAAAAGGCTAAATTCCTCTCACAGACAGAATGAAAGCAGAGCACGAGGAGGAACTTTCTAATTTCAAGGAAAACGAGCAAAGACACAAACTGCATGCTGCTTTTAACCCTGAAGTCCGACTGAACAGATTAGGTTTGTACATTTTCAGTGTTTCTATCACTCTTTGTGTTGATTTTAACATGAGTAAAAGTAGATGAGTGGGACTCTTGGATAAAACAAGCATCAGTTTTGTTCTGCTAAGCTGAAAAAATTAAGCTGTGTGCTTAACATGATTTCCTAAAACCCTACTTCTGTCCTTGCTGACTGGATGTGTGTGTGTGTTGCTCTTACCTCTGCTTGCAGTTTTCTGCAGATAATCCTGCTTTTTTTCAATGATAAATATCATGCAGCAGCTCCTGGGTACATACAAAGCAACGGGACTATACATCTTTTGTAGATAGCAGGCTATTGCCATAATTACACATTTTAACACTCTTCTTAGCACTGCGCAAGCCTGGCCTACCAGTAGCACAAGACTGAAGTGAGACGTGGGGAGACTTGACACAGAGCTAAAGCTAATTAGCAATCTCCAAACGATTACCAGAAACTATTAGATTACATTAATGTAGACTAAAATGCACAGTTTAGAAGTGAATGTTTAAGTGAATGTGTAATGTGAAATGTAAAAAATGTGGAAACGACCATGGATTCAAAACAGTGGACAAGATAATGCTAACACACAGCTAGTTAGCACTGCAAAGAAACAAGAGGACTGTGTACAGGGTAATAAATCTACAAGTTATCTCAGGAACTGTCTTGGTGCTAAGCCTAAGAGTAAATCACCTCCCTGGGACACTCAAGGGTGATTAACAGGCAAAGCCCAACGCAGTGAGATTTGTAGCTCAACCGGCTGGCCTACTTTACCACCCCGGCATAGCACCTCTTCAACCCCTGTTGCTAGCAGGACACAGCCCTGGACAGCTGTTAAAGTGAGGAATAACAACAAACTTCCCAAACAACAATGTGTACAACTGGTGCAGGACCCTGGATTCCCATCTGACGAGCTGCATCATTTTTCATCTGCTCACAACGGGGTAGGAGCCGAAAGAAACTCAGACCGTAAAAGGCCACAGAGAAAGCTAATGACTGGGCCTAAGACTGTTGATTATGGATGACTCTGCTGTTAAACATATGAGAAGCTTTTGCAGTAAGAACACCAAAGTTATTTGTTTTCCTAAGAACTTGTATCTGACATGAGGGAAAAAATCATGGATATTGTGACTGAGACCCCAACCGTTCTGTTACTTTTATTAACAATTTCAGACACCTTTTTTAAAGTAGATGTACTGGTTTGGAACACAACTTTTTATGTCAAACCTACTTTATTTCCAGCGTCACCCATCTGTTCCCTCTGCCAAGGACACAAGACAGGATGAATCAAAACATTCAGATGCCAAAACAAAAATTCCTGAAAGAGAACCTTGGCCCCCGTCTGAAGAGCGCTTTGGCCTTGACAGAGATCAGCATCGAAAGGAGGAGCCCCCACCTCCCACCTTACCAACCAGAATCAACCTCTTTCTTCATAGCCTGATAACAGTACAGCACATTCAGTTACTTGTGTACAAAATACAGCAAGCTCTAACTGATATAAACTGGGCTCAGGCTAAAGGACAGATTGCACCCATGACTTTTTCCAGGATAAGTCAGGGCCCACGCTGGCAGCTTGCTCAATTCTGGCCTTGATAAGTAAATGAGAAAGGCTGAACAAGAAGCACTCAACTCACCCTGCTAATTTATCAAATATAGCATGCATTCCTCATCTGCCACAGCCAGCAGATAATGATCCTAACACAATAAGTTTAGCTTTATTAAATGTCATGTCTTTGGCAAGGAAAACATTTTTAATCAACAATTTTATTATCAAGCACAATCTTGATTGTTTGTACTTAAATTCAACTTAGTTAGATCAAAACAACAGTAATGCTGTTCTGATTGAATCAGCTCCTTCCCACTTCAGTTCTATAAGTGAAGCCAGAGTGCATAAGAAGGGAGGGGGTGTGGCTGCTCTGTCCAATGATTCCCTCATATTTCAAGCAGTTATCTTATGGAAACTCTAAACATGAAGAGGCAGCGTTGCTACTCTCAATTCTTTTAAATCAAGACTGAAGACTTTTCTGTTTGCCACTGCGTTTCAGTCATGCTGCACTGTAACTTCTATTCCTTTGATATTTCATATTTTTTCTTAAATATTTTATCTGCTTGTTAAATTTTAAAATGTTATATTTGAATGTCATTTTATATGTGTCTCTTTCCAATGCTTTTTAATGTTTTGTGTAAAGCACTTTGAATTGCCTTGTTGTTGAAAGGTGCTATACAAATAATCTTGCAATGCCTTGACTTAACCTCCTGGCATTAAGAGAAACAATAACAAATACATTTTAATAACAATAAGAACAAAAATACAGAAAGCGAAGTTGGATAAACTTGTGTGTATTATCTTACTCTCATGGACTGCACCTTTTTAACTTCTATATAAAGTGAATCACGGTATCATTGTAACAGCACCAGATTGACTTAGATTTAAAATGATAAACTGAAGCGTACCTGACATTCAGGGGGGAACAACTCTGTAAAACAGAAAAGAGTTAGCCAATTTGACTAAATCAGTCGCTTAAGGTTATTAAACGATCAATTTGGAACTCTGAATAATAATTTACTTATTTATAACCAAATTACTATATTAATATTTAGTAAAGGTTAAAGGAATTTGTAGTTCTCTTCATAAAACAGGCTGGTATCATTCATACATTTAAAACATTAAATGGACAGCATGTGTGTTCCAAGAAGTAATTTATTCATAAGAAGAGTGAACTTAACAACAAAACACACAATGTCTAATGTAGTCAAGGCAAGGAGTACCAGCCAATCACAGCACAGCTTTCATCACACTAAAGTGGGCTTGGCTTTAGCTAAACTGGGTTGGAAAAATGATAGACGTGTTTGGGTCAAATCATCTGACATAAATGTACTCAAACGACACAGATCATCTGACAGTGACAGTCAACAAAATTTAGGAACCATGACTCTTTGGGCTTCCATACCAAACAGGTAATCTGTATTTACTGAGGCACTTTTTTAAAATCTAAGCTGCTGTTATTACCAAAAAGAGAAAATCAATATGCCACATTTCTGAAAGTTCTGGCACCACTGCTTTTTAATCTTGTCTCTGCCATAGTACTTCTCTCAGACAAACCAAAATGATTCTTTGATGTAAAGGAAATTTGTACCATCAGAAATCATTACTGAGCTCTCAGACATAAAGTAATGACACCTGAGTCGTCAGTTTGAAGTTACAGTTGTCCACAATGTTCTCTCTGCAGGTGTCCCCCCTGAGTGGAGCTCCAGCCTGGACCAGGAGAACCCAGAGCTCCTCCAGATAAAAGGGGAAGAGGAAGAACTCAGAATCGGTCCAGAGGGAGAGCAGCATAATAGTCTGGAGGAGGCTGATATCACCAGGTTTCTGTTCACTTCAGTTCCTGTGAAGTTTGAAGATGAAGAAGAGAGATGTGAGTGTTCACTGCTCCATCACAGCCAAGCAGAGGACAACAGAGAGGCAGAGCATCCAGCCATCAGCTCAGCTGTGCAGATAAAAACAGAAACTGATGGAGATGACTGTGGAGGATCAGAACCAGCCAGGAAGAGAGAGCCAGACAGTCATTCACAACCAAACACTGATGATGGAAAGACTTCTGACTCTTCTGAGACTGAAATCCATTACGATGACTGGCAAGACCCTTTGTCAGACTCTGAACCTGAAACTGAAGACCGTGATGATGATTGGATGGAGACCAGGTCACCTGAGTCTGCTGTGAATGTTCTGAAATATGAGGAGGCTTCTGTGAGTGATGTGACATCTAACACCTTAAAATCCTTGAAGTGTAGTCAGCAATTGTCCGACAAGGCGTTTCTCCAGAGTCACAGGAAATGTCACTTTGGAGAAATGTCCTCCAGCAGCTTGGATAGTAAAACATATTTTAGATTAAAGCAAAAGACCGACACACAGAGCCGAGTGGACACAGAAGGTAAACCATTTGGTTGTGATGATTGTGGAAAAAGATTTATAGCACTGGGAGATCTAAAGGAACACATGAGAATTCACACGGGAGAGAAACCATTTGGTTGTGATGATTGTGGAAAAAGATTTAAAGCACAGGGAAATCTAAAGAAACACATGATTATTCACACAGGAGAGAAACTTTTTTGTTGTGATGTTTGTGGGAAAAGATTTACACAACGGATAAGTCTGAAGAGACATATGACACTTCACACAGGAGAAAAAAGATTTGGTTGTGATGAATGTGGGAAAAAATTTTCTGAACGCGGAACTTTAAAGACACACGTGAGAATTCACACAGGAGAGAAACCATTTGGTTGTGATGTTTGTGGGAAAAGATTTACACAGCAGGGAGGTTTAATGCAACACATGAAAGTTCACACAGTAGAGAAACCATTTGGTTGTGATGTCTGTGGGAAAAGATTTACAAGAGAGGGAAGTCTAAAGAAACACGTGAGAATTCACACAGGAGATACACCATTTAGTTGTGATGATTGTGGAAAAAGATTTGTAGCACAGGGAGATCTAAAGAAACACATTATTATTCACACAGGAGAGAAACCATTTGCTTGTGATGTTTGTGGTAAAAGATTTACACAGCAGGGAAATTTGAAGCAACACATGAAAGTTCACACAGGAGATAAATCATTTGGTTGTGATGTTTGTGGGAAAAGATTTACACTGCAGGGAACTTTGAAGCAACACATGAAAGTTCACTCAGGAGAGAAACCATTTGGTTGTGATGTGTGTGGGAAAAGATTTAAATGGAAAGTAGAGTTTAATCGACACCTCAAAGTCCACAAAGAATAAAAATTCTTTTAGTTTTTTTGTTGAAGGCAAATTAGGTAAATGTGTTGGTAAGAGCCTGAGCAGGTTTCATTGTTTTTTTTTATTGTTTTTTTTTCTTTGTCTTGTCTTTGCTTCAAAAAATGCAAAATGTTTCAAATGAATGTGTCAGAGTTTTTTGTAAATCAGATCGAAGGAAACAATGTTTTTAACTCTCTCAATCAAATATAAATAGTATAATATAATACTTTGTTTTGTACTAAAACACTTTCATTTACAGCTCCGATACTTTCTTCTGTACTTTTCTTGAAATAAGATATATGTGACAGTAAACTCCCGAACTGATTGTTATCAGTGGGAAAGTGCATTATTTCGTTGCCACTTTTAAATAAATTCTCCTGTAACCTAGATGGTGTTTTTGACATTCTTTTCACTCATAGCCACTGAAGGGCTTTATAAGTTGGTGTCTCCACCAGAGTCCCTCCTGATGATAAAGAGGTCCAAGAGAGTAGACAGAGAATATCAGGAAGTGATACAAAGCAAACATTGAGTGATGACAGAGTTTGTTTGTTTGTTTAGTTGTTCTGATAGATCTAGGTTAGCCACTTACCATTCCAGGTCCTTTTTTTTTGGAGAATTGGTGGTTGTGGGCAGTGGATATTTAGGGGGAGATAGCAGGTCAACAATAAATGCCACAATAAAGTGGTGAACATCATCTGAAAGCTGTGAATCTGATGATTAAATTTAGATGCAGCTCAGCTTGAGCACTGTGTATCAAGTTGTTCTGGTCAAATATATCTTATAAAAATTAATTAATTAATATTTCATTTATGGAAACCTATTATGGTGTATAAAGGGTCATAACATTAGTGATGGTTTCTGAAGTCCATTTCCATGTTCAACTATGTCCCATAAGTACAATTTTTGGGTTGATACCATTTGTTACACACATCTGGTGCTGAATAATGCAATTTCATTCTTTTTTTTCCTCCAAAATATTATATTGAAAAATACAATTAGAAATTTCCCAATTACAGGAATACAATTATCCTTTTCTTATTTTTTCATACATATATGTACATGTAAACAGTCACATAAAAAAACACTTTGAAAAAATTGTAGAGG
Organism: Centropristis striata; assembly: GCF_030273125.1. Classification (NCBI taxonomy): domain Eukaryota; kingdom Metazoa; phylum Chordata; class Actinopteri; order Perciformes; family Serranidae; genus Centropristis; species Centropristis striata. The sequence continues at coordinate 27,228,865 of NC_081537.1, read as the reverse complement.
AAAAATAATTAAATTAAATTACAGAGTGCCAATTTCATTGATACCGAGAATGGATAATCGTAAAAACCCTCCAGAATACAACATATACAATATATCAACACCTTTGGAACAAAATAGAAAAATCCATGCTGTGAGTTGCGTTCAAAAACTTTGGTCACTTTGGAGATTTCTATATTTTCAGCGATTGGATAACGAGCATTTCTGTTATTCAAACTGCTGAGAAACCCTCTATTGTCAATATACCTAATGCTCTAGGTCTCTAGTTTATGGTTGCAAAGTTTCATGAGGCTGTGATTATCCTAGAGGTCACAACAGCTCGTTTTATACAGTGAGGTTGAGACTAAAGAAATGCCCTCACTGCAATGAACTGGCTACTGATGACCAACATTATCCCACATAAAGAAAACTGGGCTCATTGAATCCACAAGAGCCTCAGCCAGTTTAGGTCATTCAAAGCCTGTTTAGGAACCTCAGTGTGAACAAATATTTAAATACAGTAGCAGGAAATGGCAAATTTGTACTACATGAGAAACATGAGGTGGTTTTTGCCTTAAACTGCATGTTGTCAGCATACATGTAAGGAGAAGACTTGTTCTTTAACATATAGCACTCCTGTAGCGATGACAGTGGGCTCTTAAAGTTATGTACTTACTTGATTCCTGTGGTCTAAGTCTAGAACCCTCAGGTTGAATGCACTTATCGCTTTGGACAAAAGCGTCAGCTAAATGACATTTAATGTAATGGAGTGTGCAGTGTGCAGTGTGCAGTGTGTAGTGTGCAGTGTGTAATGTGTAGTGTGTATTGTGTAGTGTGTAATGTGTAGTGTGCAGCCACCAGACTGCAGTGTGAGGCCTTTCTGAGACTGAAAAGAAAGAGGATTTGCATATACGAATAGATTATCAGGTGTGGATACTGTTTAAAATTCCTCATGAGCTCAGTTTTTGTTTCACATTAAAAACATTATTTTAATCTATTTGTTTTGTAACATCTTGGGAAGAATTAATGTTGTCTCCTGCAACTCTGTAAGAACAAATGTGTCTCTTATTCCTCCTCGACAGCATGTCCTGCAGCATGTGCTCACATTAGGATTATAGTGTGTTTGCATCGTGCTGAGCTCATCCTCTGTTATTGAATCAACAAACAGCACAGAAAGCTGCTGAAAGATGATACAGAAAGTCAACATATGATCCAGTTCTATAAAATCTAAAGTGTAACTGAGTAACATGCTGCTCTCTGCAGGGTGTCCCTCTCACATGAAGAGTTACTCACTGCTGCCCCTCAGTGGTGAGGACAGGTCAGTGCAGCAGAGAAAGCTGCGTCTCTATCATGGTCTCTACAGAGAGGAAAGCTGGAATATTATATTACATATGTTTAAGAGCTTCAACCTCCATATAATGAGTTAATGATATAGCTGCGCACACTGTATTTTATATAATAATTCACTTTTTATTCACTTTTCACAGTTCTTTGCAGAGTAGGCTTCATAAAAATGGAACAAAAAAGTTTATCAGGTATGTTTTTCTAATTTTACAGCACAAAGTTGCAGAATAAAATTTAAGTTTTTGGGTCAAAACATAATGAAAATGAGACATTAAATGATATATGCAGTAAATTATTTAAATCCTTATTTACACCTGCACCCAGAGGAGGTGGTCAGACTGCTTTGAGGTGACTGACTGGCCTGCACCTTGTTAGCCACACAGAGAGGACATTGATAGACTAAAACGAATGCATCACTGACCATATAAACTTCCGTGTGGACTGCAATGTCCCAGCTAGGACTGTCACCTGTCACGCTAATAATAAATCCTGGATCACCAAAGACATTAAGGAGGGTGTTCAGGAATGACAACCATGACGAGGTGAGGAGAATACAGTTACTCAAACTGAAAATGATGGAGACCAAGAACAACTACCGGAGGAAGCTGGAGCAAAACAGTCCAGCACAACAATATGAGGGAAGTGTGGAGTGGCATCGGAACCACCACAGGTTGTTGTTTCTCCTACTTAGTTAGTCTTTGGAATATTTTCACACTTAAAGTAATTTCCCCCTGGGGATAATTAAAGTAATTCTGATTCTATTATATTTTTATTCATGTCAGAATGACGTGAAAAGTGTTGGTCCATAAATAAATCAGCAGGAAGTAGTTTGAAAATCAGTATGAATATGTTTAAATAGTGAATTTGTTGGGATGGTTAATATGGATTCAGTCAAACTAAGTAGAGTGTAGCAATAAACAAGATATTGGCAGTGCGACATGAAGTATTCACATGTTTTACTGCAGTAAAATGATCAATAATACACTGAATACAGGGCTTCAGATGTTTTTTCACCTGCTTTAGAAAATAACCCTTCACATGTGAATTGACAGGGAGGTCCATTCGCTTTCGTTGCTTCGACGTCACCACATACGTCACCAACACAAGCCCCGCCCTCGATACGAAAACATCTCCTTGGATTACTCGAGACACGCTGCAAAGCCTCGACACAGAAGGATACATCAGTAACAGGAGAACCTCACTGTGCTCTGTGGAGAAAGGCCTCAAAGTGATGACTTTTATAGAATAATCTACATAAAGAAATTAGGAGAAAAGGCTAAATTCCTCTCACAGATAGAATGAAAGCAGAGCACGAGGAGGAACTTTCTCATTTCAAGAAAAACGACCGACGACACAAACTGCATGCTGCTTTTAACCCTGAAGTCCGACTGAACAGATTAGGTTTGTACATTTTCAGTGTTTCTCTGACTCTTTGTTTTCATTTTAACCATAGTAAACGTTCGTTAAATGTCGTTAGTCTCGTTAAATGCGCTACTGCTCTGGGAATCCATGCAGACAGGAGCGGGACCTCATTTTGATGGGCACACCATGCGGCCAATCACAGACTAGGATCGTACTGTAACCGAGCGTTATGCCTGTTCTTATTGAATATATAAAATAACGAAACGGAGGTGAATGTTCGGTTATCAGCTTATCAAGACACCCACTTCCTGACGTTTGCCCTTCAAAATAAGATAACAAAAGGAGCTTAGATATATCCGGACCATTATGATACAGTCTACTCAATAAAATGGGTTACAATACCATTATGTGTAGTCGTTTAGGCCAGTGACACACGACGAAAGAGCGGATTTAAATAAAATACTACAGTCTAAACAACATGAAATAATTAATCTTTCACATTGAAAAATGCTGAATGAAACGGATATTTCTCATTTTTATTAAGTCATATTGCTACTGAAGTAATTAAGTAACCCAATTACAGGACTGGGGGCACGCTGTGGCTCTTTCTCAGTCTCTGTCTCTTCCTTGTGCTGAAATGCATGGCAGTTACAGCAAAAATACAACTGTCTATGTACACAGAGCGGGGGGCATGCTGTGTGTTACTCAAAGGAAACATGGGGCATTTAATTAAACAGTAACTATCTGAAAAGGTTGCATTGAATACACTGTATTCAAATGCTGAACTTTTCAAACTTTTTGATGCTCTGAGACTCAAAAATAAAACAATGGCAAAAAAAATTCACCTCACAGATTTTGTTGAAGGTGGTCTCTAATGCAGAAATGTAAGGGATTGTAGATATTTTACGTTTTGGTTCATTTTTACAGAAACGTTGTAATATGGGCCAAGATGAACAGAATTGCTGTATTTGCACTCACACTGTTAGAACAAATGTACAGAACAACTAAGGGGCTAATCTAATTAATTTGCAGTATGTGTTGTTTACAATGCACTATAATACAGTAAATATCATGCATAATAATCACACAACAGTCAGATTTTTCTGAATCAAAATGCATTAATAGTGTCCATTTGCAGTGGTAGTCTGAAAAGCAGTTCCTTTCCTCAGAGAGCAGAGACTGACATTGCACTTCCTACAGAGTACATTCAAGATGCCTAGTTGTGGGTGAAACTGTCCCTTGTTCAGCATATTTTTCTTTGGAATATTGAGAGCATTGCAGTCCCAATTGTAGAGGAGCCAGGCGTTGATTACCGCAACGATAATGGTGTGCCAGAAGTTGTAAATGTACCAGCAGTGCGATTTCATGGGGAACTAGTATTTGGCTGCAAGTGCGTCCAACAAATCCACACCACCATTTAGTTATTGTAGGTACCCACCATATAAAGCCTCTCGACTTCAGTGTAGGATTTGGTGGCTTTGTTCCAGCATTCTCTTTGTCCACTTGACCTGCGTTTTCATTCACCTCCCTGTCACTTGAATCACTGCTGTCCAATTCCATCTCAAAACCGCTGTCTCCGTTTTGGACAGCGTCAATGACATCTTGAACACTGTCGTAAACATTTCTCCTTGCTGGTGACATTATGAAATGGAAAGTTAAAGTAAGAGTATGTGAAAGTCTAAGTATTTTTTTTAATCCTAATTTTCTGATACATTCCACTGAAGTCCCACAAGATTCTCTAGTTATCATACTTAAAGGAGCCCCCAGACCACTTACATCCCCACATTCCTCAACATTCACACCATTCCCTGAATCCATGTAATAAACCATCTTATAGTTTTTACTGATAATAAAGCCACCATTTCAAATACTGCAACTGAAATGGCTTGTAATTCCCCAACAAGAAATAACTTATTAATTTGGAATTACTCAAATATGGTTTAAACTGAAAAATAAAACGGATAAAAAAACTTTTAGAAATTGTGAATAATAAAATACATTGTATTTCTTGTAGTATTAAATATTTCTCTATATGTAAACATTTGAGAAGTGCAATGTCCCTGTGTACTGTGCAAGGTGCACATGCTGTTTTGACTCATCCTCACCCAGTGTTGTAAAATTACAACAAAGAAATAACAAGCTAAAAATCGAATTTGATGCATGCATTCTACAACGATTTTGTATTTACTTGTTCTATACATTCTAACAATCACCAAAAAGTCTAAACAATAGGACCTACTGACTATGTTAATGTGGTCTTTAAAGAAAAAAAAACATTTGCAGGTTCGTTTTTTGGAGAACTAAATGTGACGTAATTTTCCAACAGTGGTCTTCACAGGGTTAACTTCTACAGAGTAGGTTTAATTTAGATAGGTATAAACAGCAAGTAATTCACTTAGCACAATGAATGGTTTCAAGTTGATAGTTACCAATACACATCTCTGATTGCTTTTACTAAATTTATGAATAAATTAATTTAAAACACAATGTACTTTTGTGAGTACAGATGGATCTAGTCCTGTAGCAGACTACTGGTGTAAAATGTAAAGACTTCTAACAAGTCTGTAATTGGAATCAAATTTAGATTCTTTTGGTGTGGACCAAAAATGAATATGCCGATATTAATATTGCACAATTATGAACAATTGCCAACTGTACTTTACCTCACACGGAGTACAATTTTTGGGGGAATTTAGGATGTCCCAAAATATGTGTATGGATACCTCTAAACGGGGCACCATTTGTTGCGATATCAGGTACAGATACAGGATACAAATAAATGATCCCAATGCACCATTTATGTTGAAAAGGGTGTAACCATAAATGTTACCCCTCGCATGGCGAAATCAAATATGTAAGGATGAACCTGACTACTTGTGTGCATCTCACGGTTAAAAAGTGTGTTCACATGGCAATCAAAGTTAATAATAACTATCATGAATAATTATTAATTATATTAAATTATGGCGGCTTGAGTGGATGCTGGCACGAGTTGCTGCCACTGCTCACCGCTAAACTTACTTTAAACCTACTTTTTCCTCATTCTCAACGTTTTATTTCGCTGCTTTTTCCCATCCTAGTGAGAGGTCACCCTTTCACCGTCCTTGGCTGGCCAACATTTACAGCCTTCCCTCCTGTTTGGTTGTGCATGAGCGAGCTAAGTGTAGGCGAAGACAAGCGGGGCGGGCTAACACCTGTCTAGCACCGGGGCTACCTGCCTGTCTCGCCTCGACTGGGCTTCCAAGACACATCTGCTGCCGTTGCCCGCAATGTGGACCAGCATGATGATCATCTGGTCCGCACAGGCGCACCCTAAGCTTGACTTCCTCTGTTTGACTGATACCTGGCAGCAACCAAATGTTTTTTCCCAACTCAACGATTCCAATCCTCCGGGGTTTGTTTACACCTGTCAACACTGTGGCTCTGGTCGCGGAGGTGGTCTTGCGATAACTCACCGCGATAACTCTACCTGTCTCCGTTTCTGCCTTCACCTCAATGGAATGCCTTGCCTGCAAACTGCCTGGTCCCACTCCCACCACCATAGCTACAGTTTACCATCCCCCAAAGCCTCACACTGACTTTCTGAATGACTTTACAATAATCAATTATTAAATTAATCGTCAACTATTTTGATAATCGAACAATTGTTTTGAGTTGGTTTTAAAGACAATAAGTCCAAATTATCTGATTTCAGCTTCTTCAATGTGAATATTTCTGGTTTCTTTGTTCCTATATTTATGACAATAAACTGAATATCTCTTTGGTTTGTGGACAAAACAAGAGATTTGAGGACGTCATCTTGTGGTTTGGGAAACACTGATTGATATTTGTCAACATTTTATTGACCAAACAACTAATCCATTAATCATTTAAATCATCCACAGATTCATCGACAATGAAAATACTCGTTTGTTGCAGCCCTACTACACATTCAGCACTGTTACAAATGGTCATGGAGAGTACGGGAAAGTGATAATATTTTGTTTCACTATTTATAAAGCTCATGGTGAACAGCTCCAGAAGAAATGTGCTGGTGTCATTAAGTCAAGGCAAGGAGTACCAGCAAATCATGACACTAGCTTACATAAACGGTGCAGATCAGCTGACCATGACAGTAACTCAATAAAACACAATAAATTAAGTCCAGAAACAAACATCCACTGATGTTATTTAAGGCTTAAACACCTAAATGTTTATTGTTGCTAGAAAATAAGCACCAACACTGTTTTTGTAGTGTTTTAGCTGTACTTAACAGTGCAGAGGACCATTAGAAATTATCATTGATCTCACAGACATAAAGTAATAATACCTGAGTCATCAGTGTGAAGTTACAGTTGTCCACAATGTTCTCTCTGCAGTGCAATGTTCCAGCAGCTGTCGGTTAAAGAAGATGTCCCCCCTGAGTGGAGCCCCAGCCTGGACCAGGAGAACCCAGAGCTCCTCCAGATAAAAGGGGAACAGGAAGAACTCCTGATCAGTCCAGAGGGAGAGCAGCATAATGGTCTGGAGGAGGCCAATATCACCAGGTTCACCTTCAAGTGTGAAGATGAAGAAGAGAGACTTGAGTGTTCACTGCTCCATCACAGCCAAGCGGAGGACAACAGAGAGGCAGAGCATCCAGCCAGCAGCTCAGCTGTGAAGATAAAAACAGAAACTGATGGAGAGGAATGTGGAGGATCAGAACCAGCCAGGAAGAGAGAGCCAGACAGTCATTCACAACCAAACACTGATGATGGAAAGACTTCTGACTCTTCTGAGACTGAAATCTATTACGATGACTGGCAAGACCCTTTGTCAGATTCTGAACCTGAAACTGAAGACAGTGATGATGATTGGATGGAGACCAGGTCACCTGAGTCTGCTGTGAATGTTCTGAAATATGAGGAGGCTCCTGTAAGTGATATGACACCTAACAACTTAAAATCCTTTAAGTGTAGTCAGCCATTGTCCAACAAGGGGTTTCTCGGGAAACCGTTTTGCTGTGATGATTGTGGAAAAAGATATACACAGCAGGGACATCTGAAGAGACACATGAGATTTCACACAGGAGAGAAAAGATTTGGTTGTGATGTTTGTGGGAAAAGATTTCCTGAAAATGCAAGTCTGAAGTCACACATGAGAGTTCACACAGGAGAGAAACCATTTAGTTGTGATGAATGTGGGAAAAGATATAGACAGCATGGAGATCTGAAGAGACACATGAGAGTTCATACAGGAGAGAAAAAATTTGGATGTGATTATTGTGGGAAAGGATTTAAATGGCAGGGAAGTTTGATGAGACACATGAGGGTTCACACAGGAGATAAACCATTGGAAACTGAAGACCTTGATGATGATGATTGGATGGAGACCAGGTCACCTGAGTCTGCTCTGAACGTTCTGAAATATGAGGAGGCACCTGTAAGTGATGTGACATCTAACACCTTGAAATCCTTTAAGTGTAGTCAGTCATTGTCCGACAAGGGGTTTCTCGAGAATCACAAAAACTGTAATTCTGGAGAAAGGTCCTCCAGCAGCTCAGATAGTAAAAAATGTTTTAGAGTAAAGCAAAAGGCAGACACACAGAGCAGAGTGGACACAGGAGAGAAACCATTTGGTTGTGATGATTGTGGAAAAAGATTTACAGTACAGGGAGATCTCAAGAGACACACGAGAGTTCACACAGGAGAGAAAAAATTTGGTTGTGATGTTTGTGGGAAAAGATTTACTAGACACGGAAACCTTAAGTCACACTTGAGGGTTCACACAGGAGAGAAACCATTTAGTTGTGATGAGTGTGGGAAAAGATATAAGGAGCAGGGAAGTCTGATGAGACACATGGGAGTCCACACAGGAGAGAAACCATTTGGTTGTGATGAATGTGGGAGAAGATTTACACGGCAGGACAGTTTGAATTTACACATGACTGTGCATACAGGAGAGAAACCATTTGGTTGTGATGTGTGTGGGAAAAGATTTACCAAACATGGAAATCTGAGGGCGCACACGAGAGTCCACTCAGGAGAGAAACCATTTGGTTGTGATGAATGTGGGAAAAGATTTACAGAAAAGGGAAATTTGAAGCAACACATGAGAGTTCACACAGGAGAGAAGCCATTTAGTTGTGATGTTTGTGGGAAAAGTTTTACATGGCAGGAACAGTTGAATATACACATGACAGTTCACGCAGAAGAGAAACAATTTGATTGTGTTGGTAACATATTTTAATCGACACCTGATAGTCTACAAAGAAACCTTTTTAATTAGTTTTTTGTTGAAGGCAAATTAAGTAAATTTGTTGGTCAGAGCCTGAGCAGGTTACATTTTTAATTGTTTCATGTCTTTTTTTACTATCTCTTTTGTTTGTTTTAAAATATGCAAAATATTTCAAATGAATGTGTCAAAGTTGTTGGTAAATGAGAGGGGGTGAAACAGTGTTTTTAACTCTGTTTTTTATTATATTATAATAAAATATAAATATTATATAATATAATACTTTGGTACTAAGACACTTTTATTTACAGATCCCATACTTTTTTCTGTAGTTTTCTTGAAATAAGCTGCATGTGACTGTTAACTCCCAAACTAAAAGTTATCAATGGGAAAGTGCATTATTTAGTTGTCACTTTTAATGAAACTCTTGATGGTGTTTTTGACTTTCTCTTCTTCTTTTATCTTCTTTTCTACAAACAAGCATACAGTTCAACATATATTTCCTGTAATAAATATATCTCGAGATTAACATCACTATTATATATGCCACTTTTAGCTGATAGCAATGATAGCTACCGAAGGACTCCCTCCTGTTGACGGAGGACCAAGAGGTCCAAGAGGGTGGACAAGAGATATTCGGAAATGATAGAAAACTTACACTAGCCCCTTTTATAGTGCCGTTTTGCAAATGTCCCGCTATATTGCCGGAAAGATTTGTGCCGACTTTTCGCCTTAGGACATTCATAGTGATCCCGCAAAGATGCGATATTTGTACACTTTCATAGTGCAGTCTGGCGTCGTGAAACAAGGTGGGAGGATATTGACGTGCAACAGAGCAGCAGCAGTGCTGCGCAGTAGCACAGTGTCAATAGTACAGTATGTATGTGCTGCAGCAGTATGTGTTCAGTCAGCAACCTTTGTTTGTTTACAACAAGCACCGGACACTCTGTGTACAGTTAGCATGTCGGTTTGTTTACAATAAGCGGTGAACACCACGTGTACAGTAAGCAACGGTAGCCGCAGTGAATAGTGATTCGATGACTGACGGACTAAGTGGGAGGTGTGTGTTAGATGTCACGAGCAACGGCAAATATTCCTCCTTGCCAGGATGGCCTGTTCATAGTGGTCCCGCTTCCAACAGTCCCACCAATTTTCTGCCTCTGTGACTACCTCTGGAGGCGGAAAATTGGTGGAATCACTTGATCCCAGCATCACCCTTCAGGGACGTTCATAGTGCAGGCGAGACATTACAGAGCTGAAAATGTTCTGGCATGTAATGGCACTATGAAAGGGGCTATTGTGTGATGATAGAGTTTGTTTGTTTGTATATTCTGATGGATCTAGGTTAGGCCTACAAGAATCTGTTACAATGAAAAAGACTGAATGGGACTCTCTTTCATTAGCACCACCCTATATAATTATTACATCACAATTAATTATTAGGAAATTATAACTCTTTAAATAAATCAGCGGTGAGACTGAAGACTGACTCCTGATTTTCTATTTATGTTTCTGTTTTATACCACTGTCGTGTCTTGGTGATAATAAACAGTGAGCTAATAATCTTTTTAGCACACAAACAAACTCAGATTTGGGTAAATTATTAGGTTGGACACAATGAAAAAGAGTGAGACTGAAAAGAAAGATGGTATATTTGCTTATGCGAACAGATTATAAGGTGTGGATTTTTTCATTTTTCCTTTATTTATTCACGGGGAATCATTGAGGGCAACCCCTCGTTTACAATGATGTCGAGAGTACAGAGAGAACACAATGAAGAACAAACCGCACAGACAAAACACATGCAAAAACATTAAAAACAGTTGCAGTGAAAGGCAGAGTTATTGGTTATCATAGTTTTAAACTGGTCCGTAGTTATGATAGTGTCGAGTTTGAGTGAATGTTGTAAAATGTTCCAGGTAGATGCAGTATTTGTCCGGGGAACATTGAGCATTAAGCAATCACTAGAGTGTGTTGGATAATTACTATGTGACCAGTTTAATAAAGTGCTGAGGTATGGTGGCATGTAGCCAATCAAGACTTTATAAATGAAAAGGAACCAGTGCATGTCTCGTCTGATAGATAATGGTGCCCATCCCACTTTGCTGTATAGGAGTCAATGATGGGCAGAGTAACTGTCACCAGTGATGAATCAGAGTGCAGAGTGATAAACAGAGTCCAGTGAAGTGAGAGTGGAGGCAGAAGCATGTCTATAGATAACATCAGTACAATCAAGAACTATTAAAAGACAGCCTGAATGATCCGTTTCCTACAGTACAGAGGGAAGTTTGTTTTGTTTCTGTATAAGTATCCGTTTTTTTCTTTTACTTCATTTGTATGTCAATATGAAATTTGAATGTGAGTTTTTTATCCAACCAGATGTCCAGATATTTGTATTGTAAAACCATTTCAATGCTGTCACCTGTTAAAGTGATAATTTGTAGACCATCTTCTGCATTATGTCTGGCTCTTGAGAATATCATGTATTTGATCTGAATTGAGAACTAATTTTAGATTGAGGAGAGAATGTTGTAGTTTGTCGAAGGCTTGCTGGAGAGTTTCAATGGCTGAATTTGCAGTGTTTTACAGTTTATTTTTTATAGTTGATGCAATGTTGTTAATGAAAATGGTAAACAGGACAGGACCCAGTATTGAACCTTGGGGACCACCTTTGTTAATGGTCAAAATTCAGAATGGTTGGATGCGAGGGTCACATATATATATATATATATATATAGAGAGAGAGAGAGAGAGAGAGAATCAAAGCCAATGTTACTGAGTCTTTGTAGTAGCAGAGCATGGTCAACAGTATCACTGTGCTTTTGATAAATCGACAAAGAGGGCAGCACAATCCTTTGTCAATGGCACATATAATATTGTTTGTAACAGATATAATAGCAGTCATAGTACTATGTTTTGATCTGAAACCAGATTGAATGGGGACTCAGCACATCATTTAGTGAGAGGAATGTTTTGAGCTGATTGTTGACGAGAGATTCTAGGACCTTAGCAAGACAGGGCAGTTTTGAAATTAGATAGTTGTTGAGGTTTGATTTATCACCACTCTTATGTAGTGGGACAACATGTGCTGATTTCCATACTTGAGGGATAACGCCAGAAGAAATGGACAGATTAAACAGGTATTTAATTTGGTCTGCTATATGAGGAGCACCAAGCTTTAAAGAATAAGGATCTATTTTATCCTCACCTGTTGATTTCTTGCATTTTAAACCCCGAAGTGCTTTGATAACAGCATAGGACATAAAAGGTTACAGTGTAAACAGGGAGGTGTGGTTTGAGCAGTGGTAGTTTGGAGACACATGAGGCAGCAGCTGACCAGCAAGACCAGGACATACTATATAGAAAATTGGTTTCCAGCAGCAACAAAATGTGCATTGAAAGCGTCACAAATGTCAGATGGTTTATCTATTATACATGTCATTTACTCATACTGTATATCATACTGTTTTAATTTCCTCATGAGCTCATTAAGACACATTAAAAACATTTTTTTAATTATTTGTTTTGAAGCATCTTGGGAAGGATTAATTCTCCTGCATTTGCTCTTATTCCTCCATGACTGCATGTCCTGCAGCATGTGCTCACATTAGGATTGTTGTCAGTGCATTTACATGCACAGTTTAATCGAGCTATGCTTAAAACTCGATTTTGGCGTTAATCCGACTTCTATCCTTGTCCCAGTTTACATGCAACTTAGAAAATTGAATAACTGATGGGAACGTGTCCTCCTCCTCAACACTAGGTGGCGATATGCTTCGTTTCAGCGGGTTGATACGGCCCCTTTCTGTTCATCTATTAGGTCATAATAAACAAGTGTTCTGCGGGGGCTACACCAGAAGCCTATCTTTGGTTCGACACTTTGTGGCGTCGCTACTGACCAGCTACTGCCACCGGCTAATGTGACCGGCTCTCTTGGATTTTTCTGTTCTGGGGTCATACGCCAGCCGGGGGGTGGAACATGCGCACATGCGTTGTCTTGTCATACATGCTGGCGAAAATCCGATTCCAATCACATCATCTGGGTGTAGTGTCTATGTGTGTCTAAGTGTAGCTGAGTAACATGCTGCTCTCTGCAGGGTGTGCCTCTCACATGAAGAGTTACTGACTGCTGCCCCTCAGTGGTGAGGACAGGTCAGTGCAGCAGAAAGAGCTGCATCTCCATTATGGCCTCCACAGAGAGGACAGCTGGAATAGTACATATGTTTAATAGCTTCAACCTCCATATCATGAGCCAATAATTTAGCTGTGCACGCTGTATTTTATATAATAATTCACTTTATATTCACTTTTCACAGTTCTTTGCAGAGTAGGCTTCATAAAAACGGAAACAAAAAAGGTTATCAGGTATGTTTTTCTCATTTTACAGCACAAAGTTGTACAATAAAATTTAAGTTTTTAGGTCAAAACATAATGAAAATGAGACATAAAACAATATATGCAGTAAATTAGTTAAATCCTTATTTACACCTGCACCCAGAGGAGGTGGTCAGAGTGGTGGTCGGACTGCTTTGAGGTGACTGACTGGCCTGCACCTTGTTAGCCACACAGAGAGGACACTGATGGGCTAAAAAGAATTTGTCCCAGCTAGGACTGTCACCTGTCACGATAATAATAAATCCTACATCACCAAAGACATTAAGGAGGCCATTCAGGAATGACAACAATGATGAGGTGAGGAGAATACAGGGGTTACTCAAACGAAAAATGAAGGATGCCAAGAACAACTACTGGAGGAAGCTGGAGCAAGGGTCGCTGACTCTAACAGACTGAATAAACTGATCAAACTCCAATCCTCTTCATGACGCACTGGTCCGGCAGAGGAGCAACTTCAGCAGAAGGCTCCTCACACCAAGATGCACCACAGGAAATCATTCAGACTGTTCAACTCCTCCCTCAGAGAGTCTGACACCCTCAGTCAGTCGTCTTATCTGGTTACCTCTTTTAACTGTATATATGTGCATTATATTTTGTGTTGTATATACTTTGTATAGAAATTGTATACTTGTTTTAATTCTTTTTTTTAAATCTTAAATGTATTTGTTGTTTCTTCTACTTGTTAGTCTTTGGAATATTTTCACACTGGAGTTTTAAAGTAATTTCCCCTCTGGGGATAATTAAAGTAAATCTGATTCTTATTCTGATTGATGCTGGTGTTATTTTATATTTGTATTCATGTCAAAATCACATAAAAAGTGTTGGTCCATAAATAAATCAGCAGGAAGTAGTTTGATAATCAGTATGAATATGTTTAAATAGTGAATTTGTTGGGATGGTTTATATAGATTCATTCAAACTAAGTCGATTGTAGCAATAAACAAAATATTGGCAGTGTGACATTAGTATTCACACGTTTTACTGCAGTAAAATGATCAATAATACAGCGCTGGCCTTCAGGCGGTTTTTCCACCTGCTTAAAAAAATAACCCTTCACATGTGAATTGACAGGGAGGTCCATTAAATTTTGTTGCTTCGACGTCACCACATACGTCACCAACACAAGCCCCGCCCTCGATACGAAAACATCTCCTTGGATTACTCGACACAGAAGGATACGTCAGTAACAGGAGAACCTCACTGTGCTCTGTGGAGAAAGGCCTCAAAGTGATGACTTTTATAGAATAATCTACATAAAGAAATGAGGAGAAAAGGCTAAATTCCTCTCACAGACAGAATGGAACAGAACAGATTAGGTTTGTACATTTTCAGTGTTTCTATCACTCTTTGTGTTCATTTTAACGTTAGTAAACGTAGATGAGTGTGACTCTTGGATTAACAAAAGCATCAGTTTTCTTCTGCTATTATTTCTTAAAACCTTACTTCTGTCCTTGCTGACTGGTTGTGTGTGTGCGTTGCTCTCGCATCTGCTTGCAATTTTCATCAGATAATCCTGCTTTTCTTCAATGATAAATATCATGCAGCAGCTCCTGGGTACATACAAAGCAACGGGACTATACATATTTTGTAGATAGCAGGGTATTGCCATAATTACACATTTTAACACTCTTAGCACTGCACAAGCCTGGCCTACCAGTAGACTGAAGTGAGACGTGGGGAGACTTGACACAGAGCTAAAGCTAAATAGAAATAAGATGCCTCCCTTCTCTACAAAAGACTAAAGAAAGAACTGAAATCCGACTGGACAGATTTGGTTTGTCATTTTTCAGTGTTTCTCTCACACTTTGTGTTTATTTTAACGTTAGTAAACGCTGGTTAAATGGCGTTAAAAGCGCTACTGCTAAACTCGGTGCGAATCTGTGTAGACAGGGGAGCGGGACTTTATTTTGATGGACACACCATCCGGCCAATCACATGCGAGACAGACTAGGACCATACCATTATGTGAAAGAAGGAAGGGGGCAGAGGCTCCAATGACAGAATGTGTAGTGTGGTACAGGCCACACAAAGCAGATTTAAATACAATACTACAGCCTTAACAACATGATTTAATTAACCTGTCATTATGAAAAATGTGGAATGAAAAATATTTCTCGTTTTTATTAGGTCATATTGCTACTGAAATTGCAAGGATGTGCAAACAGTTGTTAGTAGTATTAGTATTCAGTATTTCAATCAATCACTCTGATTGATGTAAACTACCACCTTCATTTATTTTTCACCCTTATGCCCTCTTTGGGCGTTTTTGTACTTTTTTTTAAATTTGTTGATCATTTTGGCTGGTTGGTCTTTTACTCTTACATGTCTTTTATGCTCTATTGGTGCATTACTACCATTCTGTGACCTTCATGTCAAAAATGTCCACCAGCACAAAAACTGCTATTAAATCACCATTAAACCCCCCCCCCATACATCTCTTAAACAATTTCAGATGAGCTCAGAACTACTAAACATCCAATCATTTTTCATAATTTTAACCCTTTATATGCCAGTTTATATATTTGAATTATTCCATAATTTCTTCCCCCCCAAAAAAAACACAAAAAATAATTATTTTCCATATAATTAATAGTAGGGGGCTCAGGCTTTGGTGGTGATTAGAGTCTTGGATATGTCAAAGATTAGCAAAAAAAAATATTTGATGGCATTAGTATTTTTGATGTAGTAATAGATACTTCCTCTGGACACCCTCTTGGCCAAAAAATACCTCATAGACTTCCATTCAAACCACATTTTTTAAAATCTCACTGTCATTATGGAATACAACCATGTATTCTGTAATTCAGCATTTCATTTTGAAGAAAATTAGTGATATTTGAAATTTTTACTGTAGTCTACCAAATCTAACCTCTTTGAAGGCTTGTATTTTTGCCAGTTATATCATGGAGCTTTGTGACTACCAGGGGATGCGATGTGTGTGTGTGATGTGTGTGTGTCTCTGTCCAGCAGGTCCTGCACCATGTGACCTGGTGCTCTCAAGGAATGTACCGGTTACACTTGTGCAGACGTTAGAAAACCAGCACAGCTACTGCTGGTTTGCAGCAGTAGCCATGATGATGTCGGAGGTGTCTGCAGGGGCAGCAACAGGGATCTGTAACTCCACCACCAGAGTAGCAGCAGCTGCTGTAGGGAGTGTGCTTTCTCTGCACGATCTCTGAGGAAACCATGGACTTCTGCAGCTCCTATAAGAACAACCTCAGTCTGTGGCCTCGCCACTTTCAGACGAAGGGTCAGAGGCACTCACAGAAGTGAACGACGACATTGAAATTCTGTGAATCTGTTATCATGCACTGATTGAAAAGGTGCGTGAGTAAAAGCATGGTCATGTGCCTTTGCTATGGATAAAACAAAAACAACTGTTAGTGTGTTTAAGCACCTGGCTGCTTTCACAGCCAATAGATAAACCTGAAGCCTGGCTTAGGGAGCATTACATTTCCATTTAGTCATTTCGCAGATGCTTTTATCCAAAGCCACTTACAGAAAAAGGTTAAACAATCAAGGTATAGTGCGATGAGAGGCGTTAGTGCGGCAGTAAGTGGTAGTGATGATTCTTTAAGGAGTAGAATTGTCGTTTGGTGAGAGGAGACAAGATACTCTCTGAAGAGCTAGGTCTTCTAGGTAGGAACTGGTAGTGCGTTCAACCAACGGGACAACAAACACAAAGAGTTTGGATTGCCTTGAAAGAACAGGTGTCAGAGCCAGGCGTCGTTCATTGGAAGAGCGCAACGGTCGTGAGGTAGCGTATGCCTGTATCAGGGTGTTCAAGTAGGTAGGTGCAGTACTGGAGACAACTTTGTAGGCGAGCATGAGAGATTTGAATTTGATGCGGGCTGCAACAGGCCATAGGCACCAACACTATTTTTTATAGTGTTTTAGATGTAATTAGCAGTGCAGTGGACCATCAGAAATCATCACTGATCAGATATACTGAGTTGTCAGTGTGAATTTACAGTTGTCCACAATGTTCTCTCTGCAGATGTCCAGCAGCCTTTGGTTAAAGAAGAGGTCCCCTCTGAGTGGAGCCCCAGCCTGGACCAGGAGAACCCAGAGCTCCTCCAGATTAAAGGGGAACAGGAAGAACTCCTGATCAGTCCAGAGGGAGAGCAGCATAATGGTCTGGAGGAGGCTGATTTCACCAGGTTCCCATTCACTGTGCTTCTTGTGAAGTGTGAAGATGAAGAAGAGAGACTTGAGTGTTCACTGCCTCATCACAGCCAAGCAGAGGACAACAGAGAGGCAGAGCATCCAGCCAGCAGCTCAGCTGTGAAGATAAAAACAGAAACTGATGGAGAGGAATGTGGAGGATCAGAACCAGCCAGGGTGAGACAGCCAGACAGTCATTCACAACCACACACTGATGATGGAAAGACTTCCAACTCTTCTGAGATTGGAATCCATTATGCTGACTGGCTAGACCCTTTGTCTGATTGTAAAGCTGAAACTGAAGACCATGACCATGATGATTGGATGGACACCAGGTCACCTGAGTCTGCTGTGAATGTTCTTAAATATGAGGAGGCTCCTGTAAGTTGTGTGACATCCTTAAGCCTCACCAGTGGTTTGGATAGTAAAAACTGTTATAGAGTTGAGCTAAACCAAGACAAACAGACCAGAGGTCAAACAGAGGAGAAACCATTTGATTGTGATGATTGTGGGAAAAGATTTACATTACAGGCAAATCTGAGGAGACACATGGCAGTTCACACGGGAGAGAAACAATTTGGTTGTGATGTTTGTGAGCAAAGATTTATATATCAGGAAAGTCTGAAGAGACACATGACAGTTCACACAGGAGAGAAACCATTTGCTTGTGATGATTGTGGGAAAAGATATACTCAGCAGGGAGCTCTGAAGAGACACATGAGAAGTCACACGGGAGTGAAACCATTTAGTTGTGATGATTGTGGGGAAAAATTTACACAACGAGGGCATCTGAAGAGACACATGATAGTGCACACAGGAGAGAAACCCTTTGGTTGTGATCAATGTGGGAAAAGATATACACAGCAGGGAAATTTAAAACAACACATGAGAATTCACACAGGAGAGAAACCATTTGGTTGTGATGATTGTGGGGAAAGATTTGCATATCAGGAAACTTTGAAGAGACACATGATAGGTCACGCAGGAGAGAAACCTTTTGATTGTGATGATTGTGGGAAAAGATATACACAGCAGGGATATCTGAAGAGACACATGAGAATTCACACAGGAGTGAAACCATTTGGTTGTGATGATTGTGGGGAAAAATTTACACAACAGTGGCATTTGAAGAGACACATGATAGGTCACACAGGAGAGAAACCATTTGGTTGTGATCATTGTGGAAAAAGATATACACAGAAGGCAGATCTGAAGAGACACATGAGAATACACACAGAAGAGAAATAATTTGGTTGTGATGATTGTGGAAAAATATATACCCAGCAGGGAGATCTGAAGAGACACATGAGAGTTCAAACAGGTGAGAAACCATTTGGTTGGTATGACTGTGGGGAAATATTTACAGAAAAGGAAGATTTGAAGAGACACAGAAGACTTCACACAGGAGAGAAACCATTTGTGTTGTGATGACTGTGGGAAAATATTTTAATGGAAAACAATTTTCAATCAACATCTGAAAGTCCACAATGAATAAAAACCTTTCTATTCAGTTTTTTGCTTAAGGCAAATTAAGTAAATGTGTTGTTAAGAGCCTGAGCAGGCCTTCTTTCATTGTTTCATGTTTTATTTTTCTTGTGTTTGTGTCAAAGTTGTTTATAAATGAGAAGGAAGGAAACAATGTTTTTAACTCTCTTTTAAAAAAAATGAATACTCTGTTTGGTACTAAAACACTTTCATTTACACCTCCCATATTTTCTTCTGTACTTTTCTTGAAATGAGATGTATGTGACTATAAACTCCCGAACTGATTGTTATAAGTTGGAAAGTGCATTATTTAGTTACCACTTTTAAATAAATTCTACTGTAACCTAGATGGTGTTTTTGAGGTTCTTTTCATTCATAGCCACTGAAGGGCTTTATAAGTTGGAGGACCTGTCTCCACCAGAGTCCCTCCTGATGATAAAGAGGTCCAAGAGAGTAGACAGAGAATATAAGGAAATGATACAAAGCAAACACTGTGTGATGATAGAGTTTGTTTGTTTAGCAAACACTGTGTGATGATAGAGTTTGTTTGTTTATTCTGATAGATTTAGGTTAGCCACTTACCATTCCAGGTCCTCTTTTTTGAGAACTGGTGGTTGTGGGCAGTGGATATTTAGGGGGAGATAGCAGGTCAACAATAAATGCCACATAGAAGTGGCCAACATCATCTGAAGAATAACTTAATGAATAAATTATTTACTTATGGAAACCTATGGTGTATAAAGGGTCATAACATTAGTGTTGGCTTTGGAAAGTCCATTTCCATGTTGAACTATGTCCCATAAGTTGTTGCAGCAATTTCGGGGTTGATACCATTTGGCACACACATTTGATGCTGAATAATGCATAATGCAATTTTATTCATACCAAGAATAGATAAAAATGGTTAAAAAAAACCCTCCAGAATATAACATCAATATGCTTAGACTGTTGGAACATAATAGAAGAATCCATGCTGTGATTTGGGTTCAAAAGCTTTGTTCATTTCTGTATTTTCAGAAAAGCCTAAAGCCTGTTTATGGACCTTAGTGTGCACAAATATTCAAATAAGTGGAAATAGAAAATTTGTACTACATGAATCCAGAGAGCCCGTTTTCATTGAGATAGCATGACTTCAGAGGTCACATGACCACTTTGAAAATAGTATAGATATTTCGACAACTTCCTTGCATGATATCCTGACATGCTATCATGTATCAGAAAAACGGCGAAAGAAGAATCTGTTCCAATGAAAAATAAGATAATGTGGAGAGTGTCTTTCATTAGCACCACCCTATATAATCATTACATCACAATTAATTATTAAGAAATTATAAACCCTTTAAATAAATCCTCGCCAAAATTTTTTGGGTCACAAAGTCCAATAGGAAATGTAATGTGTAGTGTGTATCGTGCAGTGTGTATTTTGCAGTGAGTAGTGTGTAATGTGTAGTGTGCAGCCACCAGACTGCAGTATGAGGCCTTTCTGAGACTGAAAAGAGGATATATTTGCATATACGAACAGATTATCAGGTGTGAATACTGTTTACATTTTCTCATGAGCTCATTAAGACAGTTTTTGTTTCACATTAAAAACATTATTTTAATCTATTTGTTTTGCAGCATCTTGGGAAGAATTAATGTTGTCTCCTGCAACCCTGTAAGAACAAATGTGTCTCTTATTCCTCCCTGACAGCATGTCCTGCAGCATGTGCTCACATTAGGATTATAGTGTGTTTGCATCGTGCTGAGCTCATCCTCTGTTATTGAGGCATGAATCAACAAACAGCACAGAAAGCTGCTTTCATGTCTGTATTTTTATTGATGATACAGAAAGTCAACATATGATGCAGTTCTATAAAACCTAAAGTGTAACTGAGTAACATGCTGCTCTCTGCAGGGTGTCCCTCTCACATGAAGAGTTACTCACTGCTGCCCCTCAGTGGTGAGGACAGGTCAGTGCAGCAGAGAGAGCTGCGTCTCCATTATGGCCTCCACAGAGAGGAAAACTGGAATATTATATTACATATGTTTAAGAGCTTCAACCTCCATATAATGAGTTAATGATATAGCTATGCACACTCTATTTTATATAATAATTCACTTTATATTCACTTTTCACAGTTCTTTGGTACTAGGGTTGATAAAAACGGAAACAAAAAAGGTTATCTGTTTTTTTTCTCATTTTACAGCACAACGTTGCAGAATAAAATGTAACTTTTTAGGTCAAAACATAATGAAAATGAGACATAAACAATATATGTAGTAAATTAGTTAAATCCTTATTTACACCTGCACCCAGAGGAGGTGGTCAGAGTGGTGGTCGGACTGCTTTGAGGTGACTGACTGGCCTGCACCTTGTTAGCCACACAGAGAGGACATTGATGGGCTAAAAATAATGCATCACTGACCATATAAACTTCCGTGTGGACTGCAATGTTCCAGCTAGGACTGTCACCTGTCACGCTTATAATAAACCCTTGATCACCAAAGACATTAAGGAGGGCGTTCAGGAATGACAACAATGACGAGGTAAGGAGAATACAGGGGTTATGTTACTCAAACTGAAAATGATGGAGGCCAAGAACAACTACCGGAGGAAGCCGGAGCAAAAAAGTCCAGCACAACAATATGAGGGAAGTGTGGAGTGGCATCGGAACCACCACAGGTTTTAAAACACTGGTAGCACTGAATTAGAGGGCAGTGTGGACCATATATGTCAAACATATGTAGACGTTCAGGAAGAACTCAGGACGCTCAAAGTGAAGTCGGATCAATGATAGGTATTATGGTTTTGCCAAAAAGGCTTTCTGTTCGAGGCCAGAAATTCCAGTCTGTCCACCTCTGCTGTCACTGAGCCGGAACAGGTGCCAGTTAATTCTGTTGATTGCTTTGATCTGATTGCCTTTGATCTTTGATGTGATTACAGTTACAGATACACGCACACACATGCGCTTAAGCGCACACACTCCTCACAAATGCATACATATGCTTCAAACACACGCACAGGTAACTTTATGCGATTTTCGCTACACACACACACACACACACACACACACACACACACTTAAGGCACTTCCTGGTTTGCTTCACTGCTCAGACCTGGAGGTTGCTGCCTGCATTTAAGACACGCTCACATGACTGATCAGCTGTTTCCGCTCTGACATGAAAGAACAATTATAATTATATATTTACAATTATAATTCCTGGAGACATATTTTCCCTCATGGATGGCCTAAGATGTTTGATTAGCAACCTGTTTTTAAAAAAATATTTTTTCTCTCTTGCTCAATCTCTTCTTCTCCTACTGTTTTCTGATGGATTAGCCAACAGAAGCACATTACGGTTCCATCAACTGGTTTAGATCGAATAAACAAAGCTGCATGAATGTAATTTGGTCAGAAGATGGCAATTTTCCTAATTCGCATTTTCTTTAATGCCACTTTTCAAACACAGCTAGTGAGGAAGGAAGTGACACACTTGATGCTGTTTGTTCAACAGAGAGTGACAACAAATGAAGGAACTCATTATATGGAATTGTAGGACTGTTGCATATTCTCTTTGCATTCTACACTGTCAAAAATACTGTCCAATAATTTAGTTTTATGTGAATCATATCATTTTTGTTTTCAGGCCGTGGTTTGCTGGTAATGTCAGCTTGATTTGAAAAAAATTTGGGCTACTGTCTATAGTGTAAATATAGTGTGATTATTTAATTTTTATTATTTATAGTACTATTATTTACATACATTTAATTGAAAACTGTACAAAGTAAAAAAAACATGTTTAAATTTAAAATATTTTTAGAAATATACACTAATTCTAAATTTGATGCCTGCAACATGTTCACCACTGTGTCACATCAGCTTTTCTTTTAAAAACACAGGATCCTAATTGTTGAAAGCTGAATTTTTTGCCATTCTCGCTTGTCTTCAGTTTCTGTTTACTTGTGTTCCAGACGGGTGTTTTTTGAGCGTTTCACAATTTTCCCAGTCTTTCCCCAACTTTGTGGAAAGTGTTGCAATTTCAGAATAAGCTTATATTTCCAAATATCCATGAAGATGATAAGATAAACGTTATGTTTTAATCAGTGTCCCGACTTTTTTGGAATTGTAGTTGTGTAAATCTAAACTGTGTGGTCCAACTTTAGACATTAAATTTTGTTAGTCATATTAAAGAGTACAACAGAAATGAAAACTGATGTATAATGTGAAAATGGGATTATTATTTTTTTGGGGGGGGGGTTTGACCGATACTAGAGAGTCCTTGTGTCTCCACAATTTCAGCAAATATTGTATCTATATTAAGTTATTATATCAAGATAGCAGCCTTGATAATTACCTGAGTATATGTGACTGTTGGCCTAATTTCGTTTCTATAATTTTTCATGTGTGAGTGATTGTTGGCATACAGACCTTTGCACATTATTCTTTAGTGTTGGCATGTAAATATTGTTTCCAATAAAAACAACACAGTGAGTTTGCTTGTATATACAGTATGTACTTGTACATGTGGAAAGTCTTTTTTAAATCTTATTTTTTGTGTGTGTCTTTTAAGTCCACACTGGCTGAAAACCCAAATGTGATTAATACTTCAAATAAAATTATTTTATCATAGCAGTGTGTTTCATTTTTACAATAATGGTCTACTGTCAGTGTCAAGCAGGGGTGGACTGACCAATAGGGAATTCTTTCAAAATCCAGCATGGCCATCTATTATACTCTCATATTAGTGTCATCATTTCTCCATCAGCTCTGGATGAAACCCTGGAATCAAGACGAGATAAAAAAAATACTTTGTGTTTGTTTATTAATTATGAAATCAGTTTGTTCACACATCCCATCAGTAAAGTCTGTTAAATGCTTATTGTTCAGTGATTTCTTTCAACAGATTCACTTCATCTACACAATCAGTTTGTTTGACCAGAATCTTAGCGATATACAAGAGAATAGAGAAGGATTTCCTTATTGATTATGAACATGATAATTATAGTTTTATAATATATCATAGAGCCTCATTTGTAAAACAACATTTGGTCTAAAAAACAAATGAATGTAGATGTAATTATGGATTTTCTTTGAATATCTGGAGTATTCTCTCTTAAGAGCCATGCGAGAAAAGGAAAACAACATACAAATATTCAACAAACATTTGAAACACAGAAATTCACATTTTCATGCAGAGAAATATGAGTTCAGGTGATAAACATTCATCATGAGCATTAAAAGCCTCCGTGGCTAAACAGACACAAAAAGGAAAGTCAAATATTTACAGAACAACTAATGAGGATGTCAAAGCACCGCCCATAATGTTTGATTGACAGCTGATTTCTACAGAGGAGAAATGCCACAACGATAAGCTCTCAACAAAAAAACATGAAAAGAAACAAGTTTAAAGGTCCCATATTGTAGAAAACACAGTTTACAAGTCTTATGTGATTATAAAGCAGGTGTAGCTGCAATAAAACATTCTGTGAAAATATGAAAAGCTCATTTGTTGAATCTCAGGAAGCCATTATATCTTTTCACAAATTTTAATTTCAAATATCAGAAATTTTGTCAGAATTCAGCCTTCTGTCTGACTCTTTACACGCTGACTGCTTCCTAAATCATGCACAATAAAAAGACGTCACTCAAAGGAGCTGCACATTATTGTGTCCAACTTTAAATCTGCAACTCGAAAGGTCATTCATTCATTCCTAACCGCTTATCAAATCAGAAGAAAGGGTGTGAATATTAATGAGACAGGCCCAAATTGATCTGAGCCCGCTTGAGCTGCAGAGGGAGGCATGAGGGAGCAGATGTATAACTGAAAAACTACAAATTTATCTTATTATAGATGTCAAAACTTCAAATAAAACACCATAAATGTGAGATACAAGATGTCTGGCAACTTACAGAAATTCTATGGTTTATGGAGACCTAACCTGGAGTACCTGAAACTGTAGATGACAGTAGATATTAAAAGAGTATCTGTTCTGATATATTTGATGCACTTAAGTGGACATTCAACTCTGACATTATATTAAGCCTCTTTGTGTGTACTTTTTTGGCATTTTATGGTTTGTGTCAAGTTTTTATTTTTTTATTTTTCTATTTTTATTTTTATTATTATTATTATTATTATTATTATGTGTGTGTGTGTGTGTGTGTGTGTGTGTGTGTGTGTGTGTGTGTATGTATATTGTTCATTACTTTGAAAATTGACAATAAAAATATTGCGGGGAAACCCCCCACAAAGGTGAACAATATGGGAGCTTTTAGAGTTAAAACACATTTTAACCTGCTGTCCCTTAAATTACTTTGGTTATTTGAGTTTACAGAACTCAGCAGATTCTCCACTGTAAACAAGCCAAACTCCAGCATAGAGAGGCTGAGTGAATGTGGTCTGGACTCTGTGGAGGAGAGTCATGGTGTCAGAGACGCTGTAGAAGGACAGAATACCTGCTCTGTGATCCAGGTACACTCCCACTCTGGAGGACCTAGGACCTGAGACGGGAGTTAGGATATTGTTGTGAAACAATGTATATTTGTTGTTGGAACATTCTAATGACCAAGATTTGTCAATGCATCCAAATCCAGAGTCATAGAACCTCCCCCCTCTGCTGTTGTCCTTGTATGAAACTGCCACACAAACTCCACGCCCTCTCCACTCCACCTCCCAGTAACAACGTCCAGTCAGACTCTCTCTACTCAGGACCTGACAGCAAACAGTGAATCTGTCTGGGTGACTTGGATAGGACTGTTGATCCCTCATTAATGTTGCTTTTCTGTTCCCCTCAGTTAATAACAGCCATGTGTGTGCTGTGTTTGGATCCAGTGTGATCTCACATGAATATTTTAAGAATCCAGCTCTGGTCGTGGGCTCTGCTGGTGAATCTGACAGTAAAACATCCACTTCAGTCACTGTCAGAGAGAGCTTTGTCCATTCCTCTCTCAGGACGTCCTGTAGTTTGTCTCTGACTTCTGACACAGCCGCTGTCACTTCCTCAAAGTAGCGCAGAGGACGGATCTCCATGCTGGATGTGGACTCACTGAGTGCTGACAGTGAGGGGTAGCTGTGCAGAAACTGGTTGTGATCCTCTGTGTGTGAGAGTTTCTTCAACTCAGCGTCTTTCTTCTTCAGCTCCTCGATCTCCTGCTGCAGCTTCTCCTCAAGCTCTTTGACTCGACTCACTTCGGTGTCCTGCTGGGATCTGACCTGCTGCTTCACCTCGGAGCTTCTTTTCTCCAAGAGACGGATCAGCTCGCTGAAGATCTTCTCGCCGTCCTCCACTGTTCTATCAGCGGAGCGATTGATGTTCTGCACCTCCTGTTGAAGCAGCTTCACATCTTTCTCTCTGTCCTGGATTCTCTGCTGGATGTTTTGTTGACTCACCTCCAGCTCTTTCTGCTTCTCCGCCCGTTCTGCTGCAGCTGTGACCGTGTCGTGGCCTTTATGTTGATCCATTGTGCAGAGATAACAGATAGACTTCTGATCGGTAAGGCAGAAAATCTTCATCACCTCATCGTGCTGAGAGCAGACGTTCTCCTGGAGCTTCTTGGAGGGCTCCACCAGCTTGTGTTTGGATAACGGAGCTGCATCATAATGAGGTTGAAGGTGTTTCCTACAGTAAGAGGCCGCACAGGTGAGACAGGACTTGAGGGCTTTCAGTTTTCTCCCCATGCAGACGTCACAGGCCACATCTTCAGCTCCAGCATAGCAGAGATCAGCAGGAGCAGCTGGGAGTCCAGTCTTCTTCAGCTCATCCACTAAAACTGCTAACATGGTGTTTTTCAGCAGGACAGGCCTTGGTGTGAACGTCTGTCTGCACTGAGGGCAGCTGTGGGTTTCCTTCTCATCCTCTTCATCCCAGAAGCTTTTAATACAGTTCATACAGTAGCTGTGTCCACATGAAGTAGTCACCGGATCCTTCAGTAGATCCAGACAGATCGGACAAGAGAAGACTTCTCGGTCCAGCTGAGCTCCTTTCTGCGCCATTTCACCTCTCAGTCACAGCGACTGTCTGAGTTTCACTTCCTCATAACTGAAACCGGTTTGAGCTTTGATCTGAACAACATGTGTGTGTGCAGTGAGTAGCTGCTGCACGGCAACACCATGTTGGTTACACCCATCTTCAAACTAGTAGATCTGAAGGGGAGGGAACCAGGAAACACGTGGACAGAGTGGAGCTGTCTGTGTTTGAGAGCAGGGAGAGGAGGGAGGGCTTATCAAGCTCTGAGTCACTCCAGGAAGAGGAGCGCTTTGAGAGAGACACTGTGTGTTCAAATCTCATTTACAACAGAGCTCATTTCTCTTTAAAACACTGTGCTCACTTCAACTTTTAGGAGGCAAACTCTTCTGAGACTCAGAGTGTTTTGGAGAAGGCTCCCTATATACTAATTTTTTAATGATTACAATAACCAGAAAATGACTCACGGCTGCAGAAGTAATGAAATCCTCATGCTGTTTTTATTCATTTGATAAAGTGCTTTATGTCTCTGTTCTCTCTTGTTGACTTCACTCAGATTTACAGGTTTAGTTGCATGTGTATATATGTCAGGAATGTCAAGTCAGTGTAATGAATGCTTCTTATGAAGTGCTCAAACAAAATCTTGGCTGTAAAAGCAACAAGTGATAGAAAACTCTGCTTCTTTCTCTGTGAAATCAAAAAAGAAGAGGGCCAAATCTTTAGAGGCAGAGGCATCAAAATGTAAAAAGCTTACTGAGCTATTTAGTATTGAACCACCTAGTCAGACTGTGGAGGACGGCCAGGAGGAGGACAGATGTGCACAGATGAGCGAGAGGTGCTGGTAAGTTGCAGGAGATGGACACAAATTTTAAAGGCTAACCTACATTTATTAGGGTTCTGTTGCTATCAACTTTGAGTTTTCACCATGATGATGATGATGATGATGATGATGATGATGATGAAGAAGATGATGATGATGATGATGATGATGATGATGATGAAGAAGATGATGATGATGATGATGATGATGATGATGATGATGATGATTTGTGCGAGTTAGTGCTGTCCAACCTGACGTGTTTGGGGCTGTCAGTGTTAATGCGTGAAACACCATGAACAACAAGCCAATGAAGCAACATGGAAAATAATAATAATAATAATAATAATAATTTATATAGCGCCTTTCAAGAAACCAAAGGACGCTTTACAATACAATAGGATGACTTAAAAATTGGGCACTCTTAATAAAAAAAAGCCCTAATTCCAATTATTTCATTAATTTCCATTAAGTCAGGTGCAAATATGGTTTAACCCTAAAAAAATCGAACAAAAGGTTTCTCAGTGGTTTACAGTAGTATCAGATAGACTTAAAAACATACTAAAAGTTGTTATATAAATATTAGTGTCATCATTTCTCCATCAGCTTTGGATGAAACCCTGGAATTAAGACGAGATAAAAAAAACTTTGTGTTTGTTTACTAATTATGAAATCAGTTTATTCACACATCCCATCAGTAAAGTCTGTTAAATGATTATTGTTCAGTGATTTCTTTCAACAGATTCACTTCATCATCAGTTTGTTTGACCAGAATCTTAGCGATATACAAGAGAATAAAGAATGATTTCCTTATTGATTATGAACATGATAATTATAGTTTTATAATATATCATAGAGCCTCATTTGTACAACAACATTTGGTCTAACAAACAAATAAAAGTAGATGTAATTATGGATTTTCTTTGAATATCTGGAGTATTCTCTCTTAAGAGCCAGGCGAGAAAAGGAAAACAAGATACAAATATTCAACAAACATTTGAAACACAGAGAAATTCACATTTTCATGCAGAGAAATATGAGTTCAGGTGATAAACATTCATCATGAGCATAAAAAGCCTCAGTGGCTAAACAGACACAAGAAGGAAAGTCAAATATTTACAGAACAACTAATGAGAATGTCAAAGCACCGCCCATAATGTTTGATTGACAGCTGATTTCTGCAGAGAAGGAATGCCACAAGGATAAGCTCTCAGCAAAAAAACATGGAAAGAAACAAGTTTAAAGGTCCCATATTGTAGAAAACACAGTTTACAAGTCTTATGTGATTATAAAGCAGGTGTAGCTGCAATAAAACATTCTGTGAAAATATTAAAAGCTCATTTGTTGAATCTCAGGAAGCCATTATATCTTTTCACAAATTTTAATTTCAAATATCAGAAATTTTGTCAGAATTCAGCCTTCTGTCTGACTCTTTACACGCTGACTGCTTCCTAAATCATGCACAATAAAAAGACGTCACTCAAAGGAGCTGCACATTATTGTGTCCAACTTTAAATCTGCAACTCGAAAGGTCATTCATTCATTCCTAACCGCTTATCCAATCAGAAGAAAGGGTGTGAATATTAATGAGACAGGCCCAAATTGATCTGAGCCCGCTTGAGCTGCAGAGGGAGGCATGAGGGAGCAGATGTAAAACTGAAAAACTACAAATTTATCTTATTATAGATGTCAAAACTTCAAATAAAACACCATAAATGTGAGATACAAGATGTCTGGCAACTTACAGAAATTCTATGGTTTATGGAGACCTAACCTGGAGTACCTGAAACTGTAGATGACAGTAGATATTAAAAGAGTATCTGTTCTGATATATTTGATGCACTTAAGTGGACATTCAACTCTGACATTATATTAAGCCTCTTTGTGTGTACTTTTTTGGCATTTTATGGTTTGTGTCAAGTTTTTATTTATTTATTTTTATTTTTTTATTTTTATTATTATTATTATTATTATTATTATGTGTGTGTGTGTGTGTGTGTGTGTGTGTGTGTGTGTGTGTGTGTGTGTGTGTGTATGTGTGTGTGTGTGTGTGTGTGTGTGTGTGTGTGTGTGTGTGTGTGTGTGTGTGTATGTATATTGTTCATTACTTTGAAAATTAACAACAAAAATATTGCGGGGAAACCCCCCCACAAGGGTGAACAATATGGGAGCTTTTAGAGTTAAAACACATTTTAACCTGCTGTCCCTTAAATTACTTTGGTTATTTGAGTTTACAGAACTCAGCAGTGTCTCCAACACTGTAAACAAGCCGAACTCCAGCATAGAGAGGCTGAGTGAATGTGGTCTGGACTCTGTGGAGGAGAGTCATGGTGTCAGAGACGCTGTAGAAGGACAGAATACCTGCTCTGTGATCCAGGTACACTCCCACTCTGGAGGACCAAGGACCTGAGACGGGAGTTAGGATATTGTTGTGATACAATGTATAATTGTTGTTCAAACATCTTAATGACCAAGATTTGTCAATGCATCCAAATCCAGAGTCATAGAACCTCCCCCCTCTGCTGTTATCCTTGTATGAAACTGCCACAAAAACTCCACCCTCTCTCCACTCCACCTCCCAGTAACAACGTCCAGTCAGACTCTCTCTACTCAGGACCTGAAAACATGCAGTGAATCTGTCTGGGTGACTTGGATAGGACTGTTGATTACTCATTAATGTTGCTTTTCTGTTCCCCTCAGATAATAACAGCCATGTGTGTGCTGTGTTTGGATCCAGTGTGATCTCACATGAATATTTTAAGAATCCAGCTCTGGTCGTGGGCTCTGCTGGTGAATCTGACAGTAAAACATCCACTTCAGTCACTGTCAGAGAGAGCTTTGTCCATTCCTCTCTCAGGACGTCCTGTAGTTTGTCTCTGACTTCTGACACAGCCGCTGTCACATCCTCAAAGTAGCGCAGAGGACGGATCTCCATGCTGGATGTAGACTCACTGAGTGCTGACAGTGAGGGGTAGCTGTGCAGAAACTGGTTGTGATCCTCTGTGTGTGAGAGCTTCTTCAACTCAGCGTCTTTCTTCTTCAGCTCCTCGATCTCCTGCTGCAGCTTCTCCTCAAGCTCTTTGACTCGACTCACTTGGGCGTCCTGCTGGGATCTGACCTGCTGCTTCACCTCGGAGCTTCTTTTCTCCAAGAGACGGATCAGCTCGCTGAAGATCTTCTCGCCGTCCTCCACTGTTCTATCAGCGGAGCGATTGATGTTCTGCACCTCCTGTTGAAGCAGCTTCACATCTTTCTCTCTGTCCTGGATTCTCTGCTGGATGTTTTGTTGACTCACCTCCAGCTCTTTCTGCTTCTCCGCCCGTTCTGCTGCAGCTGTGACCGTGTCGTGACCTTTATGTTGATCCATTGTGCAGAGATAACAGATACACTTCTGATCGGTACGGCAGAAAATCTTCATCACCTCATCGTGCTGAGAGCAGATGTTCTCATGCAGCTTCTTGGAGGGCTCCACCAGCTTGTGTTTGGATAACGGAGCTGCGTCATAATGAGGCTGAAGGTGTTTCTTACAGTAAGAGGCCGGACAGGTGAGACAGGACTTGAGGGCTTTCAGTTTTCTCCCCATGCAGACATCACAGGCCACATCTTCAGCTCCAGCGTAGCAGAGATCAGCAGGAGCAGCTGGGAGTCCAATCTTCTTCAGCTCATCCACTAAAACTGCTAACATGGTGTTTTTCAGCAGGACAGGCCTTGGTGTGAACGTCTGTCTGCACTGAGGGCAGCTGTGGGTTTCCTTCTCATCCTCTTCATCCCAGAAGCTTTTAATACAGTTCATACAGTAGCTGTGTCCACATGAAGTAGTCACCGGATCCTTCAGTAGATCCAGACAGATCGGACAAGAGAAGACTTCTCGGTCCAGCTGAGCTCCTTTCTGCGCCATTTCACCTCTCAGTCACAGCGACTGTCTGAGTTTCACTTCCTCATAACTGAAACCGGTTTGAGCTTTGATCTGAACAACATGTGTGTGTGCAGTGAGTAGCTGTTGCACGGCAACACCATGTTGGTTACACCCATCTTCAAACTAGTAGATCTGAAGGGGAGGGAACCAGGAAACACGGGGACAGAGTGGAGCTGTCTGTGTTTGAGAGCAGGGAGAGGAGGGAGGGCTTATCAAGCTCTGAGTCACTCCAGGAAGAGGAGCGCTTTGAGAGAGACACTGTGTGTTCAAATCTCATTTACAACAGAGCTCATTTCTCTTTTAAACACTGTGCTCATTTCAACTTTTAGGAGGCAAACTCTTCTGAGAGTTCTGAGAGCTTCTGAGAGACTTCTGAGTGTTTTGGAGAAGGCTCCCTATATACTAATTTTTTAATGATTACAATAACTCAGATACAGTAAATCAAAACCAGAAAATGACTCACGGCTGCAGAAGTAATGAAATCCCTTGAAGTCTTGAAGTCCTTTATGTATTTTTTATTGAGAAAACAAATCAATATGACACAATAGATTTGAGTTTTCTCCGTTGTTGACTTCACTCAGATTTACAGGTTTAGTTGCATGTGTATATATGTCAGGAATGTCAAGTCTGTGTAATGAATCCTTTTTATGAACTAAGTGCTCAAACAAAAATCTTGGCTGTAAAAGCAACAAGTGATAGAAAACTCTGCTAAGAGCTATTGAACCACCTAGTCAGACTGTGGAGGACGGCCAGGAGGAGGACAGATGTGCACAGATGAGTGAGAGGTGCTGGTAAGTTGCAGGAGCAGGACACAAATTTTAAATGCTAACCTGCATTTATTAGGGTTCTGTTGCTATGAATGTTGAGTTTTCACCATGATGATGATGATGATGATGATGATGATGATGATTTGTGCGAGTTAGTGCTGTCAAACCTGACGTGTTTGGGGCTGTCAGTGTACCATGTATGAACAACAAACAAATGACGCAATATGGATAATGATAATAATAATAATACAATTTTTAAAAAGCCCTAATTCCAATTATTTCATTAATTTCCATTCAGTCAGGTGCAAATATGGTTTAACCCTAAAAAAAATCTAACAAAAGGTTTCTCAGTGGTTTACAGTAGTATCAGATAGACTTAAAAAAATACTAAAAGTTTACCAATTTTTGACTCCAAGAAAAAACCCATTTTCAAAATGGCGGCCGCCAGGTTACTTACTTTTACTTTAATTATAAAGGTTAGGTTAATTACTTTTGTGGATTTGAAGAGGGAACATGCTGTTAGTGCTCTCTCAACATTTGTATTATTAGAATTTTAAGACTGGGGCTGCATAAATAAACACTAATAATCACTGATTGTGAAATCTAATTTGCTGTGAATATCTTGTCTAGTAGACTTGTGTCATAGTGTCTTGACACGCTGACAAGTGGTTATTTAAACACGTAATGGGTTGTGGGCCTACATTTTGGAAAAATTACAGGGCCTTTTTTAGTCCCAGTCTGTCCCTGGTGTCCAGTACGATAATGATGAATAAATAAATAAAGATGATAAAGGCTCGGTTACTATGAGGTTTAGGTTCCGGTAAGGGTTGGGGTTTGGTATTGACGTGACATTAACCAAGCCAGGTTAGGGTTTGGGTTAGACCAGGGCCAATAGCAATACATCTGCTGAGTGACCTAGAGGTGAGTGTTGGTTGCACACTGACATAAAGGAAACATGGGTATAACTGTAGCCATTATTGCCCTAAATGTCTTTCATTCAAACATTAAGGAGCAGAAGTCATCTGTTCTTGGTACGGCCACGTATGCTATGAAATAAATCCTCTAAATTTACTCAAAGAATACTTTGAAGAATACTAATCATTCCTCCAAATACTGTATACTTATGTACTTTACTTTAATGCATTTTGGATGGTTGTTAATATTCCTTTTATTTTGGTGGATCGAATTAACCCTATAAAGCCAAGTATATCATATTTGATACACAAGTTTTTGAGACCTCTACATCATCAGTGTGATATTTTTTTTCCTGAAAAACCTGATGTATACACGTGTTGAAGATTTAAAAAAAAAACTGAGCAACAAATTGAACAAAAATACCAGATGTAGCAAAAATGATACGCAGGATCCACTGGTGGATCAGTCATTGCTGCATGAAAACTTCATATCAGTAGATATATGATGTTGTGTTATATGGGAAATAAAATATTTTGAATTTGAAAATAATGGTAAAATGAAAGTGCAACAAATTGCACAAAAAGACCTGATGGATGAAATATGATACAATTTAGAATTCATATATGCACATTTATATTGATTTTTTTTTTTCTTCAAATTTGTCAGCAGGTTCAATAAACACCTTTCATGGTTCAGGCTTTATAGGGTTAAGAAGCTATGTTATCTTCAAATCACACCACTAGATGGAGCTCAGCTCACAGTTATCTGCTTCCATGAAGATATGATGTATGACAATTACAAACAAATCTAATTTATTTACTGCAGATGAGCAATCACTGACTTCCATATAATTTCAGGAAGTTTATTCTGTCAGTATAAATCAGTTCAAATGTTTTTAGCAATACATTTGTAACTAGAATTACTATAAATGTAAGAATTTGAATTTCTTACATTTTCAAGTTTTAGTTTACAGTTTAATTGAGTATAGATTAAGGGGTTCCACAATGACGTGATTTACTGATGGCCATAAAAAGTATGAGTTTATTGTTTATGTTTTGTTTATATGAGTACATAACATACAAAACAAATGCTTTTTAAATTAGACGACACAGCAAAGTGGGAATTTCTCCAACTAATTCATTAAGTGTAATAAAACAAAGTTACATAAAAAATTAAAAATACAATACGATTAATGTATTTTCTTCATTTTCAGAGATACCCACAAAGAAACTTAAAATGGCACAAAACTACAAAGACACCAAAAGCTAACAAACTAAGATATGCTAAACAGCTGCAAAGAGACCACAAATAAACTCCTATTTGCTACGAAAAGGGTCGAAACAACCACAAGGAGACACAAAATGACTTCAAAGCAATAGAAGTCAACTACAAATACACTTAAAATGACTCCAAATAGACAGAAAACAATGAAAAAGGAGACAAAGGGATTACATATAGGAAGAAAACAACCAGTGATATAAAAAATAATGATGAAAAAAACAAAACAATTACAAAGTGACTATAAAGAACTATACAGTCTGTGTGTCACTTGTCACACAATGGTTGTCTATCATCTTAATTCAGTTATATCCAAACAGAGAGTGATGACTTCATTCTTTGTCATTTACATGCACAGTTTGTGTACATTTAGAGGTTAACCACAAGAACATCAGCCTGGCCTACATCTATGCAGAGCAGAGTTTCCAGCTGTCCTGCACCGCTCTGCCCTCAGCACCGTCTGAGAGGAACTCTGTGGGCGTCCATGCAAACAACAGACAAATGTGAATTGAGTCATGGCTCATTGAATAAAAGATAGAACTGGAGAGAGGCAGGGGGGACGGCTCGGGGAAGAAAGAGGGGATCTATAGCAAGAAGCTGCCAGAGAGGCAGAAAGCTGTGAGTGAGAGGGAACAGGGTCAGATGAAGAGGGAGATGAAGGAGGGCAGATGAATATAGTACAACACAAAGCTTAATAACACAGTGGTGTCATTGTCATGGACTGTAGTGGCTTCTCAGTACAGGAACACCATTGAAATAAGAGAAGTAAAGAGAGCGTGGAGAGATTCGGCAGCTCAGCACTGCCCTGGACACTGTCTGATAATAAGACATGATCATGAAATGTCTTGAAGAAGTCCCTCAGTAATGACTCTATCAACCATGGGGTGACTGGATATGCATGGCTCTTTTTCCAGTATAAATGCCACTGTATGTTTGACTTCTAACAAATTAATAAAATATTATGTTGCCAGGAACCAACATACATCAAAATGTACACAGAAACCAATAGAAATACTGTTAATCTGTGATAGTTAGTCTTGTTGTTCCCCCTTTTTGTTGTCATTTTATGTCTGTGGTATTTTATGGTTTCTTTGTAATCATTGCGTGTGTCTTTTTGGTTGTTGGTTGCTTAGTTTGTCCTTGTGAGTGTCTTTGTGGTCTCTTTGTAGTATACTATGCCATGGGGGGCCTTGTAGTAGTATAGTATAGTATAAATATATATAGTATATATATATATATATATATATATATATATACATATATATATATATATATATATATATATATATATATATACACACACATATTCTAAAAGGCACAGGCCAAGGGGCCCACATTGTCAGGGGCCCCATGGCTTTCACCTACAAAATGTCACTCAAAGAGACACGTGCCAACCAGAAAGAGACTCTAAATGGTCATAAAGTAAAAGAAAAATGAATACAAAGAGACACAAAAAGACTTAAAAGAGAGCAAAACAACTACAAAGAGATGCTAACATACTACAAAGAGACCACAAAGACACTCACAAGGGCAAACCAACCAACCAACAACCAAAAAGATGCACACAATGATTCTAAAGAAACCAAAAATTACCAAAGAGTAAATGGTAAAAGGACTGCACTTATGTAGTGCTTCTATCCAAACCGCTTTACTCTACAGACTGCGTGCATTCACCCGTTCACACCATGAAATCTATGGTTCACACACATTCATACTGGTGGCAGAGGCTATCCTACACTACGTGTAGGATCCTGCCACTAAGAATTCATTCACACACTGATGAACGCAGCATCGGGAGCAATTTGGAGTTCAGTATCTTGCCCAAGGATACTTCGACATGTAGGCTGCTACAGTCAGGGATTGAACCATCAACCTTCTGATCAGTGGGCGACCACTCTACCATATGAGCCAAAGCCCAAAGACAGTAGGATTACAGAGAGATGCTGAAAGACACACAAAATGTACACATAAATATGAAGAATAAATATAAATATAGAATGACCACAAAGAGACACAAAACAATTACAAAAAACACACAAAATTATCACAGAGACATAAAATGACTACAAAATGGGGAAAAAACGAGACTAACTTTCACAGATTAACATATTTTTTTATACAAACTGACAGTTATACAACTGAGTGTTGATACTTTGTAACAGATGATATAGCACAGAAGCAAAAACTATTGATTCCAGTTTAGTCTAGTGTCCTGGTCAAAGATACTTTCTAAGGTACATAAGACTGTCCACTGTTCCAGAGACACTCATGTTCTAATGACTGAAACTCTCAAGATAAATGCAGTGGTGGTATGTACAAACTACGCAATTGTACATTTACTCAAATTATGTTCTTAATTTTGTTCTCCCAATATACTGCCCATATGTATGATATACTACTCTTCTACAATTTAGAGCAAATATTGCAACTTTTTCTTCACAATATTTTTCTCTCTCTTTTATTTGTTACAGTTTATTTTCAGATTATACATTGTAAAACACAAGATTTAAAATTATTTATAATCAACCCAGAAGAAACAAAACTGTCATCCAACAGGAAATTGACTGTTCATTCAGTCTGTCACCACCAGGTGTTGTATGCACTTTGATATTATCCTTATCTTTTAAATCACTTCTTAAAATCCACTTTTATAGACTGGCTTTTATATAATGCTTTCTATCTTACCACTGCTTCTACTTCTTCACTTTTTACTTTTTTACTCCTCTAACTTTTTATTTTCTTTGTATCTGAGTAATGTAATAATGTTATAATGTCTTGTGATTGTTCCTGCTCTGTCTCTAATTGTTTTTCTTTTAACATAAGAATTGTTTTTAGCCTTATGGCATAATTTTCTGTGTAATTAACTGCTTTCTGTCGAAGCACTTTGTAAACTGCTCTTTTTAAAAGGTGCTATATAAATAAAGTTCTTCTTCTTCTTCTTCTTCTTCTTCTTCTATTATTCTTATTATTCTTTAATTCTTTAACATTATGTTGCAGTAGTAAATATTAATATTAAGGCTCTAAGTGTGCATGCAAAGTACCTAACCTTTTTTTTGTGTGCTGTGCAGACCTGTCACTGATCGTTAGCTGTGACCACCAGGGGGCGCCACTAGACAAACTGTGGCTCTGAGACCCCCTTGCTGCATGACCACCCCACAGCTGTGCTGCTACAGGAACAAAAGACAAGTGACATATTTACATAGTGAAAGTTTAACATTTTTTTCAGATTTAAATTATTGTGCAATTTATTTGGTCACAAGCAGCTTTTTCAGTAATCTTAAGATTTACTTTTACATTTAAATTTTGAATAGGATACTCAAGATCTCACCACTAATATTGTCTAATGAAACTTAAAGTTTTGATAATTTTATTTAACTTATTGATTTTCTTTTTATCCAAAAATGCCTAAAAAACAGGCTCTTTGGGTGCTCAGTGACAGGGTTGTACCCCTCAGGTGTCTGGCTCGGTAACTCAGGGTGCCCTTCCATAAAACCTATCGTTGTATGTTCAATAATGAGGACTCCTCACACACAACACTCAAATTGGATCAGAAATTAGATCAATATGTTGCATTTGGGTCTGTTTCCTCTGCTGTCACCAGTTCGTGTGATATTCTGGTTCTTATATATCTTAAAATCTCATATATCTCAAATGGGAATCTGTACTGAATGGATTGGACAATAAGAAAAATGTATAAAATGATTCAATGCAACTGTATGTAAAGGTAATTTACATATATCTTTTTATACATTCAAAATGAAATTCGAAATTCAATATTGCATATATTGGATAGTTGGTTGTGATTATCGTCATATAATGTTTATATAAAGTAAAGACTATTAAATAATGCTTCTGTAAGCTATTATCACATGTTCTCATATCTTTTGTTCAGTTTAAAACCAGTGTTTAACAGTAATTTACTGTAAATAAAGTAGATAATCACATAGAATAAAAGCCTAAAGCTGTCAAGATATTCTTAAGATTTGTACTATGCAGATTTATACTTGTATTTACAGTAAATATGTGTATTATATCATATAAGTTAAAGTTTGTTTATTGTTATTTAACAGTATCTGTTTGGCAACTTTTGCTGCCAGACATTTTTACAGTTTTTTATTTTGATTTTATTTTTTACAAAACTTTTTTTCGTAGCCTTACTTTAGGTTTCATCAAGGCTACGTTCAAGGCTGTCACCTTGTGTTGAAAAGTCATTGAACATAATTATGTCATACCAGCATATCAAAAGAGCACAGCATTTGGTATTGTAGAGTCGACAACATGAAAATAATCAGCATTAGATGCACAAACAATGCTGCATGAAACCCGCAGCTGCAACTGATTGGCATACGCATGTTTTTGGGTAGATTAAGTGGGACCATGGACAATGTGTCAATTTATTTTCTCTATTGTGCAAATAAATCATTTTGAAAGCATACTCACTTGCATGAATTTAAACCAAAGCAGACTGCAGTTACTACACTTTGACTGTGATACAGTGTAGCCTGGTATTTCTTCATTGTGTTGAATAGTGAAGACAAGATCTAGATAGTGATTCAGTAAAAAAGTGAGACTAAAATATAAAATTACGTCATGATATTAAGTGTAAAATACACAAATCTTTGAATAGGGTTGTTAGAGACTTTTAAATACACTTACAACAAAATCCATTTGAAAATGTTTTTTCAGTGAAAACAAAATATAAAAGCTGTAAGAAGACAACAACACTGTAATTACTGCACTCTGTTTTTGCATCACTATTAGAAACTTTTACAGTAATGCAAAACCTGAGTGCAGTATCTACATTTTTTGGGGTCAAAGGTTAAATAAATCGTTAAGATTTTTCAATACATGTAGAAATAAGTGTCATATCAATTACTACCTATAACCCATTTGGCTGGCCGGTTTATGAAATGTTAAAAAACAACAACTTTAAAACTGTTTTTCTCAGTTTTACCCTTCGTGTAGTTACTGCAGTTAGGCTTTGTAGGGCACTATGAACGTTCACGAATTGCTCCTATAAAATATAAATTTATTAAATAAAAAGAAAAGCCAGTTTGCTCTCTTCTCTCCATCTTTCTGTCAGCCTCACATCCTGCCCAGTGGGGATCAGGCCGCTTTAACCAGGGGAGGTCCAGACCTGCCTCACCTCTTGCACACATCAGATACTGTTCTGCTCACTGTGCAGCTGTCAGGGATGTGCATGTCCATACTGTCATTCCTCTTGACTTCCATATAATACAGAGGAATGTGAGTGTAGGAGTGGGCCTATTCTGCACACCAGGATGGTCACACCGACACACACTTTCTGCATCCCCGTCCACCTCACACTTTCTCTTCCACGCGCTTTTCTTCCTTTCTTCACACGCTCGCTCTCACACAGCCTTTGTCCTCCTCCGGTCTTCTTGTTGTCCTCTTCCTCTATGGTTTCTGCCTTGCTGGCTGTTTTGCTGACAGACTCCAGCTGGATGTCGTGGCTGGGAGAGAGGCGGGATCCTGAGTGTGTAGGCTGGCCTTTAGAGTCCCTCTGTATGGGGAAAGCCCACACAACTCTCCCACACACCTTCCCCACACACCCAGGAGGGATTCCAGTCTCCACAAAGGGCACTTCCTTGTTAAATGTATTCATTTGTTAAATGCATCATATTAAAGCTTCACTGAGGAGGAAGAGGGAGAAGTGCTGTTGAATATGAAGAATAAAATGGCAATTTTACAGCTACAGAAAATTTCCTAGACAGTTATTTTAGTTTGAGTGAGTAGTTGTGTTGAGTTTTAAGCAGTTATTGATTTTCATAGGGTTTTTTATTCCTTGGAGTAAATATAGTTTAATATGTGTAAAAATATTTAAAAGGAGTGGGTTAGGTCAGTGGAACTTGTTGGTAATAGTTATATTTAAATAATGTTCACAAATATATGTTTTTATTTGAAAAAAATAAAAACTACTTTAGTTCAGTCCTAGTATTTAACAAAGGCTACACAAACAGGAGGAAATACTGCATTTGTTGGGCACTTATTTCAGTGGTAAATTAATTCACATTTGGTGCTGTTGTGGTGTTCTCAACAGTTTATGGAGGAAAAAATGGAGCTGCGATGCATGGAGGAATAAGACACTGTACATCAGGTTACACAGACTATAGTTGTCAGTAGGAAACATTCATTGCTGGTTTGTGTCTGCCCAGGGGATTTGTTGAAAATGAAAACAATTTTGAATGCAACTTACCATAAAAATTTTAACTTATAGAAAACAATCTAGTGTGGACAGAAGACTTTAACTTATGTTTTATATGCATTCCTGTGGATATGAGCTCAGTAACATTGCTGTGAATTGGTTGGTTCCCAGTGTGACTGTGAAAAGCCAGGGGACTATTTGTGTGAGTAAAAGGTAATCATGGATCAGTAATCTGGTTTAGGACTATACATTTGTATGAAAAACATGTCCAAAAAGAGACATTGGCCTCTTCAGACGCATCAGACGGACCAATAGGCAGAAGTCATTTTTCTGTCATGCTAGCCAAGAGGTTTTTGTGCCTTAGCCTAACCATTCCTTACCACAGAGTTGCCATTCCTGTTGCGATCTCTGTTTCACAAACACTTCGCTGATCTCCCACTACATGCTACAGCCTCTATCTGATCCTGTCTCTCCAATCCATTTTCCTTCTCCTTCCGGCCTGTTATTTGTAGAAAACGTAACAAGAACAAACCCAGATAAAACTTTAACGTTAACTGCGTCTTATGAACTAATACCCAATTTATGCAATTCACTGGCTGTTTAGTGACCCCAGTGTGCAGAAATATTAATATGCAATGCCCAAAATAATGCATGAGAAAAACTATGTGGTTTTTGCCTTAATCTGCATTTTGTAATTATTAAGCAGGCATGTATGTAAAGGGGAGACTTATGGGTACTCATAAAGCCCATTTTCATTCAGATACCTTGGACCCGTGACAGCCTCTGAAGGGGAAAGAGGCCGTGGCTGGTCGGTGGGCAGTTGGATAATTGCGCTAACCTATCCCGACATGATATCATGGTACCAATTGAGTCCTCAGATCTTCTAGTTTCATATGTTACCAGTATCTTTTCTATAGCCTTAAAACTGACCCCTCTACAGCCTCTGAAACAATTTTTTTTTTTTAAATAATCCCTTGATGCCAACACCAAGGGGGTTTTAAGGCAACAATAAGGAAACATAACATCCTTTGGAATACAAAAGGCATTTTATCAATTTTTTTTCCAATATATTTTTTTTTATTTTAAAGGGGAAAAAAAGTTATTTTAAAAATGCATATCAAATAGACAGTAAAATAATTGCACTGCACAATGTTCCTAAACAACAATGCTATTAAACACAAGATGGTATGTGATAAAATCCCTCTTGACATTTGTTTATTTCACGACTTTACAATTACCCCTGACTGACTTCCTGCTGCAGCAGAAAACTACAGGCATGGACATTATTGCTGATGTGTCATCATTTCTGTCTTGTCCTGTCAAAGAGACAAAGACACCCTGAGATGGATGATATGATGCTGTGTCCGTGTGACAACACACTGACAGTGTCTTTCTGCACTTAAAGATGTAGAGTGCCCTCAGACAGCTCCTGAGAAAAAGTGGCACAGGATTTTTGTCAGTCTTGCACATTTAGAAACATAAATAGGCATGAAATCTGGGATTGTTTGTGACCAGACAAACCATGGAACACCTCTGCTCTACCAAGTCAGCTAAACTCAAAAGGATAAGAAATGTGTAGTTTGCCATAGAGACAGAGCTCTCTAAAAATGTTGCTCCTGGCTTTCTGAGTCTACATTGGCATCCAAACATGACTGGTACTGGTTGCTAAGAACCACTGCTTTGATTTTGCGTCCATAGTGAAGCTTAGTGTTTTGAAAAATAGCGGTGTTTTCTTTGGTCTTGTTGGTAATGATAATCCCACCCCAGCCCCTGACATAAGCGGTTTATGGTTTGAAACCAGCAAAGAGATGTTGCTGCTCTGGAACCAGTTTTCCTGGCCGAGAGCTGGTTCTTTGTCTGTCAAAATGCAAATAACTGGTTCGAGATTAGGCACCGTCTTCAAACCGGCCTTCAAACTGCCTTGGTTAAAAAGGGGTAGGCTATAAGTCATATATCCAAAGTTAGTTTTACACAAACTACATTTCTGTAAGTTAAGCTAAAGCATTTGACACTATGTAACTTGTGTTCCAGTAGAATGTGGATAGTTCCAAAAAGCTATGTCATATTGAGTGCCTTAGCTTGCTAACATATAGCTAACTTTAGCTTGCTACCATATAGCTTACATTTGCTTATTGCA
Source organism: Centropristis striata (assembly GCF_030273125.1). NCBI lineage: Eukaryota > Metazoa > Chordata > Actinopteri > Perciformes > Serranidae > Centropristis > Centropristis striata. Next base: position 27,186,003 of record NC_081537.1, on the reverse strand, counting down.
GTCTATGCTTGTTACCATATAGCAAACATTAGCTTGCTACATGTAGCTAATATTAGCTTTTTTACCATATAGCAAACATTAGCTTGCTAACCTATAGCTAACATTACCTTGCTACCATATAGGTAACATTAGATTGTTACCATATAGCAAACATTAGTTTGCTGTTATATAGCAAACATTAGCTTGCTAACATATAGCTAACATTAGCTTTCTAACAACCAACTTGTCCTTTCTGGTAGACATGCTAACTCTGGTAGAGTGCTAAAATAATCCTATGACATGCTTTTATAATCTAATAGTTTTAGCTAGAAACATTCCGTTAGCGTTTCAGCCCAACTTGTATATTGTGACACTGATAGATTTCCCTCCTGTCTTCAGAGTATGACGTGTGGCCCTCTGTCACAATAGCTTGGCACATTCATGTTTTTGAACATTTTAGGACCAACAGACTAACCAACAAAGATAGATGAGCTCATTTACTCTGTGAATAGCAGTCCTGGGGGATAAGGAGAAAGGAAACAGCAGGGGGCTAACACAGTACACTGGTTACTGTAAGGACACACACACACACACACACACACACACACACACACACACACACACTCACAACGCACAGCCAAACTTTAAAACAAGGTCATGGGGTGACCAAAACATTAATATTCATTCTCTGGGGATTATGAATATGCTGATTGTCCAGTTAACGTGGAGTTATCTTAGTCTGGGTGTAGGTAAGCAGGACGGATGGACAGATCGCCTCTCAGAGAGAGCAGCAGGGGGTAACAGGACCTGTGGAGCTGCAAGCTGGGAGGAGGCATGGTGGAGTAGTACTGACTGTCACCTGGGAGACGGATGATCTCTCAGTTCTGCCAGCACTCCCATACAGGAGTACTGGGGCATCAGCGGGGGTATGATGTGCTGCTGAAATTGCACTTGTATCAATTCAGTGCCTGTGTGAGCTATTTAAAAAAAAATCATATATCATGAAATAAGTTGATAAAAAAAAGACATGCATTCATCATTGTATATAATCTATGTAATGTATGCTGTTTTTTCGACATTTTCAGAAATAAGAATATAGTGTTTTAGTATACATAGTGAACATTAATAAAACAATATGTTCCTGTAGGTAAAGACCCTGTTTGAACCAACCAATAGAAAAATGATGAATGAATACAGATGAAGAGGTGTTCCCTGGCAGAAGCACTGCATCAGTTCCTGTCTGTGGTTGAACATTAACAGGCTTTCCATCACATGCTGCCACTGTGAATGGGAGTGAATGTAGCTCCTGCTCTCTGCTGCATCCTGAGGCCCTGCTGGGACAGACAGGAGACTGCTAGTGTCTCATCATCACAGAGCCGTTCAACAGGATCCTCTGTCTTTGTTTGTCTGGACGAGGACAAGACGGGGATGACGACACGTCAGCCATAATGGCCATGTCTGTAGTTTTCTGCTGCAGCAGGAACTCAGTCAGCGGGCGGCAGAGAGGAAGGCACAGGAAGTAGGGAGGTGGACGTGTTATGCTGAGCTTTCAAGCACTTTTCATCAAGCAGTTAGTTGCCCACGTGGTTGCCTATATTCAGTCTGGTCCCCTAAAAATTGCATTCCCATTGTCCATTTACAAAAATGTTTCTAATCAAAGTCTGCAGATGTCTGTGCTTTCACTTTCACCCAGGAAACCACTGTTCGCATCCCATGTAAAACCAATTGTAGACATTGACAGCCATGATAAAACTGCAACTGTAATCTGAGAAATTGTCTTTGGGTTTCCCTTGAAATGTAATTGAGAATGTAATAGGATAAATCAAGTGCTTGTATATGTTTTATAGCCCAGCTTCTAAAGGATGGTGTACATTGCATAATTAGGTGTGCTTTTCTTTAGGGCATCTTTTTTCGTTATTAGTTCATTTGTTTTTCTCCATCTTATAATTATACTATGCTCCATCTATTCTCTTACACCTATTAAATGCCTTTTCATGAAGTGCTTCTTCCATTTTTTTAATTCTAATTCCTATTTATTCTGTAAATAAAGGGATGGTTCGGTGTGTTGTAGTTTTTGACCAAAGACAAATACATTTGGGCTGTAAAAATAAAAGCAAGAAAAGAAAGAAAGAAAGGTGGAGTGCATCTTTGCAGGGTTTCTTTTCAACTCACACTCAATCAACAAAAGTCCAAATAAAACCCCACAAAAAAACAAAACCCATGGCACTCTAAGTCCTGAGAAAATATAAACCACATATGGGACTTCATCACATTCCCTCTTTTATTTCTTGTTTTTATAAGGTACTTCATTTGTTTCTAAATTAAGCAACCTTTTTGATTGGAAAGAATCATTAAAATTCAAGAATTTACAACATTAAATGGCTCTATTGAAAATAGAAAATGTAAAATATCCTTTATGAGACACCTATACTTTTTCAAACATGTGACCCTGAAGTAGAGCTGCTTTATTACAATGTTAATGCACTTATGAGCTGCAGTATATCATGTCACTTGTTCAGCTTTTCAAACCAGCTATTTTTTTGCATGTTATCACATGTTGCCCTGTCAAAATCCTCATTTTCTGCATACAGTGAATATTTCTATCACTAAGATCTGTTCATTTTTCTAAGTGGTGAAGTGGTTGGTATTTGATGGTCTTGATTGTTATTCAAACACTTTTCCACCACCACTATAGATTAAAGTCTTGGGACTGGCCAAGCCCTATGCGCTCCGTATCTGATTTCAGCTCCAAAAACAACTGTTGAAAACTGTTTATTTTGCAGCTTTTTAGAAAATTAGAATCCTTATTGCTCAGTGAGGACGGCCTTATAGTCTCTGTCTCGTCACACACACAAAGAGGTGATCCATCTCGAGGTGTCTTTGTTCTCTGGACGAGACAAGACAGGAGCGACAACACATCAGCCATAATGGCCATGTCTGTAGTTTTTTACTCAACTGAGGGAGGAAGCTGGAGAGAGGAAACGAAGTACGGAGGTGGAAGACGTGAAAAGTCGTATGAATTACTGGCAACAAAGGGGGTGCTGAGCGTGCATTTGGCTTGTGTGTGGAAATGAAAAAAATAGGCCAAAATAACCAAGGAACAGTCACTGGAAAAAGTTTCGGAAAAGATGCTTCTTAGGAGGAATTGATATGAGTTTTACCTCTGTGTGTCAAGCAATAAGAAAGATGGGGATTCATAAAGACTGGAAGCAAGGGGTAACTGCTAACCATGCTTTATCAAATGTGCACCTTCACACACCTCCATTTTTTTGGTTCATTCGTCAGAGACAAGGCTCAGCGATCAGAAGGCTAAGTTAGCTCCGAAGTTCATGGTTGTTCATGGGCAGATTATGAGACAATGGGCCCCTGACATGCAAACGGCCCAACCAACTCTCCTATATAGGAGCAAAACACATATACTTTATAGTAGTTTAGCCTCTTTTTTGTAGTTTTTTTGGTGTCTCTTTGTAGTTTTTACACAGCTCTGTGTGGTTTTATGTCTCTTTGTGGTCATTTTATGTCTGGTTGTAGTTGTTTGGGGTCACATTTATAGTTGTTTTTGGGTGGTATGTTGCTCCTTTTTGTGGTTGTTTTATAAGTCTTAGTAGTCATTTTGTCAACCGGCTCTTTGTTTCTGTAGCCTGGGCAGTTCATGCAGGTGAACAACGCATGGTGCACAAAGCTCCCTGCTCACCAACCAGCTAAAGTCTGCTGAATGATGCATGTCTCTTTGAGTGACATTTTGTGTGAGGGATGTGGAGGCCCCTGACACTTTGGGTCCCTGCAACTTAGCTCATTAAACCCATTTTTTGCTCCATACAGTTTCTCCTTTAACTGGTATGTAGATTTTGTTCTTAAACTGTGAACCGTTTCTGTGGTTTAAGATTGTGACAGTACAGCTTCCAGATGTGAATAAAGATAAGAGCACAGCTAAAAAAGACTGATCTTACACGGGGTAAAATAAATGTTACCAAAAGCCCTGAGATATTGATTGCTGATAAGTTATGACCGCAGTGTATTGATCCAGCAGGACATATGCCCACAGCAGTAAGACGGTGAGACGCATCTCAGCCCTGACTATGAATATTCAGGAAAGAACAAAGAAATCATCAAAATGTATTTATTTTTCCTCACAAATTGCTTATTTTAAAAAAAAAATCTCTTATGCTTGTTTTTTATGAAAAGAAACCACTTCTTAGTTGACGCAGACTTATAAACATAAAAACACATAACTTCTGAAAAACAGGAGCAGTGTTTTGTAATGATAAGTTATGGGGAGCAAGTATTGATCGGACCTGCTTTGTGACCACAGGACATTAAGAGAACATCACGCTATCCATCTGCATGTGACGATGGAAGATTCTCAACAAGACTGAGGAATTACATTTAAAGACCTTAACCAAATGTTGGGAATGGAGGCTATCCGTCCTGCTTTATATGGGTGTTCTGGGATGTTTCAGACTGAGAGGAGAGGCCAACATTGTGTCTCTGTAAGCATAGATTGGTTATTATTAAGGAACCTAAAATGAAAATGATGAAGTCATACAATGAACGCATAAAATACACTGCATACAGAATTCCCAGTGTGGAGTGATTCGATGAGGCAATAATATATGTAGAAAAACTGAATACATTTTCTCGGCAGCCTCCAAATCATTGTGAGGAGAAAATGTATTGTCGCTCTGGCTAAATGTGTCAAGGAGACAAATGAGTGAATTTGAATCCAATGGAATCACAGCCATTAGGACTACAGCTACATCCACAAAGATGTCAAGACTGCTGGTAGATAAGAAGAGCTTCGAAAGACAGTCAAAGCTTGTAAAAGACATAAAGTGTTACAGTAAGTAATGGTTATTAAGGGTATGTACTGTGCTGAAAAGACTATAACACCCAGCCACAATGGTTAGATTACTTATGGTCAAAAACTAGAAGAAAACATTGCTAACACATCATGCAAGTGCAGCAACACAAGACATAGCAAGCCAGCTAATTTTACATTCTAGTCCAACAGCAAGACGATCGGCTTGGTGTCTGCCTTGCAGCATTTTATTTTGCGAAAGATAAAAACACACTCCAGCAGCATCCTGCTCGGTTACTGTCTACTTTTCTCTTCTTGGCTTCCTCTGTTGACGTCCCTTTTGGTCTCTTCGCCTTTGCAATGATGCCCATAGAAGCTGCTGAAACCAGTTTTGGCAAGACACCAGCGCCACTTCTCCACAGCTTTCCCCTCTAACCTCAGGCCTGAAGACTTCCTCTTCACTGTGGTATAAAGCTCCTGTGCTTGTGGTGTAAACACCAACACTCCTCGGTACAGTCTTGGCAGCACGACTATGAGCTAACTAGTTGGCAGCAGCTACAGTTATTAGCAGTTAGTGGTTAGCTTTACTTTAGCAACAAGTAAAGCTTTTTTCTGCCAAGAAATCACAGAGTTGAGGCAGAGCAGCTGGAGGAAATTGGAAGGAAACCTGAAAACATTTTCCATAAAATATGATCCAGTTTCACCAAAAACAAGCGACCTAGTTGGTGGTGTCTTAGTACTGTAAAGCTACTACTTTTCATACCTGCTTACCAAAGTTGTAAATATATGCACACACACACACACACACACACGGTGATGCTGAGCAGATTTTATAACATGAGATTAGATTTCATCTCTATACATTCATTATATACACATTATCAGCAGAGGAGAAATTGGAGTTCCTGGTTCAGTCCAGTCTGAGCTGTCACACACACACACACACACACACACACACACACACACACACACACACACACACACACACAAACACACACACGCACACACACACACACACACACACACACACACACACACACACACACACACACACACACAGTTGAACAATGCCGCTATATTTTGCAAAAGAAAAAAATTTAGATTTGACTTGCAGTGTAAAGCTGAGAAGAAAAGCTGTCAGTGTGACCCAGGGTGCCGGAGCTTAGGGTAAAGAGAGATTTGCACATCACTGAGTTAAAAGTTTCTCTATTACTCCCTCAATGAAATTTCATCCCAAATGTTTCTTTGGATGCAGATTAAAGAATATTATTTGCGAGAAAAAAGGGATGGAGATTGAATGACTACAAAACTAATAAGGGAAATGGTTCCAGGAGTTTCTGTACATTCCTTTATTCTGAAGAGAGGGAGAGATTTAGCTATTTCTGGTGCCCATCAACCTCAGATCACATCATCTGCACCATTCAATATACCAGTAAATACATCAGCATCAGCTCCGAGGCCTCTCTACAGCAGATACACAACACACACAAAGACTATCAGCTGAGACAGAGGGATTCTTGATGATTTTCTAATAGGGTTTATTCCTCTTTCCTGTCATTAGTCAAACGATGACAAATCCATTTGATCTCCGCTGTGTGATGTTATATGAACTTCACTAGGGAAACTCTCTCCTCTCCTGCCCAGATGAGCCTGAAACCTGAACCCTCACATTCCCTTTTTTGCTTAATTGAAGCATTGAGAGGCAAATTAAACAATAGCCCGGTGTAATTAAATCTCGGCAATACCCTGTTGTGGTAGTTTAAGCCTGTAATGATGTTTTTGCCGCGCTCCTCTCTCCTGTTCCCCACCAATTAAAACCTGCTAAAGAGCGTGAAGACAGCTGGATCGAGTTCTGCTTAATGCCAGTGTTGTGGTTTTCGTGCCGTCCTCCAGTGGCACTGAAATCCAATAAATGGTATAATCGTGCTTTCTTAATGACAAGACGCAGGTGCTGGGTGATTTGTTTTTCTTGATTTGGCGTGCAGGATAAGATTTACACAAAACAAAAAAGTTGAAGTCGCTTAATTGCCACGGAAACAGCCAATGATGCAATACTAATGTGTGGAGGTTTCAAGATGAAGCTAATTCAAGAACAATAGCAGCATTTTCTGGCTTTACAGGAGTCAATACTGAATGTGTTTACTGAGACACATGGAGCTTCCAAATGTGTGTGAAATGAACCTTTGAACAGCATAAAATCAAGCAAAATACCACATGCAGAAAATAAAGAATACAAATAAAAACATTGTGTACATTTGTGTGGAAAACAAACAGGAGCTTTAACTCTAATTCTAGATTTCTGTAAGGTATTTTAGATTCCAGTATTTTGAGCTAATACTCATTTTATTTTTTTTAGTATAAAAAGGAGAGTATTTGAGGTCAAATTAAGTCGTATGTCTGGGTGAGGCAGTTGCCATCTTACAGAATTTTTGAGATCCTGAGTCTCAGTGCCCAGAGGTAAAGCACACTGTCTGAACAAGACTTGACATAATCAGCCTGTCTCAGCGGGTCAAAAAATCCATCGTCCAGGATACCAGGGTTTGTTTCCCATGTAAAAGCAAAAGTCAACAATGTTACATATACAATAACGTTGCAGTCGTGCGTCACATTTTTATGTTACCAATGTAACAATGTTACTTCTGGTATTAACAACTTCCTCATAACTATTTTACTTTTGCCATTTACATGCATTCAATATTTTATATATTGTTTTAAGTAGACATGCATCAAAATCCTACATCTGGTCTTAAGTCTGGAGCAATGGTGTTAACGCAAACATTAATGTTAAGTGTTGAATTTAATGTTTTTCAGCCAGATGTTAGCTAAAGCTAGCTAGCTAGTAGCCTGATGCCAGTAGTGCACCATGTAAATCTTTGAGTTGAAATAGCCACATGAAAAAACAAACAGTTCTCAAACACATTTACTCACTTGACCAAAAACAAGAGGGCAATGGTTCTACAATACCAAAGTGATATTATTTTTGTTGCATGTACCATGGGCCCCAGGGCAAGGGCCCCAAAAGCTTTACAAGGAAGCAGGACACACTGACTTTATAGCTGTTTAGCCTCTTTTTGCTGTATTTTTTGACTCTCTTTGTAGTCATAACATATCTCTCTATGGTTTTATGGTCGTTTTTTGTTGTAATTTTGTGTTTTCTTGTATTCATTTTTGCCTCTTTGTGGTTGGTTTGTGTCTCTTTGTGGTTGTCTTATGTCTCTTTGTAGTTATCGTGTGTCTCTCTTTGTGATCTCTTTGTGTTTCTGTATATTTTTGGTCTCTTTGTAGTCATTCTGTGTCTACTGGTAGTCATTTTGTGTCTCTCTCTGTTGTTAGTCTATGTGGTTTTTTTTTGTCTCTTTGAAGTCATATTGTGTCTCTTTGTAGTTGCTTTGCTTTTTTATTTTTTCATCGGAGGCTGCTCCTGGTTGTTAAGTGTCCCTTTGAGTGACATTTTGTAAGTGAAGGCCTGGGGGCCCTGACAGTTGGGGCAGCGGGGCCTGTGCCCAGTAATCCCATTCAGTAATCCATGTTCACTCAATCTACAGTGTTTTTCTCTTCTCTTCTCTTCTCTTCTCTTCTCTTCTCTTCTCTTCTCTTCTCTGACTGGGCTGGTTGTTTAACTAGTGTCTGTACAACTGAGTGGCATTCAATTATGAGCGCTATTATCAGCCTGGAGGTTAGGGCCGCGTCTAATTCACTCCTACTCTGTTGTCACAACATTAAGACCCCCCCAACCCACCCGCTCCTCCTCCGTTATCTAAACTACACACATTGGCATCTGATAATAATGCCTGATTATGATGTCTACACCCCACAACTCATCCCCAGCTAAATGAAAGCAGGGAGTGGATGAGCTTCTCCTATGCTGCTTTAACAGCATTAAAGCGTTGGGGCAGGTACGGTTTCCTATCAATTTTATTCAGGAGGAAACACAAGACTCACCAGCATCATTAGTGAGCAGACATAATGTAATCACTCATGAGCAGGGTGTGTATGTGTGTGTGTGTGTGCTAGGCAGGGGGTTGGTAGGTCTATATTACATTCAGCAGCAGCAGCAGCAGCGGTTATTAAAAGTGAACTTTTTTGACTTTTTTGTGTGTGTGATTGTGTATGTGTCTATGTGCTTGTGTGTGATTTGCATGTTAACATCAGTTCTGGTAATTAAAGGTGAACTTGTTTCAAGGTTTGGACATCAAGAGGATTGGAGGTCAGAGGGCACACATTTATCACAGTTAGATGTCAGATACACCGAGTGGGTGGGATGCAGTGGGTGCATTTGTATATGTCTTTGCATGCGTGTGTGCGTGTGTGTGTGATCACTGCAGGATGATATGAGTTATCTTTGTCAAACTGTCACAAAAGAAGAGTGTAGGAGGAGAGGATGAAGGCTGAGCGGAGAGGGGGAGAAGGAATGAGAGGAAGTGAAAAGACAGAAGTAAAGAGGGGGGAAAGGAGCTTAAGGTGGAATAAAAAATAGAAAGAGAGAGAGAGGATGTTAAGGAAGAAAGGGGGACAGATGAAGAAAGATGAGTGCAGGAGAGGAGAGATAAAAAATAGGGTAAAAGTAGGGAAGAAGTAGAGAAGAACAGGGAGGGTCATGGAGAAGAAAAGAGAAGAAATAAAAGATGGCAAGGAGATGGAAACAAGAGGAAAGGAGAAAAAGGAAAGGACCACAAAGCAAGGATGAGATGAGAAATAGAGAGGAGTGGAGATGAATAGTCACAATGGAAAGGAGCAGAGACGAAAGAAAGAGGAAAGGAGAAGAGTTGGAAATAGGTGAGGAGGAGACATATGAAAGGACAGGATGATAAGTAGGAAAGGAGAGATGGAAAAGGTGGGGATGAGCAGGGAAAGAGAGGAAAGATGGGTTAAAAAATAGGACAAGATGAAGGAAAGAAGTAGGGGAGAGAAGGAGATAGGAAATCCAGATGAAATGTGGCGAGGAAACAGAGGAGGTGACACAAGGAAAGGAGAACAGGAAAGGGTGATGAGAAGTAGAGGGTAGAGGTAGAATAGGAGTGAACGAGAGACGAGGTGAAAGGAGAAGAAATGATGACACAAGAGAGGAGAAAAAGAGGGGTGAAGAGGAAAGGAAAAGAGAGGGGAAGTGGAGAGCCTCTTTATGCGTGACGCATTTGGTCATAATACATAAAACCAATGCACCATTATACTCCACAATACTCCACATTCTGTGTGTGTGTGTGTGTGTGTGTGTGTGTGTGTCTGTGCGTGTGTGTGTGTGTGTGTGTGTGTGTGCTGAAGAGGGCTGTTTGCATTTTGCATGTTCGTGCAGCAATTTTGTACTTCGGCTTTTTTGTCCCTGTGGTTGTGCGTCACTGATAACCTCTATCAACTCATCAGTGTTTAGTTGTAACAAATGGGGTATCAAATGAGGTTTTCACTGCTTTAATGTCTATATGAAGCTATTATACATATATTTATATTGCTGCAACTACAAATAGAAGTCTTCATATGAACTTTACCATTGACTTATGAAATATTTTATAAAACTTAGATGCATAGTTATGAACAGGCCGTGTACATACATAAATGTATGTAAAATCCTATGTGGTTTTAGTATTGACTTTTATTTTGAAAGGTACAAATTAAAGGGATAGTTTTTAGTTTTGTGAAGTGAGCTTGTATGAGGTCCTGATCCATAGTCAGTGTGTTACCTGCTGTGGATGGGGGCAGCAGCTAAATTTATATCAGCCACCTTAAAATAATCAATATCAGTTTAGGAGCATATATTTAGAATATTTTCAGTACTTCCTGTTTAAGTTTACACAGATGGGAACAGCCACCAAACTCCTTTGACATAATCAGCCATTTTACCTCACAGAACAAAGGAGATGTTGGTCGACTGCTGCCTCGGTTGTATAGTTTGTTTGTGATTTTTTTTGTGACCTTGGTCTTTTAAATATTTATCTTGGATTCACTAAAGTCACACAATAACACAAACTAACTAAACAATCAAGGCAGTGTTAGACTAGCAACTCGCATGTTCTGCAAGATAAAATTACTGTTTTTATCAATGGAGTCTGGTGGCTTTGACCAGAGCATAGAACAGCCACAGTTCCCTTACATAAACTTAAACAGGGCTGTCTGATGGTAAGCTTAACTGGTGAAAATATTCTAAATATAGCATCCCCTTAAACTGATATTGATTTTTTTCAAGGTGGCTGTAATCTGCTTTGCAGCTGCCTCCGTTCACAGCTGTAAATCACTTGTCGTATCGTCCTCCTGCCTGTTTCTCTGAACTGAGGGCATGCTGACCACCAACTACTGTGAACACTCATTTTCCAATGATTTTTATGATGTTTGTAATTTACTGTATATAAAAGATAATCTGTTCCATGTAGAATTTGTATTCCTTGCCATAGAAAGTACCATTTAGATTAGGGACTGAGTTACAAACTACATGAATTACACTCAAGTTCAGTATTTGTGGCAGTCTTACCAATGCCATATAACACTTATAACACACTGTACACAGAACAAGAAAATGCATTAACATATGATGTTATGAAACACAAGGTGGTATGAAAGCAGAAATATTTGAAAAGACAATGGTCTTGTTTCCTTGGCCTGGTGACAGTGGAGACAGAGACAGGCGCATTTTAATGTCAAGACAGAATCAATATGGTTAAAATGATGGTTTACAAGGAACACCAGTTGCCCTAAATGTTAGCCATGTGTCATGGCTTCAGTGATGGAGGATCAATGCAGCTAAACAGAAACTAATGCAGATCTGTTCTCTCCAAACATGGCTTGTCTGGCATTTAACATACAGGTCAATGTCTCTGGCGCAGGTCTGTCAGTCATGAGACAACTTTGTGTCAGCTTGTGTGTTGTCAAAGTCAAGCTATATTACCTTGCAGGCATTGGGAAGGGTTCTTTTTTAACATACAATTATAAACACTTGTGTTCTCTGGTGTGCTGTAAGACTATACTGCAGTCTCTGGACAGATTATAACTGCTTCAGCACATCTGACCAGTAGTTTTTTCTCTGATCCGTATGGCAGCTACTTGTGCTAACTGTTAGTTTTCACATTGATTTCTAAATGTAGCTGCCACATGTCAGGAATTCTTTTAATCTCTGAACCAGGAAGCTCATCTGAATGTTTTCTTGTGAATAAATAAAACACTTCAGTAAAGACTGCATGTTGCTCCTCTGCAGCTTAAAATTATTTTTAATATATTAAAAATAAAATCCTAAGATTTTATTCTTGAAAAGCTTTATGTTTGAGTGTACGTGCGATGGATAATTAAAGTAACATTACATTCCAGACAGGCTACACATGCCATTTGGACCTGTGTGGCAAACAAAGTAGTTAGCAAAGTTAGTAAGTTTTGGAATTTGACTTTATAGAAGATAATTGTACGTACTCTCAAAGGGAAGTCCGGTAATGTTGACGAGGAGAGAGGAAAATCCCTAGTTTGGACGAGACGCCGCTGAACGGGTTAGCTGAAAGTCAGACACACACTCATAGCTGGAGCTAAAGAACACACAGAGGGGATTTCCTTTCCCACCCACCACTGTGTGTGTGTGTGTGCGCGCGCGCCATTTAGTTGTTTGTGTGGTTGCAGAGGTGCACAGTAAGCATCCACGCATTTCAGTGTGTCTTGAAATTGACATTTAGTTTGGTGTAGGCCTCCAGTAATGCAAACTGTGGGTGGAGAATAATTCTGCATGTTTTCAAATCTATACATAGCTATACAGAAAGCCTTCTCATCAATAACACACCTAACAGCACATGATCTGCTAAATTTTAAACACATTTGTTATTTAAGACATTCTGAATACAATATGATGTTTAATACATTCAACCTGGTCTATATAGAGGGAAATAAATAAACAAAGGATTCTGTATTTAAAGCACAAAGGATTAATTTTATTCCTGACAGTGTGGAGGAGGCTTTGAAACATCCTTTAGAGCCTCAAGTTGAGAAATTAAATTCAACATTTTACAGAATAAACAAATTATTTCGACATTCCAGATTATTTATTTTTGCAACCATGATATATTCATGAATGTATACTGTAGTCTACCAGATAGGACAAGTTGGCTTTTAGTTGGCTAAAGTTTTTAAAATCTGACGAACTGAAAAACTGAACTTTAAAGAGGACAAAAGTGGATATTAGCTAATATTCGCTTGCCAACATACAGTAAACATTAGCTTGCTAACGGCCAACTTGATACATTTAAATCTATTCATTTTAGCTAGCTAGCGTTTTTGGTTCGGAAGTTTATAAAAACTTTTGGGTTCTTTAACCTGTTGGTAGTACATTGCACCCCACAGCAGCTTTTGACCATTTTTCTTTTTTTTTGCTAGTGAAAAGAAATAGTCAAGGAGGCTCCTTCATTCATTACAACATCAATGACTTGGCCTCATCACCATTTCTGAAATCATGGCTACAGCCTTGGTTGTAGCCATCATAGCCAAATTCATCATACAAAGAGTAAAAATGTACCACACATGCAGTTCAAGGACAACAGTTTTACAGGCAAACTACCAAAGTATTGTAAAATCACTGCCTTTGTCAATGGAGTTTGGTGGCTTTGATAAGAGTATAAATTATGGCTTTGGTTCCCTTGTCGTTAGCTTCTGTCCCAGTCATGCCTGTTTGACAAACTGCAGGCATGCTAACCGCTACTGTAGGTAATACACTGGCTATGGATTGGTACCTCAAGGTCTGAACAATTTTTTTAGTGTTTGTGAATTTAAAGTTTTTCCTTCAATTTTCCACAATGCTGTGAAAAAGGTGAATTGTGGAGATTTTTAGCAGATCCCAGCACAAGAAGCATGCAATGGGTCATGAGTCATAAATTACAGAAATGATGGCCAAACTTCTTCTTCACACAGTACCACTGCTCCACAGTTTCTCCTCACAGTAAATGGTAATTTGTTATTTCATAAAAAAATGGTGTTACATGTTAGTAACTAGGCTAGTAGGGTCAAGTAGATAATGTTCTTGGCTAGATTTCGGCTTTCAGTTCAAGCAGTTTTCTACAGCAGATGCGTGTTGACTGAATATGGAGGCATATTGACACACTAAAATAACCCTCCATCATCGGTTTTCATGACAGATTCATGTCTGTGTTAATACTCACGTTTTAGTTTAATGATATCATTCATATTTCTACACATTCATCCTCATAAATTGGAGCCAGAAAATTTGGAGATATGGATTCAATATTTTCTCTGGCATAGCAACCCTCCCCCTCCCACCCTCTTCTCATGCTGTCTCCGTCCGTCTTTTCACATCTTACACAAATATGATTTATTCCTCCAATTAGCATACAGTCAGCCTTCATAATGTTATCTTTATTTCTTTCATTCATATCATTTAACTGTACAATGAGCCCTGCGAATTTGATTTGTCATTTTATTGACTGGGACTAATCGATTTATGTTGAACCATCCAGCTTCCACAAATAAGAAAGTGGAAGAAAAAGCAGCCATGTTTTGATGCTGATGGATGGTCCTTTTGGGGGTCTGACAGGGTGCTTTGGCTGAGGTTCTTGGGAACTTCAGCCGAGGGTTTGCTTGGGGTTCAAGCTGGTTTTGACGAAAAAGGGTCAGGGTTTTGGTTCTGGGGTTGGCAGAGGTCAGAGTTGAGTTAAGTTTGTTCACCTTTGACCTCCAAGTTCAGCCACCTATTAGTAACTGTCCTCTGCTTGTTAACAGCCTCAAACACATCAAATAGCATGGAATAATGTGTCTTTTCTATCAAGAGAGGTTGCCATATGGACTACATCCACTATGAACCTGTTTTCATTGCTGTTCTTTCCTATGGTTTTCCTCAACTATGACTGTCATGTGAAGGTCAGAAATGAGCCACCAAGTTAAAATGTGCTTTTTACAGCAGAAAACAGCACAAGACAATATACAGTTCAATAATTTGATGAAAACAGATACTATCTGTGCCTAGTATATAATAAGTCATAATTCTCCAAATCCATGATTCTTTCAGACTTTTGCTTTAAGGTCAGATTTTTTTTTTCAGCACTAAAGGCTGTTTTATTGGTATCAACCACACCTCTGATAGAGCTTGTTGGCTTAAATGCACAACATGACTTTATGAATTAATTCATTATCCTTAACCGGTTATCCGAACTTGGGTCATGGGGGTGATCCAGCTATTATTGGGCGAGAAGCGTGGTACACCCTGGACGGGTCACCAGACTATCACAGGGCTGACACATAGAGACAGACAACCATTCATGCTGTCATTCACTCCTACGGGGAATTTAGAGTCACCAATTAAACCCAACCCACACTGACATGGGAAGAACATGCTAACTTAGAACCCGTGAGTTTAAAAGTGCTAACCACTACACTACCATATAGCCCAACCTTAATTAAAAAACAAACAAGCATTTGTATACATTAAAATGGATTTATTTTTTCATACATCTTCACTTTTTATTTACTGCTAGTTAGAATATTCAAACGTAAAAAAAAAGGTAAATCCACCACAAACATGTCTCTTACCCCTTTTTGACCAACACAAACCTAGTTCTTTTGCTGTGCTGGTGCTTGTTCACAGTTGGTTCAACTTGTGAACTGTCAGAACCTGTTTGCTTTTTTGTTTTTGCTTGAGAGCCACGCCATTACGTCACTGTATACGTCAGTGTACGTCGCAACTCTCTCAGGAAGCTTAATAACTACAATGGCGGACTATATCACCTGTTTACAAATGCTGCTCCTGGCTTTGTGAGTCTACATCGAAACACGACTGGTACAACACATTTATGAAGCTCGTCTTGATTGCTATGGGCAGCGATTACATTCTTATTAACACTAAACGTTAGATGTTAATGTTAGACTTTGTTGTAAGCCAACGCTAGCCCAGTAACGCTAGCCATATCAATCACATTGCAATCAAAGTGGCTCCTTTCCCCTTGCAAGGTGAGGTGTAGGTGAGGTTTTTTTTAATATACAGTTACTGTTGATGAGATCTGTCTGTATATGGCTGTTTGTAGATTAGAATTTGAGCAGAGGTAACCTCAGCCTACATCATAACAAAACATGATCCACCATTTCCCAAACCAAACAGGCCAATTAACCAATTACGTTCCCTCATTAGTTCACCTAGCTGAGTTAATGGACTTGTTGAGCAGAGAGAGAGTCAAAGCAATAACATGTTAATAGGATTACACTCAATATCAGGGAGACAAGAGGGGGGTGGACCAAATTGAGGAGAGTGATCACACTAATAATCTGTTTGTATGCATACTGTATGAATGTGATTATCTCAGAAGCTGATATCCATAGAAAGGTTGTTTTTATGGGATATTGGTTGTGGTTGAATCCATATAATCCAGTTTTTAAATGATGATAATGTAGTTTGACTTCATTTTGAAGAGAAAAAAATATCATTACAGTACAGTGGGCCCTAAAGGAGCATTATAGGTAAAGGTCCACTTTTATTTCAAATGTCATCCTTTCTCTTGTCTATAATTTGGCGTTCCATAAAAATAAAACACACATACATTTGGTTTTCTCAGTAGCAGGGTTAACACGGGATGTTGTATTTCAAATTAAAGAGCACAATTGATCTCACATTTCAACAAAGCATGAAATTGCGAGAGCTAAAGTTAATGAGGATGATCTGATATCATAATGGTATCAATGAAGTCATCAAAGTGATGGTGGAGATACACATGTTTAATAATGCCTGAATGCCAGTGGCCCATTTACCAGCCCGTAAAGTTTTATGACTTTTGTTCAATGGACAAGATCCACAGTGGAGTGTGTGTGTGTGTGTGTGTGTGTGCGTGCGTGTGTGTGTGTGTGTATTAATGTTTACATAGGTCAGTTGGCTGGTCAGGATCCTAATCACCCAGGCTATTAGAGAAGGGTCAAGCCGCATAGGGCTCCAGTGGTTTAATGTATTAATATGTCTATGTAGATGTTATGCTCCTAATAGGCTGCCACTCATTAAAGAATTTGCTCTGAAAAATTGTCTTAATATGACTATACAGTTATTGCATCCCCAATACTTGCTTTTAGTAAGAAAAACATTAAGAACTAATGCTATATTGTATTTGAAGCCATGTTGGAGGAAACAAGGAACCATAACATGTCAGATATATGCCATATAACAAATACGGTTAGGGTTTGGCTTGCAATTAGTCTAAGTAAATGTTAGTTTAGTATATGAAGTGCAGCGTGGCGCTCTCAGTAGCTACCATGACCACTTACAGTAGCAAAGAAAAAGACGAGTTCTTCCTCAGAGAAAGTAACAGGCCAGCCAACCTCTATGTAAAAGAAACAGCTGGCATGGCGGACTACGCACAGTTTAGTGACGTGCAGGTTGACTGACAAGCTGGTCATATGGTGTCACATTAGGAATTTACATTGCATGCCATAGTCCACCTCCCTCTCTCTCTCTCTCTCTCTCTCTCTCTGTCTCTCTCTCTCTCTCTCTCACACACACACACACACACACACACACACACACACACACACACGTACAAGCCATGGATATGTAATAAGAACTGGATAACACTCAATCTTGCAGCCAGTTTTTCCCATTGGCCAATTGTGGTACTGCAGCTAATGATCCCCCTGTGGCCCAGAAAGCCTTTTCCCCATAGACCACAATAGTAAAAAGTCTGTACAACTGCTGGCAGGACACCTGCAAACAAAATAAATGATGACTCTTTTGATTATACATTTTTGATCCATGAAGATTTCATGTTGTAAATCTTTACTCCAGCCAAGCCAGCAAGAAAAACAATACTGCATGTATTCATTGAGCTGCATAACGTGAAAATTAACCTGAAAGCCATCTTTCGGTATCCAGTTTGTAAAATACATTCGTGAAACATACACTCACCACAGGGAGCGCTGTGCATAGTCCATCTCTAGAGCTATTATAATGTATATAGTTGGATGTTTAAAATCAGGTCGGGTTTGGGTGGTTAAGTGATGGATATTTTTGAAGGTTTGGTTGTGTGGATTGGCCCACAACCACGCCAGAAGCTGTTGGTTACACGTCACATCTCTTTTGCTTTTCAGTGGTGTGATGGTGTACATTCATTACAAAAATATAGCAGAATCCTTGTGTAAAAGAGGCTAACAAGATGGAATCACGCTTGTTTCATAACTGTATAATTTCCTGTGAATCACCCCTCAATGTGAAAGCAACTTGAATCCAGTGTGGGAATGGTGGTCTCCAGTGTGGGAATGGTGGTCTCCAGTGTGGGAATGGTGGTCTCCAGTGTTGGAATGTTGGTCTCCAGTGTGGGAATGGTGGTCTCCAGTGTTGGAATGGTGGTCTCCAGTGCGGGAATGGTGGTCTCCAGTGTTGGAATGGTGGTCTCCAGTGTGGGAATGGTGGTCTCCAGTGTGGGAATGGTGGTCTCCAGTGCAGGAATGGTGGTCTCCGGTGCGGGAATGGTGGTTTCCAGTGTGGGAATGATGGTTTCCAGTGTAGGAATGGTGGTCTCCAGTAGAGGAATAGTGGTCTCCAGTGCAGGAATGGAGACTGTTATTTACTGAATGTGAACACACTAATTGGCTGTTGAATGAAAAAAAAAACTACTGATCCAAATACAAGGCTTGATATCATGAGAATCTGAAGGGTTATAACTTTAACATAAGTACAACAATATAC
Organism: Centropristis striata; assembly: GCF_030273125.1. Taxonomy (NCBI): domain Eukaryota; kingdom Metazoa; phylum Chordata; class Actinopteri; order Perciformes; family Serranidae; genus Centropristis; species Centropristis striata. The sequence goes on along the minus strand of NC_081537.1, from coordinate 27,167,596 downwards.
AAGGGGCAGAAAAAAATAATACTCAGTACTTCTTTCTCATACCAGACAGACCACTTTTGATCACTAATTCAAGGCCAAAATCAGCACATATATACTTACATTTCATCCTGCACATACACTTTTTCACATAAATGTGGTTAGCCTTTAAAAAATTAATTTTGATTGAAGCCTTGTGTTGTTGGGGGTCATTATTAGTTGCAAAACAACAACAGCAGCAACAACAAAAACACAGATGACAAGTGAAGACATAAGACGGAGGTGGGACATTAATAACTGCTGCTACAGTGGTTAATTATTCTGATGGACAGCAATTTATTCCTATGAGAAGCTCCACGTATGATTAATGCACTCATCGACTAATGGGTAAACTTCCACCATGTTTGTACAGCATTACACACTATACACAAAACAACACACACACATACACACAGAGGAGAGGGTTAGTTGGACTCTACCTAGCCCTCATGTCTCAATGTGACTGCTGGTAGTAAATTAAATAGCGATTAGTTGAGGTCATTTGTTAGCCTGTCTGACACCAGACCAGCTCCTGGGAGGTGCTGGAAGATGAATGGAGCGCTCCACAAGTACAAAGTCAACAGGTGAAGATTAACTGGCTTTAATGATGCCATTTGCTTAATGTCTTTGCCATTTTCTTTCTATCTGTTTGTCTTCTCTTGTTTCTCTAGAAAGTAAACTGCAATGAAATGTTGGTCAAGCATCCTGAGAGCTGGTTGTTTCAATGCACAATTATATCATCATGCAAAAACTACCAGAGTTGTTGTTATCCACAAAAATAAATATCAGATATTAAATTATTATTTCTATTAAAATTTGAGTTGCTCCACAATATTTCCCTGTACCCCCTTGCTATTGCAGTACCTCTGGAGTACAAGTAACCCTAGTTGGGAATCACTGATAAAAAACACTGTCAGTATCAACCTGAACTGAAAAAGTAATAAAATAATGAATTTAATGGAATTGGATCTCAGTCTTAAGCTTCAAATAGCATAGGTTGTTTAACATAATTATGCTGTGTTCTGGATATGAACAGATTCCTGCGTCATTTCCAAAATTCAAACAGTCTAATGTTACTAGAGAAGGGGTGACATATGACTCTACCTCTGTCTGCTTGCCTCCCTCACCCTTTATTACTTTGAATATGGTGTGAAGTGATGATGACACATAACACGAGTGTGAAATGGTAGTGAACTATTTGACCTGTAAGACTGTAGTTGGAGGCATCCATTAGTTCATAGCAGCCCCATCATTTCCAGCCACAGCTCTCACTCTCAAACTCACTGAGGATGGGTATTGATGGGGCTGTCAGAATAACACACGCACAAATATGCACTTATCCACATTCATGTGCATCTATGTGTACAACAGACAAGTATAAGATCCATTCTCCATCTTTTTCTAATGACGCTGATATGAGGGAGTGTTTTTTTTTTAACTCTTTATTGCTGTTACAGGACATTAGCATTAATGTTTTCTGATGATGGTACAGAAGTCAAATGTCAATGGTGGAGCCAGGCTCAGTCTAATGACTGAGGCAAGGGATCGCTTTAATGAGTGGAAACCAATTAACTCTGACCTGCTGATCTTTAGCTGCTCCCATGTGATCCTCCAGACATGCTGTGGATGATAAATGGGAGCTATGAGATTCATTCCACAATTATATAGCCATCACTTAAAAAATGGGATTTTGATCTCTGAAAAGTCCTATTTGGCCCAGGGGTTTAGACTCGGGTTACTTCAAATGATAGACATCCTGAAAATGTTTTAAATAAATAAATCAGTTTTACCACTGCCGGGCAGCACTGAAATAATTTGAAATCCAGTCGATATAGTCTTTGTTATATTAAAGACACGGAAATGTGTTGATGTTTGGAGCATCTCATCTTGAACACAGGGGTGCTAACAGAAATTTTGTCCACTCTAATGTGACTTGGGATGACAAGTTAACCCCGTCCATCATAAAAAACAATGCTTGTCCATTAGTTAGGGGGTAGCTAGCAGAGCAATATCTTAGGAAGAAGTGTATGTTTCACCCAGCAATATCTTGTCTATACAAAGAAGTTGGTTCAGCACTAATATATCAATTCTATCTTGATTTGTTATATTTTTGAAACCTAAAGGCAGGGTAATCAGACTTTAGGTTAGGTAAATGTAAGTCCCTTGAAATAATTTGGCTTAGTTTTTTTTTAACACTTCTATAGTCTTATGTATGCATAAAATAACAACACAAGAGAAATATTTTAGGGCACATATGCACCAAATAAACATTGGTGAATATTCACCTTTTGTTCGGTTCCATTCTATGTCATCATTCCTAAATTAGCATTTTGTGTCCTTTAACTTTTTTGTCACAGCCCCAATTAATAGCAAAGAAGTACATGTGGTTGACTGCCCTTCATTCACACATGTGACTGTAACCTTCGAAAGATACTTTAACCCACTGTGTTTCAATGTGGGGAGGTCGCCAGGGGGCACTAACAGGGTTCCGGAAGCTGTCTTATTTTTTTTGCCATTTTTTGCCATCATGGTATAGGTCTACAAATAATTTAAAAAAACATTTGCAACATGGGGGTCCCAGCCAGAGGCTAATACTATGGGGTTCCTTGGCATGGCAAAGTTTGGGAAATCTTAACCTGTGCCTTAACCTAACCCCTTGACCCAACCTTAAACCAAGCATTCAACTTAAAATGTAATTATTTACCTAATGTGGATTTGCATTTTGTCTCCACAAGGAAGGCAAGTCCCCACAGTGTGACCGTGTAACAGATTGATGTCCCCACAACATCAGTAAAACAAACTCAAACACACGTTTGTCTCCATCACTTTTGGGGACAGTATATTGACTTATATTAATCTCAAGGAGAATACCCTAACTATAACTGCTACTTTCCTAACTATAACCCAACCTTAAATTAAGTCTTCAGCCTTAAATATAATGATGTACCTCGCATTGTCCCCACAAGGAAGGAGAGTCCCCACAATGTGACTGTGTAAACAGACTTATGTCCACACAATGTGGGTAATACAAAAACACACACAAACACACATCCCACACACCACTCTCTTCTCATGTAACAAATCCCATTCTCTCTTTAGGAGGCCACAGATGAGACTTTTCCACACACACAAGTTTAGACAGAGATAGAACTATCCTCAGCTTCAGCTCAGAAATAGCCAAACAAAAAACAAACAAAAAAATCAAACAAAGTGGGGTATTCCAGGGAAAATAGTGAATGTTTTGCAACAGTTTTTCATACAGAGGTAGCAACCAGGCAGCAAGGCCAGTGGATGAGCAGGCTTGGTGTTTGTCCATCAGAAGTCAAGAAGCAGGACGGTAGACTCCTCCAGGAGCCATCAAGCCTCATACGGTGAGTAGCAACAGCAGCTCTGCATTCACTTCTGCACTTTCTAGAGTTACATACATTTTTTTTGACATTTCCTCGTAATTGTAACCCCAAAACTGCACGTTCTTAGTGAATATACAGATAAGACTTTTTTTTTGCCCCTTTTACATCGAAACTTCTCCATCTGCTGCTGCAGGGTTCATGCTGTTAGTAGTATTAACATACTGTATGTTGTCTGTGAGCAGATTTCAGAACAGATGGAAATGCTCTCTTTTGAAACAGTGAGTGGCTCATTTCATAGAGTAGGTTGTAGAGGGAGCAAAAAGGGGGGATTTTTCTCATTCTTCTAAATAATATTCACGCGTATTTCCGTGTGTGGGTTTCAAGTTTTGCTGCATTTGAATGTTTTATTTTAGGGAACATTTTTCAAAGTCAGAGTAATCAGATTGATACAATTTGACAGCATAGACAAAGTGTAGTGCCACTAATTCCATTGCTTTTACTCTTAATCTGTCATTGTTCTCTGGATTTTTTGTACGTTTTTGACAGGAAGAATTTTTCGGAAAGGAGGAAAACAATTAGATTGTTGTTAAAATGGGGAAACAAGTGAGTTTTCCCTCCTTTATTTCCTCAAAAATGCTTTCATCATCACCATTAATTCCAACGCAGAATAATTCCAGTAATTTTATAATAGCGCCAATCAGATTATGGTAATTCTCTTCTCCACTGTCATATGTTATTTCAGTGCCCTCATTCTTAGACTCCTTTGATGGTCAGCCTCAATAGAGGAAAGAGCCACCTACACCAAATTACCAAGAAAAACAGAAACCTCCCACGGCCTGAGGAGAAGAAAGAGAATCTGCCGGCCAAACAGGCAGCCATCTCCCACATGGTCATCCTCACCACCCGTGTGTGTGTGTGTGTGTGTGTGTGTGTGTTGGGGGTGTCCTGGCAGTGTGGGGTGACACAGGGAATCTGAGGATGTGGGTGGACAGTGACAGGCCCTGAGAGCACATGAAGGTAGAGAGACAATGAGAGTGAATGGGAAGGGGAGAGAGAGCAGAGCAGACACGTTTGCTTCATTTTTAAGGCGCACAGTACTGTCAGCACTTTCAGCCAACATTCCCCACTTGCCTTTTATCTTTAAAAAAAAATCCTCTAAAAACCACTTTGTTCGGAAATTCATTTTAGTTACACTCTCACAAACAGGTGCCATACTTCCCAATGATTTCAAAAATAGAACTATAAAGTTCATCTAAATTCTTCAGAAGGTACCTATGTAGAATGGTCATAATTATCGAGAAAATGTAGGCAGTATTTTGTCTCTACATTTCCTATGTATGATTTCCAAATAATTGCTGCATGACCTGAAAGTGTATAGCTATGCCACCCACATTTTCAGCCAAGGATACCTCACAAGACAGAGAATAAACCATGTACCATACTGCAGGTATGTCCCTTTGGAATAATCTGACATTGCTGGTTTTTATTTAAATTTTTATAGTCTTAATAATGTTAAAGAACAACAAGAGAAATATATTGGAAATATATTAGACATGTATTAAAATTCCATCTCAACACATAATACCCTTGCAATGCAAGTGACTTCAATTCATTTAGCTTGCCAGTAACACTGTGCTTAACATAATATGGAAGGCAAATTAAGGGTTAATGGCTGATTTGAAGTGGATTTCACACACACACACACACACACACACACACACACACACACACACACACACACACACACACACACACACACACCACACACACACACACACACACACACACACACACACACACACATCATAGGAAGTGTGTTTCACTAGAATAGAACTTGAAATTTACATCTGAAGTAAAATAAAATTATATTTGTTGAGCCACAAAACCGCAAAAAAATATCAAAAAAGCTTTTTGTCAAAAAAAAAAGAAAAAAAAAAGATTTTATGTTGTGATAATTAAATAAATATTTTCCACCTGAGGGGCCACAGACCCAACTGTTTTAAACAAGACCCATTTGTTTTAAACTTTGTTTTTTTGTGTGTCATTAATAATTCTGTTTTGTTTGAAAATTATCTTGTAACCTATAAAATGTCTAAAATAATGAAGTTTTTTCATTTTAATTTTTAATTAGAATAATAAATTATTTATACAGTTAACTGTAAAAAAAAAAATTAAATTCAAATGTTAAATAAAAAGGAAGTAAGTAAGTTAGCATTTTAGCATCTAACCTCTCAAACTCAATGAGGATTTTGAATGGGTTTTTGGTTAGAAGTCTGAAATAAGGCCTGTGGTTAACACAAACTGAAGAGATGTTTGAGTTTTGTTGTACTACATAAAATTATACCCCACTAACCCCACTTGTGAATTTTGTTGTTTTTACGTGTCCTTAAAAGTTGGTTGCTAACAAGTGGCTTAATGAGACTACAGTGGTTGTCAGGGACATTAAAAGTCATCACACTGGACACAGACAGCAACTCTGTGTTTTTCAGTGCTCTTGCAAACTCTCGTAGATTCTAAATTATGTTAATAAACAATTTACCTTGCCTTAACCTTAACATATAAATAGTAAAATATAAACCAGTGTCTTTATTCAATAAGCTTTGGAGTGTCAAACTCTGGAATGTCCCTATATATAATGTCCTCGAACAAATGCCAGGAATACTTGCAGTGGTGGAATGTAACTAAGTACGTTTACTCAAGTACTGTACTTAAGTACAATTCTGAAGTACTTATGCTTTACTTGAGTAGTTTTATTTTATGTAACTTTATACTTCTACTCCACTACCTTTTGAGGCAAATATTGTACTTTTTACTCCATTACATTTAGATGACAGCTTTAGTTACTTTTCAGGTCGAGATTTCACATGAAAAACATGAGAAATTTAAACTGATTAGACTTTCTTTTTACTTAATTAAACTATATTGAGTAGTTAAAAATCTTTACAAAATTAAAACGCTGCGTAAATAAAAGCATCAATACAAATAATCTAATAATATATTTAGAATATATTAAAGAATCTGAGTGCCTTCTGCAGATACTTTAAGTGCATTTTGATGCTGGTACTTTTGTACTTTTACTTCAGTAAGTTTTGAATGCAGGACTTTTACTTTGATGGAGTAATTTCACCGTGTGGTATTAGTATTTTTTACTTAAGTAAGGGATCTGAATACTTTTTCCACCACTGCTTGCATTCAAATAGTAAAATTTGACTTAACTCATGCAGGAAAACATGACAGCGGCAATATAGATGTGATTGCATAAGTTACTGTGTATGATTTCTTCTTCTTTTTTTATAACCAAATTTTAATATCAGCACAGATAGAAATATATTTGTATTTCAGGTTTTTTTTCTTTTTAAACAGTAATAGCCACCATTATCCCTCCCACCCCGTCCTTGCCCAATCAAAAAAAAAAAAAAAAAATTAGTAAAATAGATCAATAATAATTGAATAAATACATAAATAAAAACGGGAGTAATTGTAGTTTTTAAAAAGGAAAAACAAAAAACAGACACAAGGAAATCACACATACCTATCAGCTCACACACACTGATGACTTCTCATTAGATATAATTCATTATAAGTTGGATTTGTCTTGAGTTAATTTAGTTTCAGTTGAATTCATATCCCCGAGTTCCCCATTAAACAAAAAGCAGAATAACTTTTAGTTTCCTTCAATCCTGTAACTTTATCACCCATAGCGACACATGAAACAGCCAAAAATATAAAATAAATGAAAATCATGAAACATCACGCAGATTTGGGGCCAAATCTCCAAATGGGGTTTGGGACTTTATTTGCTGTTGAACAGAGGAACACAAAGGGATTATGTAAGTCTGCGCAGTGATAAACGCTGATTGATCTTGTGATGAGGGAGCTGGAGGGGACCGGGGCCCCCGCTGCTTTCGGCCCGGCTGACTCTGGAGCCGCTGCTGAAATAAAAGACTGGTAATCGAGCGGTCGGCGTGGCGTGGGCGCGCAGAGTGTTCGGCCATCAAACCCCAAAGGCCTCATCAGCAAACCCCTCCTCCTCTTTCTCCTTCCCTCCCCCCTTCCCTCTTGTAGTTATTCTCCTCATTGTTGTTCTCTTTTGTTTTTCTAGACTTACTCCTCTCCTTCCCTTCTTTGCATCATCCTTTCTTTCTTTCCTTTCTTTCCCTCCTCTTTTTCACTCCTTCACTTCCTTTTTTGATTGTTTTTTTACACCCTTCACTTCAATTCTTCCCTCACCTTATTCTCTTCATTTTACCTTCCACTACTCCGCTCCTTGTCTTTTTCCCCCCTTTTCCTCACTATTTGCTACCGTTTGCTCCTTCAATTATTCTCTTTCTGTCTTTTTTATTCTTGTCCTTTCATATATTTCTCCTGTCTCCTTCCCTCTTTTCTGTCTTTCCTTTCTCTGCTACTCCATTCTCTCCTTCCTTTTCTTCCTTCCTCTCTTTATCTGCCCCTCTTCCCCCTTCCCTACCTTTCTCCTCCCTCCTTCCCTGCCATTCTCTCTCCCCTTTTCTCTGCTTCACTTCTCTCCTTCCCCATCATCCTTTCTTTCTTTCTTTCTTTCTTTCTTTCTTTCTTTCTTTCTTTCTTTCTTTCTGTTCTTCTTCTCTCCCTCCATTCCTTCTCCCTTCTTTAGCCACTAAGATTAATTCTTTTTCTTAAATTTTTCTCCCCATCCTTGAATGTTTTCTTCCCTCCTCTCTTTCACTCCTTCACTTCCTTTTTTGATTGTTTTCCATCCTTCACTTCAATTCTTCCCTCACCTTATTCTCTTCATTTTCCACTACTCCTCTCCTTCTCTTTTTCTTCCCCCTTTTCCTCACTATTTGCTACCGTTTGCTCCTTCAAGTATTCTCTTTCTCTCTTTTTTATTCTTCTCCTTCCCTCTTTCCTCTGCCTTTGCTTCCTTTTACTTCCTTTATTCCCTCCTCCCTTTTCTTTTTCAATCTGTTCCTCCTAATTTTTTCCTCTCTGCCACTCCATTCTCTCCTTCCTTTTCTTCCTTCCTCTCATTATCTGCACCTTCTCTTTATCATGTCCTCTTCCCCCTTCCCTACCTCTCTCCTCCCTCCTTCCCTCCCATTCTCTCTCCCCTTTTATCTGCTTCACTCCTCTCCTTCCCCATCATCATTTCTTTCTTTCCTTTCCGTTCTTCTTCTCTCCTTCCCTCGCTTCTCCCTTCTTTAGCCACTAAGATTCATTCTTTTTTCTTCAATTTTTCTCCCCATCCTTGAATGTTTTCTTTCCTTCATCTCCTCACTTCCCTCCTCTTTTTCACTCCTTCACTTCCTTTTTGGATTGTTTTCCACCCTCCACTTCAATTCTTTACTCTTACTTTATTCTCTTCTTTTTACCTTCCACTACGCCTCTCCTTCTCTTTTTCTTCCCCCTTTACCTCACTATTTGCTCCTTCAATTCTTCTCTTTCTCTTTTCCTCTCATTTGTATCCTTCCCCTTCCCTTTTTCCTCTCCCTTGCCCCCTTTCCCCTTTCTTTCCTCTAATTTGCTTCTCTCCTTTCTTATTTTCCTTCTCTTCTTTCTCTTCTTTCTTTTCCTTTCTCTGGCCTGAACTAGCTTTTTTTCTTACTTCCATCTCCTCCTCATCCCTTCACTTCCACTCTGTTTGTTTTCCTTCCTTCTTTCCTCTGCCTTTGCTTCCTTTTACTCCCTCCATTCTCTCCTCCCTTTTCTTTCTCAATTTGTTCCTCCCTATTAGTTCCTCTTCCTCCTCTCCTATCTCCTTCCCTCTTTTCTGCCCTTCCTCATTCTCTCTTTCCTTTTCTTTTTTCCTCTCTTAATCTATCCCTTCTCTTTATTATTTCCTCTTCCTCCTTCCCTACCTTTCTCCTCCCTCCTTCCCTCCCACTCTCTGCTTCACTCCTTTCCTTTCCTCCCCCTACACCCCACCTTCTCCTTCTCCTCTCCCCCTCTCTTATCTGGCAGGGCTTTCACTCGTCTCTCTCTTCTCTGCCACAGTGTGCAAACATTTTTGCGCCCGTGGGCGAGACAAGAGAAATACAGGCTGCATTATCTGAGGACGTCCCCGCAGCCAAACCGTTTCCTCATCTGAGTTTGTGGAGGCGGACGAGAAACATTCCTGAAAATGCGAAACATTCAGATGAGGCTTATTAACGCCGGGGCTTTTCAAACGCTTTCAGTGTTTTGCAGAAACTTAGAAGCTTTTGTGGTGGCTCAGCTATTGTCAATGGACTGCTCACACAATCAGCATCTTATGTGTTTAGACTGAGCAGCCTCACTGTGGTCTAAACACACTGCTGTCAATGACCTACTGTATACACCGATCATCATGTGATGTGCATTGTTATAAGGTCAAAGTTTCATGAATACCAGTGATGATTAAGAGCTTTGATGAGAAGTTAGAGTCCAGCTTATTTATAGTAGATCTCTCTGAATAAAAGACCTAAATGACAATTACATAACAATCAAATAACTTACACTCAAAAAAATAAAACTGCATATTACTTAATTCAATCAGTGCAACATTTTTACACTTAAAAATATTGAGTTGATTTGAAAGCTCTCAAATCGGTTAAACAAACACGAGTAATGAGGAAATTTAAGTAATATTTTCAAGTACCTCTGAATGAACTGACTTGGCTCAATTACCACATAAGTTGAGTAAATGTAACTGAAATATTATGTTAACCATATGAAAAATATTTAAACCATGTAATCTGTGAGTCAAATATTAATTTATTTTGAAGGAGTTAACTTAATTTATATGTGGATGTTTTACACAAAGATTCCTGTTGGAGTTCTACTAATGAATTTTGATGTAGTCAACTCAAATACTCATCATGATGATATTCTGCATTTTTATTTAGCATGCATACCTATATATTACTGTCACATTTACAGGCTCCTTGAATAATTTCTTAGAAAAAGTTATTGAATTATATTATTGAGTTATGTTCTAAAGGGACCAGAGCTAATTTTTTAAGTCGCAATACCAAAGTGTAAAAACTATTTTGATTATGGTACAAAAATATGAACTCCAAATTATACCTAAAGCATAAAAAATAAAAGTACTTATAATGCAGAACGGTACACTGTTGCTCATAAAGTTGGAAAAAGTATTTTTTTTACCTCTTTCCATGGAATGATTGTGACAATGTGATTTATTATTAACAGATAAAGTGTATATCTTCTCAAAACTTTAATAATCAATCTCTTCCAAGCATATCACAATGTAAATGAAAACACAATTAACAGAGGAATGTGTATGAAAACAGAATTATTCCAACCTTATGGGCAATGGTTTCTATGTCATAATAACATTATATTGCTGTATCACACAAGTTATTATTGATGGTGTCACTTCAATGTTGGCAAGGTGATGCTGAGCAGGTTTTATAATATGAGATTAGATTTAATCTCTATACACTCATTATATATGCATTATCAGCAGTGGAGAAATTGGAGTTCCTGGTTCAGTCCAGTCTGAGCTGTCACACACACACACACACACACACACACACACACACATACACAGTCAGCATCTAAACAGTTGGTGTGTGTTGTTGCAGCAGACATATGCACTTAGAACACATGCTGTTTGTGGCTCAGAAAAAACATGCAAATACAGTGAGAAAATTTGCATTATGTGCCTTCCAAACAAATTTCAAAGGAGGTTTCCACCCAGGAGCCACCTGGATCTACCTTTTCCATGTGGGATGTCCACAATTTATTTTTAACATTCCTATGCTACGTCAACAACCATGAGAAAAAACAGTTCCCTCCAAATAGTAATTGACAACGAAGTTTGTCAGATGGCAACTTCATTTTTATGACATCAGGCTGGAAAGAGGAATTAAACAGAAATATTTAACATGTAAGCACAATAGCAAAAGAAGAATTACCTTTGAAGTCATTTTTAAAAACCTTATCAGACAAGTAAAATTCATTTTAAAGCTGCATTAGCCTATTTCAAAGCATGAATGAAATCAGCACAAACCAGAATGCTAAGTGTCATATTGTACCTTTGGTCATCCAGCTCAGCTCTTACACACAGGTCATAATGTCCAGGTTAGGTAACTGGTAAATCTCTGTGTCTGTGATACATCTAAAAGTGTGTGTGAATTAGCATGACAACAGACAGTTAATTCCCTGTCAGCGCTCATCTCCAAGATCTGGCAGCAGATGATCTACAGCTAGTGACAAGGGACACAATAAATATGGCCTGTAAAATGGGAGACGGCCTCATTAGTCACAGCTTTCATTATGGCATGACAGCATGTGTGTGTGCCGATGTGCTAATGTGCCATCCTTTTTATCGCTTCTAATGTGCCACTACTGTGTATGTAAGTACATGTATATTTAAAGTGTGTGCGTGTGAGTGTGTGCGCATCTCATTATTATTTGTGTTCAGGCACTGGGAGAATGTTTAAAGGGTTTTCCCATTGACACTGGGCTATCAGTGTGGCCTTATCTGCTCCGTCAACCAATCTGTCACATTAATGTGTGTGTGTGTGTGTGTGTGTGTGTGTTTAATGTCTCTGTCAAACACTCCTGCCATTTACTCACCCAGTGATTATACATTAGCAGGGAAAAATGTTTCCTTTCTGACAGTCTATGTGTGTGTGTGTGTGTGTGTGTGTGTGTGTGTGTGTGTCTTGTGCTGGCCAGGCGTTACTACTTGAAGTTTCTGTAGTTAGGTTTCCATCCAAATGTATCAAAATTTTAACTAAATTTAAGGAAAATCTGCAAAATACAATGATTAATTCCATCCAATACTAAATGCTATGCTAGCTACTGAGCATGCTAACCAGCTAGACCCAGCCAGTACCGTCTTGTAATACCACTTGTGCCTCTAGAGGCGACACTGAGTCAATGCAGCGTCCAATTGCTACAACACATAGCAGCTTTACACCCTGAACTTAAAGTAAAATGAAGACCTACATTATATCTGAGATTCCCACTGTAGAGAAGTGAAGCCAAAATATCTCAGATATGGCCACTGCCATCTTGGTGACATCTTTGGAGCCAGAGTCTATACAGTAGTGGGCCACGGTATTGAGTTCCCACACAAAACACCCTCCCAACCCAATCAGAGGAAAATGCAGGCTGTCAATCGTGACAGTACACCCGTTTTATAGGATCAAAAAACTTTTTAAAACTAAACTGAACACTTATACATCAGCGTAATAAGATCTATCTAAAATTACAGATCTCATCAGGGGGCTGTCATGATTTTTTTGCTTCACTTATTGAGAGCTTTCTGGCCATCCATCTCAACCATCTCTCCATCAAGTCTGTCCGGCTTCACATTGTATTAAATGACATTTTATTCAGGGGATGTAGTTGTACCATTTTTACTCTTGCCTTATGCACATTATCCACTTCCTGTGGCTGAGTGGGCTGATTTCCTGTTGGCTCCCTGCACTCATATAAAAATATTTTTACTTTATGGCTAAAATTTTGGTTCTTAGAGAGTCATGTTTGAGTGCTTGCAACGCCAGTGGGCATCACATGACCAGCCATTCAGTGTGTGGCCACTATGCAAACATCATCTCCTAACCCGGTGCTGTACCTGCAGGGTTGGTTCCATAGATTGAAGTGAATATCAACATTTACAATATCAATAACAATATCAACATCAACGTTTGCAATTGGTCAGTGAAGAAAATTTGCATCTCGAAGTTCACCAAAATTTCAAAAGAAAGTGAATCCATTTATTGCAGAAATTAAAAATGAAATAACCTTGTTTGATCCAAAATGTTGCTGTTAAAATGTGAGTGGAAGCAGGCCCATAGAGAGCTAGTTTTGTATCTAACTGGGAGTTTGATGGAGGGTTAATATCACTGGTTTCTGCATTCAGTGGACAGACCAATCCAGGATGTATCAACTTAGTGCAGGAGCTGGATGTGAGGAGAAATGTGGCTCCCGGAAATTCTTGCTTGCTAAAGTTAGCATGGTTCTGTTCAGAGTGTGAGGGTGTGTGAAGCCTGCACAGGGGAGTTCTATTCAATAAGTGGAAATTAGAGTGAGTCCTAATTCTAAAAAAAAAAAAAAGCCATCCATGTGCGACTGTTTCTAATGGCTGATTAATAAGTGTACCAACCAATAGTACAGGACATGACAGAAAGAGACAGAACTGGCCTAAAAAGTGAACCCAGCACTGCACTGGAGACAACAGTGTTTCCACAGTGGAACAGTGCTGAGCAGTGTGATGTGAGATCAGCCCGACCACAGCACCACTGCAGTGTAGTGTGGAGCAGGGGTGGTTGGTGATGGGGACGATGACTGTACACTTACAGCTATGACAATTTACTCTGGAACTTTGAAGGGGCGGCTACATGTTTGTATTAGCAGGGTGGGAGGCTCAATTCTCTGCATGTACACATATAGCCTGTGTACTAAAAAATTAGTTGTTTATTTTATATGCGTATATATTTTAGATTAAATACATTGGACTGGTAAGTAGAAGAAACAGAAAGAAAGAAAATTATTTTTTTTTAAAGAGAGAGAAAGGAAGCCACAGACTGTGTGTATTTGTGTATGTGTTTGTGCCTCTGCACATGTGTGTGTGTATGTGTGTGTGTTCCTGTGGTGCACCTCTAGTTGTGGGCTTTGCATACATTATGGTAAACCTCTGCTACATGGGGGGTTAAACAGAAAAGTTTCAGAGAGCTGCATCTATCTAGAAAAATAAACATGAGGCCTATTAAATTGCATATAAAAAATGCTGTCATATTGATATTTCTTAATGCAGTAGCTTACTTGTGTGCCTATAAATGTAAATATACATAAAAACACATGTATAACTTGATTTTTTTTTTTATACTTCTTTGCTTGCCCTTTCACTGTGAGCCCTGCCGCTTCCTTGCCTTCCATTTTCACAAGTCTGAAATTGGTTGGTGGTCCTGCACCTTCTGCTACGTAGCAAACATGGCAACCATTGAGGGTGAAAGTGTGTTGCGTTCCACACTCAACTATTTTGTCCATTATGAGTGCAACATTCGGGTACTTATAGTGTACTGCATGTTTACAACCTGTCAGTCTCACTTCATGCACTCAACATAGCAAGTTCAAATACAGAAGTATGCAAACTGAAGGATAACAAAATGCTAAATAAGCAGGTTAGCTTGCGAGTGCATCATGCTGTAGTTGTAACCAAATTGTTTTTCTTTCACTTGACTCTCAGAGCTTCTGTATATATGGACATATAAGTTTATAAAGAAAATCTATACTTTAAAAGAAAAAGCAATGGTATAACATCTTGGGGAAAAGAACTATTCGCTAAGTAGCCTACAGAGTCGAGTCAGGGTATTGTTAACCTAGCTTAGCATAAAGACTTGAAACGGGGGGAAACAGCTAGCCTGGCTCTGTCCAAGGTTAAAAAATACACTTTACAACATTAACAGAAATCTGAAGTTCCTGTGTTCACATGTTAGCTGTAAGCTAACTAGCAATGGACAAGCTGTCTGTATTTGTTTCTGTATATGTGGGAGTGTGTGCTTGTGTGATTGTGTTCAGGTCACTCTGACTGAACTCCAATTCTTCTTTTATTTCATTCCAGTCCGTCTCCTTTTTTCTCTTCAAAGTAGATTCTCAAAGCTACAGAACAACAACAGTTACAGTATGAAATTATAACAGTTTTACCCCCCAAAAAGCTGCTGTTCAGGCCGCCTGAAACAAGGCACGTCTCTGTTTAACAGAGGTTTCAGCTCTTCTTTTATCTATCTCGCTCTTTTATTTTCTTCTCCTCTATCTTGGACTGATATCAGAGCATTTCCACTAGCTTTAATGTTTCACACAGCAAGCGATGAAAGCTGTCAGTCTGTGATGCAACAATACTAACAGTCATGGTGGCGGGGAAGCTGCTTTAAAGAGAGAATTATGGATTTAAGAGCGGTGACTTTCAGAATTTGGGGTAATGATCTTCCACCTCAAGAAAAATGGGATCACTGTATGTTCCTGTGGGCTCTGGTGTGACGGTTAGAAAGACCATCCTGTTGAAGTGTCTTTGAGCAGGACACTGAAGGACTTGCTGCTCACTGTAAAAACAGCTCTGGATCAAAGTGACTTAATGCTTCAAGTTCTCTGCATGTTCTTTGGATTTGAATTTGTTGTCAAAGGCCTGCCCACATCACAGATATATACATTTGTTTGACAAAAACAGACTTTTTTTTTTTATATTGGTATATATTAAACTGTACTGTGTACATTTCTTTAGCTAATAGTTCAGAAAATAAGTTGTTTGCTTCATTCTTAGAGTAAGATGAGTAGATTAATATCAGTGTCATGACTCATGACTGTGTTTAGGATGTGGTTATCATAGATTAGCATAAAGATGGAAGCAGGAGGTAACAGCTAGCCTAGCTCTGTCTAAAGTTAAAGGATACGCCTACCAACAGCTTAAAAACTAATCAGATCAACATAGATCACACGAATGACCTTCAACCCTGATTCCAAGGAATCCTTTGTGAAAGTGTATAGAAACAATATTATATTTATTTTACCAGCAGGTAAGGATAGCTAATGTAGGGGTAGGCCCAAAATGTTTTGGTACATTCAAAAGCGTATGCAGTTTTGGTTGTGTTTTAGCCACAAGCTAAACAAGCACACTTGCAGAAACTAAAATATGTTATCTTTTAAATCAGGTGTCATACATGTATGTTGGTCTTAAAGTTCTTCTGTTATAAGCTATGACAAATTTTGTTTTGGTCCGATCCTAACCCTTCCCCTATCACTAATGTGAAAAAGAAATTCAGCTTATTGATACACATGCATACACACATGCAGCCAAAACTATGATCCAGCTTACACATGGTGGGAAAAAATGCTTTCATTAAAAAACATCCTATGTATGTCAGGAGAAGATTTTATTGTTTTACTTGGGATTAATGTTTGCTGTAGCTGGATCAGAGGTTTCCTGTGGGATGTCTTTTCAGGTTAAGGATTGTTTTTCTATTGTTGCTTTAATAGACAGTATGTATTTACACGTCAGGGAGAATGGAAGTTGGGTAGGAGTGATGTGGGTGAGGCATTATCCTACAAAATAAAGAGAAAACGTTTGAGGTGTTGGTCCACACAATGCTGTATGGGGTTAAGTGAGGACAGACAGTTGGAACATCCAAAAAAATCTTAAGAGTTCAGAATATTTGAGAATTTCTAGATATATCAATAATTTAAAATATACAAATTCATACCATATATAAAATATTTCAATGTATGTTAAATGTAAATAGAGTTCATATGACTCAGACAAATTGAAATTTATAAATGGATCATCTTCTTTCAAACGTGCTTCTTTTTTTTTTTATTTGGTCCAGAGGAAAAAAGGAAAACATAAAAGTAAGATGTAAGATACATTGTGCAAATAGTTACAAAAAAAGTGATAAATGGATGTAATAGTGATCTAAAAGTGTTCAAAAATAGCTACAATTTATAGATAAATTGTTGAAATTGTTAGAAAAAAGAAATGGAGAAATGGTTGAAATACTTAGCATAGTATAATATATCAAAATAGCTACAAGTTATAGATAAATTGTCAAAAATAGTTAGCTAAAGGTAATTAATAAATGGTTGAAATTGCTAAAAGAAACAAAAGGTAAGCTAAAAGTAATGAGTGAACAGTTAAAATAGCTTAAAGCAATAGATAAATGGTTGTAATAGCTTAAAGTCATACATGGTCACAATTGTTAGCTAAAAGTAATGAATAAATGGTTGAAATACTTAGCTTAGGGTAAATGATGAATTGTAGACATAGTAAAAGTAATAAAATGTCAAAATAGTTAAAGGTAACGAATGGCGGGTTAAAATAGCCAAAAGTAATGGATAAAATGCTGAAATAGTTAGCTTAAAGTAATAGATAAATGCTTGAAATAGCTAAAGTAAGAACTTGTCACAATGGCTAAAAGTAACTGATAATGGGTTGAAACATTCAGCTTCACTCCGAGTACTAATAGTAGTAGTGATGGTGATAGTAAAAGTAGCACAATTTCAGCCTAAATATTGTCATTTAAATTAACTGGATGGGAAAATTAACATGAATGGTATTATGCATTTGGTACATGTGGAATTGACAAAGGTGTTTGCTAGTTGATCTAAAAGGGCTGTGGGAGTACCTAGGGCCTACAGGGTTGGGAACCATTGATTGAGAAGGTCTGTTGTACCCACAGCTAAGTGACTTGTGATACTTGCCTGTTCTCTGGTTTTGACCTACATTGGAAGGTTTTGTTTCACATTGTTGTTACAATTGTTCATTTGTAAGGTCCCATTTCAAATCCATTTCCATTTCTAGGCTGGGACTCCTGCCTATCCAATCTTGAATCTTTACAACTAATTTCTGCCTTAAATGAAGAAATGTACTTATATGCATTATGTTGAGCCAGAAATACATTTCCGAAAGTCATGGATAAACACTTCAAATCAAATGTCATATACGTAGGTTGTTTTGTGGAGCTGTGGTTTGTAAGGTACATATTCCTTGATACTGATATTTAATATGACATTATATGTGGGGAATTGAAAGTCCTTAATCAGCCTTTCACTGCTCCATATATGGGCATTGAAAGTCAACAGTGTATATGTGGGGGCAGGCACTGTTGTTTGTTGATGTGTCACTTGAAGATGGGTCAGATTTAAATTTAAACCAAATTAGCTTTCTCACTTTGACAGTTGCACACTCATCGTCTCTCTCCACCCCACTAACACACATTAACACACACATATTTGCATGCACACACCCCAGTCGCTCTACTCCCACACAGAGAAAGTATGTGGGCTACAAAAGCAAACTGTATCCAGTGTGGGTTTTTTCTTGATGTCTGTGACAATTAAACAGACAAGGAAATAATTGTATATTCTCTCACATTAAACTCACAGCAGTGGTGTAACCTGCGTGGAAATGCTTGAAAGTCAACTAGCTTGTATTTTGCGGATGATAACCCCATGATGCTTTGCCATCAGAAAGGTATATCTCTACTGGTTCTACAACTTCATATTCCAGACAAATCTGCTGTTCCATTGTATTTTAGCAAGAAGTTGAATTTACAACCTTTTTTACATCGATGGAATGCAGCATAGGTTCTATTTTGTGCTGAGGCCAATATTAACACCTGACAGTGATCATCTGTAGTGCCCAAAAAAGGCTTAGTATACAAATGAGTGAACTAAAATGATAACCTTAACTGTCTTCTAGAAAGGGAACATATACTGAAGAAATATATTTGATCTAATCTTGGGTCACTACTTTATAAACTAACTTTTCACACCTATTTTTTTTCAGTCTCTATAGTAATATTATAAGTAGGTTATTTTTATCTCGATCAACCACTGACAGTCACAGGCACAGATCAGTACAGTAAGTAGATTTTAGGGGCAGTACAGGGATTTTCCCTGGCTTGCTGCTGCAGCAGGTTACAAAAACTGTTATGTGTTGATGCCAAATAGCATTGATGACATAACTCCTTCATATCCGATAATCATACATGATTATCACTTCAGACTTTCAAGTCTGAAGACGTAATCGGGAGGAGATAGTCTCGTTTGTGTTCCATTATCTTTACCCATGCTTTCAATGTTGGAGTTACCAGCTCTATTGCTACAAGCTACCCAGTCCTTGTATCAATTGAGCCCAATCACTGCCCATCTGGTGGAGGGAACTGTAACACTTCACTTGAAAAAAAATCTGAACTATCCCTTTGAAACAAACACAATAAATTGATGTAGCTTAGAGATTATCATCTTGGTTTATTTTCCCATATCTGATTTCAGGTCAGTTATTCTGTAACAGTTACTACTGAGACTTTTCACTCATTTTAGCTTCTATTCTAGTCTTTTTCGTTATGTGTTTTAATCACAAGTTGCACAACGGAAGCTATTTTCTGTTATAGTTTTCTTCTTTCAGGGCAGGACGTACTACAGTAATACTGCTTCACTGTTCGAAACTAAAGTTTATTTATCACCTTCACAATCACCGCTACTACTGCTTGTGTATCATACTTTTCTACTGACACTAGTACATACAATAATAAAACTGACGAAAGTGAAAGGACACTGATATATCATCAACGCTGCTTTTCGTGCTTGTAGTTACGTGTCTTTACATCTAACATAAGGTGTGACTAATGAGACAACTGTTAAATAGGTTCAGATTGTCACATTCACACACACATCCTTCTCATTAATCAGTGCACTAGTCAATAAACCCTGTCAATAGGAGCTCTAGTCATTTAACACGTGCCCCCATGCTGTGTGTGTGTGTGTGTGTGTGTGTGAAAGAGAGACCACATTACAAGGTATTTCAAAGTACTACACTGATTTGCTGAATAAGGTCATGTAGATGCAGATTTTGTTGAAGTCTAACTGTATGGCACGTTCAGTTCACTGTTCAAACATAAGTGTTGGACTCTTTCCTTCTTCAGTCTGGCATTGCCACTGTGTAGTGAAAAATTAAGTAATATTAACCCCTTATATCCACTACACAAACTCACAATGGAAAAAGGAATTTAACTTTCAAGAGGTATAAATTATTCACACTTTCTTTCAATATCTAATATTGTTTGAACTAGAGCTGTCAATTGATTTGAAAAAAAAAAAGGGTTAGGGTTAGACTAATTAATTGCACAATTTGCTGTGACTAATCAGGATTAATCACTTTTTCTAAGGCTTGTAATAAAGGATATTTATCTGTAAAGTGGAGACTCATGGGTGCCCATAGGACCCATTTTCATAAAAAATAGGGTCAAGGTCAAAGGTCAAGAATCCAATTTGGAAACACACAAATTATTTTATACATTTTTGTTGATGAGCTGCTATACAAGAACAAACACATTTTTTCTAATAGACTTCATTTTTTAAAGTTTAACATTTGAACTTGGTGAAAATTCCATTTTCTAAACATGTCAGAGACAAACCAGGTGCTTACATTGGGTCATCTAACTTGAAACATAGTGTTGTAATAGCTCCTGATCTTGCAGCCATAAAATCTTATATTCTAGCTAACGACATTTACATGAGCATAGGTTGTTCATGTTCATTTCAGCCAGTAACCTAGACATAAAATGTATCTAAATTTGCAGTCATTATACTTTTGACAACAGAAGAAAAATATTGCAAATGCAAAAAGTATCTCACTTAACCTCAAAAACAGTTTTTTCTTGAGACCTTAAACTGACATGAATTGGTCCTGCTGAGAGAAACCAACTGAGCATGTGCAGAGTAAGGGCCTGATCATACAGTGCAGATTTAGCAGCCTGTAGAGGATTTTGTGATTGATTTCAATGAGAGGAAAGCATTTACTCGCTGCTTTTGTGTTGTTGAGTGCCTCAGGTTGAAAAAATATCAACTTGGAGGGGAAAAGCTCCTGATGCCATGTGTTTCTTTTCCTTCTTCAATCAGATGATTTGAAACATAAAACTGTCCCAGACTGATCCGAACATTAGCCTTGAACTGAACATCATCTGGGCAAACCTGGAGCAGCTAGTGGTACTACACAGATCTCTGTTACGCTGTCCATTTTCTTTGCTAAAAATTAAATGGTACAGATCCATGTTGTTCGACTGTTTGTTTTGCCCAGCAAAAATTAAATAAAATGAGACATGACTGCCGCATGCTTTTTCTGCTTGGGGCCTTATTGTCATGATCCCAACCTTGTTTCTGATTGGAGTAAGTGAGTGTGTTACAACTGCCCCCTGTCTCCCCTATTATAGTCCCATTGTCTACATCGTCACCCTGTTAAAATAATCACCTAACTCATTTTTTCAAATTTTGCAGGAAACACACAAAAAAAGGATGGCTATTGGCATAGTAATAACACTGTGTGTAAATTATGTAACTTAAGAGAAATAAATGACTTAGGCAATTTTTTGAACATGCCTTTGTGACTTAAGCAAGATATGGTAACACTTTATTTTGAAGGTGTCTACATAAGAGTCACACAAGCCTGTCAGAAACATGACATGACAAGTATCATGAGCATTAATGTTACTTCAAAGTGTCATTAATGTTCATGACACATCCCATGTCATGTTTATGACACACTGATGTCACTCTTATGTAGACACCTTAGAGTAAAGTGTTACCAATATTAGTGTCAACAATAAAACACTGATAAACTAAACTGATAACTAAACAATCTCCCTCTAGCTCTTCTTTGCTGGGTTCTTATCTGTAGCCTATGAATGTGGCAAATTGTCAAAGAAGTGATGATCTTAAATCACATGATCTGATCAACTGAGGATGTAGGCGATTTTACCATAGGTGGCCAGCGTCATGAGGAGATGATTTAGGCAAACAAAACCAAAACAATTTTCACAAAAAATGACTTAGGCGATTATTTTAACAGGGTGACAACATGATAACCAGAGTCTGTAGCAGCAGGGTCAGTGAACTCTGACATTATCATTGAACCTTTGACTTTTCAAAAGTCTCACACTCTAACCTCAGAAATAAACCTTTATTTAGATTACAATGTGACTGGGCTGGTTGTGCGGTTGTGATGTAGCTGTGCAACACACACACACACACACACACACACACACACACACACACACACACACACACACACACACACAAAATGGAAAGTATATTCCACCCAAGGTGCCCAGTCTTATCTGTTTTCTGTCTGTCAACTTTCTCCACCCACGGAGGGACTTTTACAAGATCGAACAGAGCAGGATCAGAAAGTGAGAGAGAGAGTGTGTTAGAGAGTATTATAGAGAAAGAGAGAGAGAGAGAGAGAGAGAGAGAGAGAGAGAGAGAAAGAGAGAGAGAAAGAGAGCGAGAGAGTGGCACAATTCCCAATGCGGCCACAGGAGGGCACACATCTCTCCTGAGACCAATAAACACATCTCAACAGACTATATCTAAATATTTATGAGGAAAATATTAGTTTGTAAGCAGGTGTAAATATATAGAGCACCATATTTTGGCCTGATCGCCATTTTTTCACGTTATGACACAGTATTATAATTATTATCATATATAATTATTATTTTTATTAAGAACACCATGCTGATGGATAATAAGTTAATTTTTATTTTATTTTAATCTTATTTTTTATATCAGTGAAATGAAATATGTCCTTATTTATAAGGACCACTGTCATCTTTTTCCCTCTGTGTTTATTTCGCAGGGCCCAACACCCACGCCTCTATAAATATTATTTCCTTTCACTGCCTGTAAATATCTCTACGTGACTATATTTAACTCTTCAGTAAACCAGATCTTTTCTTTCCTAGAGCATAGTCAAATCAGACTGACACAAGTTTCCGAGCGCATGCAGCCTATCGCACCCAAAGGAGTAAATTCCGCTCCTCTGTCCGTCTCATTTGACTGTGGTTATGCCAGGGCGGCTTTTCTCTCTCTCGCTCAGCTCGGCAGAACTCGTCACTTTCCGATGATCATTGTCCGGAATCGAAACCAAATATGGAGAATGGGGGATGTTCCCCTGCTTACCGGATTCAACCTTTTATGGGTTATAAAGCTCGACCGGAATTCCTCTTTTGATATTACAACACGATTAGATGATTAAACACCAGAGTACATGCAAAAAATAAACAATATTTAAGAAGAAATTAAAGCTGTGTTTGCTCACGTTGGTATATGTTGTTGTTGTGTTGTTTAATGGCGCTTTATTAGTGTTTTGCAGCGAGTGGAAAAAGACCGTTTCATCTCTCCTGGAGCAGCGGGTTCTCCATTGACAAGTGATTCCCTTTGAAATCGTCACGGAGCTTCGCAGCCAATCAGCATCCTCAGCGCCTCTCCCTCTCCGCTCTCATCGCCACTCCCACTCCCATGTTTGGGCAATGACGTAGCAGCCGCATTCAAAAGGTTCCCCATATAAACATACTAGTGCCAGGGCCCCCGTTCCCAAAAAAGAGTTACTTTTACGCGGTGTTGACTTTCTCACCAGAGCGCGTGAAGCGCACCACAAACACGGAGGCTCACGGTGACAGACAAAGACATGCAGCGGTGACCCACGCTCTGCTGGGTGACACACTTTAAAGCTTTACAGAACAGGAGAGAAAGAGAAAGAGTGAGCAGACGCGGTAGTTGTTTTATTTTTTAAAAGAAAAAATCCACAATGACGGCTAAAACTTTGGATAAAGTGCAGGTGAATCTCGGGGGGTTTGTGCACCCAGAGAGCGTGTACTCGGTGGATGACATCGGCTCCAGCTTGCCGACCTCCGTGGCTATCTTCCCCAACAGCGACTTGGGAGCTCACTATGACCCGGTTAATGTAGCAGGTAAGACTGCTTTGACACTTACGGAGCGAAATATGGCGAATGATGTGTAAAAAGTTGTCTAGGTGCTGATTGTTCAGCAGAACAAGAATCAAAAGATATGTTTTTTTATTTAACTGTGATAATAATTTAAAAAAAGTTTGTTGAAATGTTGCAAATATTGCTAGAATAAGATCTGAATGCGCGCGTAATGGAAAAAAGACGCACCAGCTGTCTGTCTTTTAAACATATTTTACATTATTTATTATATTCATATTTGTGTTGTTTTTTGCACAGATGGTTTGATGGGTGACATGAGCGTGGAGAAGCGCTCTCTGGACCTCTCCTCCTACTCCAGCGGCTTCTCTCAGCCCGCCTCCCACCGCAACCAGACCTTCACCTACATGGGAAAGTTCTCCATCGACTCCCAGTATCCAGGTAACTGGAACCCCGAGGGAGTCATCAACATCGTCTCGGGCATCTTCAACGTGGCCCAACCGCCTCCTCCTCCTCCTCCTCCCTCCTCATCAGCGTCCTCCTCCCCGGCTTCCTCAGGATCTCCCCATCACTTCTCCAGCGGAAATTTGAGTTGCACCATGGCGGCTCAGAACCAGGCAGATATAGACCACCACCACCACCACCTGTACTCCCCTCCGCCCCCGTACTCCTCTTCTGGTTGCGGGGAGATGTACCAGGACCCCTCTGCGTTTTTGTCCACTTCCACCTGTCCCATCGCCTCCTACCCGCCGCCCACCTACTCTTCACCCAAGCAGCCCAGCAGCGCAGACGCACCGGGGCTCTTCCCCATCATCCCCGACTACTCTGGCTTCTTCCAGCCTGCGTGTCAGCGGGACATGCACCCGGCAGGTATCCAAGACCGGAAACCGTTCGGTCCATGCCCGCTCGACACATTCCGCGTCCCTCCACCCTTGACCCCTCTGAACACTATCAGAAACTTTACGCTTGGGGGTCCGGGTAGTGGTGGCTCCGAGGGAGGGCCGCCGAGGCTCCCCTCTGCCTACAGCCCCCAGAACCTGCCCCTGAGGCCGATCCTGCGGCCCAGAAAGTACCCGAACAGACCCAGCAAGACGCCCATCCACGAGCGGCCGTACCCGTGTCCGGCGGAGGGCTGCGACAGGCGGTTCTCCCGCTCCGACGAACTCACCAGACACATCCGGATCCACACCGGACACAAGCCGTTCCAGTGCCGCATCTGCATGCGCAACTTCAGCCGCAGCGACCACCTCACCACGCACATCCGGACGCACACGGGAGAGAAGCCGTTCGCGTGCGACTTCTGTGGCCGCAAATTCGCGCGGAGCGACGAGAGGAAGAGACACACTAAAATCCACCTGAGGCAGAAGGAGAGGAAGTCCTCCACTGTCTCTTCCTCGTCCTCCTCGTCCAGCAGCTCCGGGGTGGAGAGGCCGTCAGGCGCCATCAGCGCAACCAGCGGGATTTGTTCATAGTTCTGGAAAACGTTGTTGTCACCATGGCAGCGTGACGCACACTAACCTCTTAAAAGAAAAGAATTGTTAAATAATGAACTAAAGATATCTAAACACCAGGATGGGAGAACTTCTTTCGTGCGCAATTACGCACATCCACCAATTCCTGCTCCAGAACTGACAGAGAGACTGACACGAATGCACTTTGCCTGTACAGTCTACTGAAAATAAAAGTAAATATAGCCATTAATGCATAAGAATATACAAGGGCGGTTGTAATATAAAGGGGATTTTTATATATATATCGCCAACACATTGAGCGCGCAACAGGCTGCGCGCTTAAATGTGAAATAACTGCAATAACGTTTTGAAGAAAACAGTTTTAAGTTATTGAATTGACAAAGTGTTCATTCTAACATGCTTGTTGATGACTATATTTCCCCTTTAGTGCCTTGCTGTGTGTCTTTTTGTACACTGACTGATTCAAGGACGCTTCTAATGCAATGTATATTTGTCCTTTAATATGTAAAGTTGGAAGACATTCTATTTTTGTACACATTTCGTCTCGTCTAACTTCAAGTGTGAAAAGCAGTTCGTGTAAAACAATGTTGGAGTGTAAATATGTTGAACTCATACCGACTTGACATTTTTGTTGTGATGTGTCTTTTGAGACTTATTAAATATTATGGCGATGATAAACACAGCCGCTATCAGTTTGGTTTATTACCCAAAGCGCAACACGTTCATGGAACCCAGAGCGGCGAATACAATTCTTTGATATCTATTTATATTTGTAAAACATCAGACTTTTAAAGCTGTTGGAAATTTTATTGGGTAAATCCCACTTTGCGTCACTGATGGCATTTGTGACTCAGAGTGTTCACCCACTCACTTTTTATTTAGGTGCAAATGTAAACAGGCTATGAACTGGTGTGTTCACTGTGTCAAAGTAAAGGTGACATAAATAGTGTTTACAGTCTTTCTTAGGCAAATCAGTGAAATAAAACTCATGCTTATGTTTTAGAAGAAGGGAGAAAATCTTAAGTTAAGTGTTCTTTTATTTCTTACATTCCATGAAGGTCTAAATATTGTTTCTAAGCCTCCGCAAACTGTTGGAATACAACTCTGTTAGAGAAATACTGGTTTCATTATACAGTCATGGAAAATATAAATATTAGACCACCATTGTTTTCTTCAATTTCTTGTTCATTTTAATGCCTGCTACAACTAAATGTACATTTGTTAGGACAAATATAATGATAACAACAAAAATAGCTGATAAGAGTTTAATTTAAAAGCTGATATCTAGACATTTTCCATGGTTTTCTTAATAATAACCATAATATTTATCAAGAAAATCATGGAAAATGGCTGAATATCAGCTCTTAAATTAAACTCTTTTCAGCTACTTTTGTTGTTATCATTATATTTGTCCAAACAAATGTAACTTTGGTTAAACCAGGCATTCAAATGCACAATAAACTGAAGAAAACAAGGGTGGTCTAATATTTTTCCCAGGCTTTTTATTCATTAATTTAATTTGATTTATGTATTTGTTTATTTGCATCCTTAAAGGTATAACAATTGGATCTAAAATACTGGAATAAGCTTATAAACCTTTTTTAAAGGGACCCCTCAAAACATTTCCTCTTGTGATTTTTTTTTATCAATTTTAATTGTTTTGCTGTGAGTTGCAGAGTGTTGGAGATATCAGTCATAGAGATGTTTGTCTTCTCTCAAATATAATAGAACTAAACATATGGCTTCTCTTGCGGTGGTCAAAAAAATAATAATTCCACAGCAATGTCTATGTACAGAAATCATGCCGTGGTTACTGAAGATAATCTGAGCAGTTTCACGTAGAACCAAACGTCTGTTTTTGTAAATAAATACACATTACATTCAGTTTTTATTTGTTCCACACAGTATTCCAAATTGGTAGGTAACATGGTAACTTTTTTCTTTCTGGTATAGTTCTTTGCTCACATCAAGGTCTGTGGATTATAAGTATTAGTAACCGTGTGATGATTTCTGGAAGGAGATGTAGCTGTTGAGCTGCTTTAGGGCCTAATGTAGACTGGTAAATAGCATTACAGGTAAGAGAAAAAATATGCATTTCTATTTTGGTGTGAACTGTCTCTTTATCTAGAACACAGACAGAACATCACAGGTTGCTAAAAATCCACAAATTCCCAGAATTATATAGACAGTCGCTGATAAAGTAGAATTTTTTTTTTTTTTTTTACCTCTTTCCATGAAATGATTGTGACAATGTGATTTATTCTTGACAGATAAAGTGTATATCTTCTTCAAAGCTTTATTAATCAATCTCCTCCAAACATATCACAATGAAAATGAAACCACAATTATCAGAGGATTGTGGCTGAAAACTAAATTATTCCAACTTTATGGGCAACAGTGTAGTAGATTTTTTTTCAGTCATCACACACAATACATTTAACATTATATACAATATACAACCTAGTGTAAAATAAATATAAAATTATCACAAAATAAAAGCTGTTCACATCCCTCAAAAATAGCATTTTCAGCCTTTTTTTCCCTGAAAGTCAAACGAAATCTTAAACTGATATTAGCATTAGTCCATGATTTAACCCCAACAACAAAAAATGACATGTCCATTTAATCCCTTTTTTAGCTTTTTGTTCAATAAATTTACACACAGTCTGAAACTAACTCACTCTGAGGGCACCATATCAGTTTTTATAAATTATTTATCTTATCATTTTTCAACAGAAACAAGCTCCCTTTTTTTTGTTACTTTTACCTGCTATTTTTGTCTTAAAGCATTGTGTCTTGTGTTTGTTTTGATGTTTTGATGTCACCTCATCTGTATGATTTGTTGTGACTCACGGCCTCTCCGGAGTAGGCAGCTGTGGTCACCTGTTTCCATTCCAGTCTCTAAATGTGTGTATGATAATAATAAGCACCAGGATGTGGTGGAGCACAGTCATATACGGTGCTTTACCTTCGTACCTGAAGGGTTCATTACCTAATAGAGGTCACTGAGTGGATACTGATGCTGTAAAGTAAACTCTACCAATGTATGTGCATAATTCATTTTATCTACACTGTATATCAAAATCATTTAAAAAAACAGTCAAAAGTCTGGCAGCAAAATATGCCAAACAGTTACCATCAAATAACAATAAACAGCTGTAAGTTATTTTACAGATAATTTCTTTGAAAATACAGATAATATACAGTAAATATCTGTAAAATGTATTTATTTATTTATTTATTTTACTTGACTATGACGTTAAGTGAAGTTTTACTGTGTTTTACTATTCCTTTTTTACATAAAATTCAAGTTTTTACTGTACTGTCCCATTAAATTAATTTATAGATTTGGTTAATATTTGTAATAAATGTTATTTACTTTTATTGTATTTGCACTTTATGTAGAAAAAAATCCCAAGTGAAACCCTGTAAAATAAAACACTAAACATAAAATAAAGTAAGTAAAGACTACTTTTTTCAACAAGACCTCCAACATAAACAGTGGAAGAGGTCGTGTGTCAGTACCACAAATTACGACACAAAGGCACGTATCGCGGTTCGCATTTCAGGGCACATATAACCTCACGCTCTCGCGGTTCTAAAAATAACACACACTTACGGTCCGCGGTTGTAAACAAAAGACTGCAGTTTCTATGGATTTATGTTGTAAAACCACTGACCTTAGGTTTAGGGCAAAAAAACTTCTGGTAAGACGTTAAAAAAGACAGCTTGAACAGTAAATAAATGTATGTAAATCCCGGAAATGAGGTAGTTGCAACGGTCACTTGACTGCAATTTACATGAAAAATGTAAGTTCAAAAATGTAAGTTTAAAAATGTGATTCACGTAACTGACGTAAACAACATAACTTAAGTTAAAATGGTTTACTTCACACAGGACGCGAAGCCAGCTCTCCCGGGCGTAAGTTTGACCCACCACCACCCTAGCCTCCAACCGACTATGGGAATCCGCGTTTTAAACTGTGCTTAGCTGTCAATCACTATTATGTCAGCAAGATGGCAGCGGCCGCATTACAGCAGCCGGTGAAATCATAAATATAGCTATTTTTTTGCTGCCTGTACACACAACCTATATTGACGTTTTTGACAGGAGGACAGGCTGATATTTTTGTAACACATTGCTGCAAAATCACAAAATCCCATTGGCCCTAATGTGGTCAGCCATGTACTAGGCTTTGACCTGGTCATGTTAGATATGTTGTTTGTTGAACTTTAAGCCTAATTGTTCTATCAATTATCAGCTGTGTCATTGTCTTGCTGTTTCGATTGATTTAATGATTGGATGCCTGTTGAAAATGGAGCATTTTAATGTACTGACACCGTGAGAATCCATCACTTTGTTTGGAAGTTCCAATTAAACATCAAATACAGAAAGTGTAGAGATTAAATAAGGTATCTTTGGAGTTTTTTGAAGTTGTAGTTCAACATGTCTCAGACCTGTTCCTACGCCGGACACACAGATTAAAGGGATACAAACACATTTCTCAAAGTGTCAGACTTTCGGTTCAGTAATCTGTAACATCTTTATTCTTCTGACGCCAACTTGACGACAAGAACAAATGACCAATACTGCAGAGAGTCATCCTGAGCTGCACAAAGAACCCACTGTTCTTCCTCACTGACTGTACTTTTACCCTCCCTATAAAACACGTTATTAGTTAGAAGTTTAAGTATGTATCATAACAATTCATAATAAGTGGACACAGCTGACATTGTTTTTGCAAGGCCATGTCTATAATGCATTATGAACATATGATGCGTTATAGGGTCAGGATTAGCCTGGCACCCAACACTAACCCTAATATCATCATAATGCATTCTAACTGTAATTATAATGCTTTTTTGAAATGTTAAAAATGTATTACAACTATGAGAATTATAATGAGTTATTAGGAAATGCTTCATAATGTGTTTCAATTATTACTATTTTAAGGTATTGTTAATATTCATATGTTCTTATAACGATAATATTCATTTTTAAAATTATTTTTTATTTACTTTTTCTGTTATGTAAAGAGTCGCTAAGTGTTCAGAAAAGCACTATATAAAAACAATGTATTATTATTATTATTATTATTATATTATATATTTGTTTATAATGCTTTAATAGGTATTACAAAAAGTGTTAAATTAAATGTCATTAAATAAACATTTGCTAAATGGTTAGTAACTCAATCTGTAATTGTAAGCAGGCATAAGAGTAGTTAATGTATTTCATGATGCACATTTGTCAACAATTATAATTTCTCTATGATGAATTATAAACACACGTTAAATGTGCTTTAATCTTCTTATCTGCTTATCAATGTGGAATCATAGTTATAAACACTCTAAAATGTTAATAATGCTTCGTAACAATAATCATTACACAAGCCCAAGTCTATAACGCAATAAAAATGTAGTTATAATGCATTATAATCTGGTTATAGATTAATTATAAATCATCTATTGCAGTCACTTAAATAGTGACGTACAACCAGCTTGTGGTGTATTTTACCTGTTTATACCTCAGGAATCTCATTAGTTCACTTAAAGCCCCCAATGACCACATTATAATGCATTATAACAGTGATTGTAATGCATAATAAAAAGATTGGAGAAATTATAATACACTGTGAGTGAGCAGCGGTTATAAAGTGTTATGGTAACTTATAAGGCATTGGTTTATGATGTGTAATAATTATGTTATAAAGTAGTAGTTTGTAGAAGTAATGTTTATGAGTGTTTATAAATGGAATTATGCAATCCTCATGAGCAGATTGTAACACGATTGTATATAATGCATTATAAACATGGTGTTAGCCATATTCTATATAATTATAACAGACTATATTGCCATTCATTATCTGTTTATACAGTTGTTATTATTGTTAACACATCCATTTATATGCAAGCATTTGCTTACAACTATAGTGTGTCATCATTATTATTATCTTAATAAATGTTAATTTTGTTGTTGTGCCTGTCTGATGGAGTATCATGGAACATTTCCTAATAAATGTCACCAGTCTGCAGTGAGAGCATTGGGGGAAATACTGTAAGGAAAAAGACACACATATCTAAAATCTGTACTAGCAGCTGCCAGTAAATGCGTTTATTGTTCAAGCTGCACCACAACTATTCCCTATACTGATATACTGGCCTGATAGACTTATTTGGAAATTGTGGATAATTGCATTTAATATGAGCCCCAGCTACTGACCTGACCATGTCACTGTATCTAGCTTTGTGTATGTGTGAACATGCAGACATGAATATTAGCCCGGTAGTCGTTGATATTTTACTTCAGAGGAAGATAAAATTGAGTGAACGATCTACAGATTTACTCATTGACTTATACAGTTGCAGATGGACACAGCAGCAGCAGCAGCAATGCAACCTGCTCATGCATTTATAGGGGGCTTTCTAGTGAAAAATAACATTTAAATTGAAGCTTTTGCAGCAGATGTTGAATAATTAACTTTGCACAGATTTCTTTAAATTGTTTGAAGATTAAGGGTGAGAAGCACACATTAACAATAATGTTCAAGCAGACCACAGACCCTCGATT
Organism: Centropristis striata; assembly: GCF_030273125.1. Taxonomy (NCBI): domain Eukaryota; kingdom Metazoa; phylum Chordata; class Actinopteri; order Perciformes; family Serranidae; genus Centropristis; species Centropristis striata. Next base: position 27,136,003 of record NC_081537.1, on the reverse strand, counting down.
GTGCTGAAATGTGGGAGAAACTGTAAATTAAACTCATAGAAAAACAGGAAAAAGTCAAATTTTACAGATAATTTTGAAAATACGGATAATATACAGAAAATATCTGTACTAAGTGATGTTTTTCTGTTTTTTATTAGTTCTTTTTATATTAGATTCAAATTTTTACTGTTAAAAAACAGAAAGTTGCCTTAATTTTACAGTCAGCAATATGATGTTTATTTATTTTTACATATAGAATTCACTACAATTTATAAGTCAAGACCATTAAGCATTTGAATAATACTGTAAAAAAAAATCTATAATGTCATCTTATATTAATATATAGATTTGGTTAATATTTGTAATAAAAGTAATTTACTTTTATTGTATTTGCATTAATGTAGAAAAAACAAGCACTAAACACAAAGTAAGTAAAGACTGTTTTTGTAACACATATATAAATAGAAGCTTTTGCAGCAGATGTTGAAGAATTAACTTTGCACATATTTCTTTAAATTGTCACCAAGATTAAGTGAGAAGCACAGATTAACAATAATGTTCAAGCCCTGCCACAGACCCTCGATTGTGCTGAAGTGTGGGAGAAGACATGGCCTGTCCGGACGTTGACCTTTATACTCTTCTTTCTCTGTCTGGTTTGGTCTTTGAGGGTCATTGTCCTGCTGGGAGGTGCAGCCTCTCAGTCCGTTCTTTGCACAGATTTGTCTCTACTTTCTGTGCTCATTTGACTTTTTTCTTCTCAAGAGAAACATTTCACATAAACATGTCCTTTACTTGTTTAGGTCGCAAAGTTAAACCTAATATACATTCAACTCTAAGGGAAGATCTCAGGTTTAAGGACCCCAGGTCTGTGAGCCAATGGGTCCCTTAGCGTTATAGCAGATTATTAGACAATGGGCCCTGGGTACAGACATGCAAAAGGCCCCACCGTCTCTTCTACATAGGAGCAAGAAAAACATTGCCCTTTTTTGTTGTTGTTTTGTTTCTTTTTGTTGTGGTTTTGCATTTCTCTGTGGTCATTTTATATCACTTTGCAATTGTTTGCATCTCTTTGTAGTCATTCTGAGAAGTCTCTTTGTGGTTGTTTGTGTCTCTTTGTAGTCATTTTGTGTCTCTTTGTAGTTGCTTTGTGTCTCATTGTAGTCATTCTAAGTCTCTTTGTGGTTGTTTGTGTCTCTTTGTAGTCATTTTGAGTCTCTTTGTAGTTGCTTTGTGTCTCATTTTAGTCATTTTGAGTCTCTTCGTAGACATTTGGAGTCTCTTTGTAGACATTTTGAGTCACTTTGTAGACATTTTGTGTCTCTTTGTAGTTGTTTTGTGTCTCTTTGCCATTTTTATTTTAATCTCTTTGTCGTTTTGTATATCTGTAGTTTTTTTTGTATCTCTTTGTAGTCATGTTGTGTCTCTGTCTGTGTTTTGTGTCTCTTTGTGGTCATTCTAAGTCTCTTTGTAGTTGTTTTGTATCTATTTGTAGTTGTTGTATAACTCTTTGTAGGCATCTTGAGTCTCTTTGTAGTTGCTTTGCGCCTCTTTGCCGTTTTTTTTTAAGCTCTTTGTCATTTTGTATCTCTTTTTAGTTATTTTGTGTGTCTTTGTTGTTATTTTTATAACTCTTCATAGTCATTTTGTGTCTGTCTGTGTTTTGTGTCTCTGTAGTCTTTCTGACTCTCTTTGCAGTTGCTTTGTGTCTCCTTGCCATTTTTTAATGTCTTCCTCGTTTTGTATTTTGTTGTAGTTGTTTTGTGTCCCTTTGTAGTTATTTAATGCAACTGTGATTGTTTTGCTCCTTTTCATAGCTGGTGTTAGGATATTTGTGTTTCTTTGCAGTTGTTTTTCATCTCCTGATAGTTGTTTAAGTCTCTTTGTCGTCTTTTTGTGTCACATTATTGTTGTTTTATGTTTCTTTGTACTCATTTTGAGTCTCTTCCTGGTTGGTACGTACAATCTCTTTGAGGGGCATTTTGGAGAAGGCCGGGGGGCCCAAAAAAACTAAAGCTAAACAATGTGTCTTATGGTGTGTTTGGTGTAAACACTGGACCATCAACTAACTGGTTGATGTTGGGATAGGTGTAGGAACCTGCTGGACAAGCTGTCATTGGTTAGTTTGTTTGTGTTATTGTTCCACTTTGGTGTTTGAGACTTAGTTTCGGATTCACAAAAGTCTAAATGATCTAATCTGAGGTAGAACAGCAACTTCTCTGTTCTGTGAGGTAAAAATTGCAGCTTTTGTCAATGGAGTCTGGTGACTTTAACGAGAATATAGAACAGCTTCAGTGAAAATATTCTAAAATACTTTTTTTTGGGTGGTTGCTTAGTTACCTTTCACACTGGGGCATGTCAACCACAATCGTCTGTAGGTAATACACTGACAATGGAGAAGTCCCTTATACAACCCCACTTAAAAATTCTAAAAGAAAATGTCCCTTTAATGTTAATAATTGCACCTGTCTTTTCTGCTATGATAAGTCAGAATATCTCCATTAAGATCTCTATGCTTAATTTCAAAGGGATTGAATAAACTGTTTAGGAAAAAAAAAGAAAACTTGTTAATATATGAAAAGCCAATTATGAGCGAAAATGTTCACCAATGGTGTTTGCTGCACTTACCGTAATCTAGTGTACAAACAAAGACAGACAGCATGCCATTTGAATATTCCATGATTATTCCAATTTATTTTGTTGTTCCACATACATTCAACATCAGAGTAACAGAAGCATTGTCACATAGAACTATGTGAAGTCTACTACCGGCCAAAGGTCTGTTTGTCTGCAAAGCTAGAGTAATGTAGAATACAGACTGGAATGATATAGTGTTTATCAAGATACGTGTAAAAGGTAGTAAAGAAAGTGTAAGGGTGCTGGCTTTATACCACGAAAAGTTCTCTAACACAGCTTCAGTTTTAGAATATTTATAGACTATGTCTTAAATATGAGGCATCTTCAGGCCATTTCACTCTGGATTAGGGATGGGCGTTTTGGCCATTTCCATATCAGAGCTCTCACAAGAAGAATTCATTTGGTTTGAAATTTGTGTTTGATGACGTTGTGAAGTATCGTGGGAAATGGGAGTTGTTGTGTTTATTGGTAAACAACCACCACTGCTGATGTGATGTGACTCAGTCAGAAATAATGTTCACAGATGAGTTAATGTAGTGTAGCTACGAGTTGTGCTTTAGTTTACAACAATAAAGCTTACAGTATTATAGATAGTTCATGTTACATTTAGTCACGTTTTTTTTTTTTTTACATGTTTTGCCAATTCAATCTAAAGAAAGGGCTGCAAGTAACATTAGCTAATGCTGCCATGCCATTTTGCTAACTTACCACTACACATACAGCTAAAGCAGCTAGCATGTTTGGCAAAATCGATTGTGGGGTGGCCCCACATATGGTCAAAATCATCATAATAAAAATAACTTTGAGTGTGTTGCTGTTATGTTACTGTGCACATTAGCTTGTGGGCTGGAATGAGCTACTTGTCTTAGCAGCACATCGTAGTAAAATAGTGACAGTTTCAATGCGAGTAGTCGAAATGAATGAATTCTGACATCCAAATCAAGTACTCAGGCCCATCCCTACTGTGGATTAACTTACTGCAGGTGAAATGACAGTACAATACATCACAAAATATCAAATATGTAGTAGAAGCTCAGCTAGGGATGCACAATATGTTTTTTTTTAATTTGATACATATAACTGACAATTACTAGTTTTCATAAGACCTAAACCAAGGCAAATCAAAAAACTTCAAACATAATTTACCAAAAAATTCAAATTAATAACTTTGACAAAATATGTTAATGTATTAAATACTCATCCACTCTTATCTGTTTATGAGCATATTGCAAACCAACTATAAAGGTGCATATTGCCACAGCTGTATCGGAGTGTTGATGCTTTGTATTACCAGCACATAATTAATTATTTGACTAATACCTATACATTTCCAATTGTCTGCTGAGTAATTCAACTGTATAGATGTATATTATGTAGGGGTGTCCCGATTTTAGTTCTGAACCAAAAATCGATTGATATTTCTATTATCAAAATCAAAAGCAGGATTGGTGAAATTTTATATTTTTTGGGGGGGCAAATCAGTCAGGGCATAAAACTAATAACCTCCTTGTAATAATGATGATTCTTGTAAATCAGTACTCTAAAGTCTGCCTTAAGAAAATTGAATCAAATAATGGAGAAACCCTTAATATCATGCATCCCTAACCTCAACATCAACTGACCAGGCCTGTGAAGGAACCAGCTCTGGAATAAGTTAAACACGTAAACTAAAATATAAAGTATATATAATGTAGTGTGTGCACTTTGGAAGAAGAAATATGTGTGTAAAATAGAAATGGCACTCTTAATAAGCATACATTCTGTATTCACAAATAAGGCAGGTACGTCTGGAGTCACAGGTTCGGCAATAAGACACGTCACCACTATGGAAATCCTCTTCAGCAGAGTGAAAAAATAATATGTAAAAGGCTTTCCAAAGCTCACAGAGGAAAAATATCGCATCATTCACAGAACGTTTGGCTTATGACATTCATGTGTGTACAAGGCAACATAATGGTCCCGAGAAAAATCCCATATTTGGAATGCGTATTCCTCGGGTCAACTATTTTCTCAGTAATGACAAAATTATCGACAATTTGTGGAAGGCAGTTCAGTGTTCCTCATTCTGTGTAAGGTCCTGTTTCTATCAGCCACTGCCCTGCTGTATCATCCCTGAGCAAGGCACCCAATCCCTTTGAGTTCTTGGTTAATATGATCCTCATGTTTGACCTTCCTGTGGGTGGATGGATGGATGGATGGATGGATATCACTATGTTTTCACCGTCTGATCACATACTGATTTAGAAGGAGACTGCAGGGCCGGGGTAAGGCTCCGCACCACACCAGAAGTCCTCTGGCTGAGGGATTTCTAGCAGCCACGTCTCCTCTTCTTTCTCCTTCTCCTCTCCCTGCTCTTCCTCGTTGCTCTTTCCATCTGTTTCCTCCTCTGCCACAGTTTGCAGGACCTTGTAATAGTGACAGTCCCGCCCGTCATCTGGATTGTACGGAGGTGCCAGGATATCCAGGAAAGCAACCGGCCCGTCCACTGTGTCGATCTGGTGGAGGTTATCCCGCAGAGGAGTAAGGAGGCACGGCCCGCTGTTCTCAGAGTACTCGCAGACTGAGCGGAGCACGGAGCGCCGCAGGGAGGACGTCTCCACCGGAGTCAGCGGAGGCTCGAACTGAGGCGGGACGGTGCTGAGAGTAAGGTTGTCCTCCAGCTTGTCAAAACAGCGGACGCTCACCTTCCCATAGAGAACCTGAACAAGAGACAGGAGAGGACAGGCTACAGTCAGATGACAATCCTACTTTTTTTTGTTTTTTAAAAGAACTTTTTTAGAGAAAAAAAGTGCAGTAACTACATTTTTAGGGTCAAAGGTCAGATAAATCATCGTGATGTTTGAGCATTAAAATGACATCATCAATCTATGTAGAAATAAGTGTCATATCACTGATCTACCTATAACACATTTGGCTGGACAGTTAAAAACGTTAAAGCAGTTTTTTTCCGTTTAACCCATTGAGGCCTGAAACGCCTGTAAAACCTCTGGGCGATTTTAAAATAAGCCCCTAAAATCTGAATTTTTTCTGGAAATTCAACAGAAGTGTCAGCGCTTCTACTAAATAATAGATTTTTCAGCTTCTGTAGCAGATAGAAATTAAATTCAAAAAGTATTTGAGAGCTTATACAAATACTACAAAACGACGTATCCGCTTTCCAGGCTTCAATGGGTTAACCCTTTGTGTTACTGGAGTTAGACTCTGTAGGGCAGAGAAGAGAAGAAAAAAAAAAGATGACAATCCTACTGATAACACTAGTGTCAGCACCCAGATGGATGCATGCATGGCTGGTAAGCATTCATTTACATTAGTTTGTGGAAATTTGCAAAAACACAACTTATTCAGGAATATGCACCATGTGAGCATAACAACTGAAATAATAAAGCTCTAAAGGATTTTCAGTTTATCAGATTATTATCAAATATATATTATCAATTATTATCATTAGAGCCCAGCAGATTTATTGGTTGACATTCAGTCATGGAAAAAATATTAGACGACCTTTGTTTTATTCATTTTCTAGTTATTTTCCATGGTTTTCTTGATAATGATTTTGGTTATTATCCAGAAAACCATGGAAAATAGCTAGATATCAGCTCTTAAATTAAACTCTTATGAGTTATTTTTGTTGTTATTATATTTGTCCAAACAAATGTACCTTTAGTTGTACCAGACATTAAAATTAACAAGAAAATGAAGAAAACAAAGGTTGTCTAATAATTTTTTCAATGACTGTATATTTTCGGCCAATATTGGCCTATTAAAGGCCTATTGGTGTATATGCTGTCTGATATGTGCCATTATGAAAAAAAAAATGTTTATACAGTATTTAACGCTGTTTATTTTATTTATATTATTTTTTTATTTATTTTCAGTTTTCATTTACAGAATTGGTTCACAATGTAATGCCTTGTTTGTATAGTATTTAATAATGTTAAACATTATTTATGTTTAGTTTTATGTTTGAGAAAGTAGCTCTCTGGGAAGCTTTGCAGAGTGGTGTAAAATCCAATCCACATAAAAAAGGGTCTAATTTCGTTCCAGCTTAAAAAATGACTATATCAGCCACCATATCAGCTCCATATCGGCATCTGTCTCAAAAATCCTTTGTTGGTCAGGCTCTTATTGGCATGTTGGTGAAACTGGGGTTTTTGAAGCCCCTCAGGTTTTGGGGCTCCAGGACAGTTGCCCGCTCCACACATCTGGTAAGCCAGCCGTGCATTACTAATGTGTGGCTGGTTCTATGGTCTGGTCTAATGTGTGGCTGGTTCTATGGTCTGGTCTAATGTGTGGCTGGTTCTATGGTCTGGTCTAATGTGTGGCTGGTTCTCTGGTCTGGGGTTCCTCTGTGTGGGCCCACTACTGCAATAACAAACATATCTAAATTGCAATTAATTTGACTGGTACAGCAATTGAGATCTGATTTATGATATTGGAGGGAGTCATTTTCATTTAAATTAAAATGATCACGGTGTGCAAGGGTAACTGCCATTTTTTTTTTCTCAAGTATGCAGAATATGATCAATAGGCTGGAAAATCTTGTAGCACCACAACACTTAATTCATAATGGTATTTCGTGCCATAATTTTGATCAATTGCGCATAATGTCAATTTAATGTGATGGTTACAGTGACAGAACCATGGTGACCCTAACATAACCCACTCTCTGGTTTTGACAAAGGTACATAAGTCAAATAGCTTAACATTATACATGCAGTTTTATCATTTATTTGTTCGTGTGTTGAGACGTAAACGAAGATGCATTTCCCTAGCTTAAGATGCTAGCATAACGTCACACTGGTAAAATAATCGCCTAAGTCATTTTTTGTCAAAATAGTTTTGTTTGCCTAAATCATCTCTTCATGACGCCGGCCACCTATGGTAAAATCTCCTACATCCTCAGCTGATCAGATCATGTGATTTTACCCCTTTAAGATCAACACTTCTTTGACAATTTGCCACATTCATAGGCATCAGATAAGAACCCAGCAAAGAAGAGCTAGAGGGAGATTGTTTGGTTATCAGTTTAGTTTATCAGTGTTTTATTGTTGACACTAATATTGGTAACACTTTACTCTAAGGTGTCTACATAAGAGTGACATCAGTGTGTCATAACCATGACATGGGATGTGTCATGAACATTGACACTTTGAAGTAACATTAATGCTCATGATACTTGTCATGTCATGTTTCTGACAGGCTTGTGTCACTCTTATGTAGCCACCTTCAAAATAAAGTGTTACCATATCTTGCTTAAGTCACAAAGGCATGTTAAAAAAATTGCCTAAGTCCTTTATTTCTCTTAAGTTACATCATTTACACACAGTGTTATTACTATGCCAATAGCCGTCCTTTGTTACATCCTTTTTGATAGTGAAATGATCAATAAATGTCACATGTTACACTTCTGGTGAAGTTTTTTGTGTTTCCTGCGAAACTTGAAAAAAATGAGTAAGGCGATTATCTTAACAGGGTGACGATTTGAGAGCCAGAACACAGATGGGGTCACATTGGGGCCACGAAAGGCCAGAACACAATAAACAAGAGGTGTAAAAGACCTTCAGCATCCCGTTCATGCCCGGGTGGTCGTGCAGCGGTATGGAGGCGCCGCTCTTCAACAGGAACACCCCCATGCTGAACACCTCCGTCTCGCAGATGTGCATGTAGGCGACCGGGGGGCTCTGGAGACCCGCTGCCCCGGAGCTCGGCTTGGTTTTCCGGGGAACAATTTTCAGGTCAGCAGCCCTGACCGCGGTCACTAAGGAGAGTAGTTCACTCTCTTGGTCTGCAGCGAGTGTATTATCTCCATTGGCCGAAGACTTTAAGCCTTTAAAGGTGGTGGAGGCTTGCTTTGCTATTTTCTGGATTAGAGGAGTTTTGTTGTCTCGCGGCATTCTGGCTGCGGAAAAGACCTAACGGTGTGTGTCGGGCACCGCTCCAACGCCAATAAAAACAGCCTTAAAATAGCCTCGAAAATCCTCCAATGTGTCACCCGGAGCTGAACTGTCAACGTTTAAGAAAACAAAATGCGAATTTTATAAAAACAAACCGCAATTCATGGTAGTAATGTATCATTTCACCCCCTGATAAGTGCCTCCCTCCAGTCATTTTCCACCGACTCGCCTCCTCGTCCACGCTCACGTAGCCTGCGTACGAAACCAAAAGCACCCTGGGAAATGACGTTCTTTTATAAAATTTAGCAAACTAATTCACATAAATGTAAGCATTGAAGTATTGCATTATCAGATCATATTTATAAAAAAAAAATACCTATGTGACTGTGAAATATTAGGGCCTATACTAACTGACCCTAAACAGTAAACAACTAGCCTGCATTTAAGAGAGACTACATTTCCCAGACTTCCTTGGGATGGAACAGGGTTACAGAGGGAAAAGAAGGGGGGACAGGCCGTTGAACTCTCCGTAGCCCTCCCTGTCCAACATCACATCCTCTGTTAGTGCTTTTTACTGCGCCCTTTTTCCCACTTCCTTAGAATTAAGCCAGTGTTTGTTCTCTGATTAGAATCAGAATTTGAGCTCACTGAACAAAAAAACATTTTAGGTTCTATTAAGAGAGGAATGCCCCTATACTGCATATAGCTGTTGGAAACCAAAAAATAAAGAACAGAGTTCCATAAATTAAATAAATAAAACAATAGAAGTCACTGTAGAATAAGAAAAATGGAGCTGTTATTTTAAGGGCCAAATATTAATGCAATGTTGCTTTAACCATACAGGTAACACATGAGAAAAAACTCGTATAAATCATTTTTGTTCTTGTTTGGGTCAAGTTGATAGGCACAGACAACTGGACAGATTTTTATGATTGCCAGCTCAAAACGCATATGGGTAACTGTGGATGGAAGTGTGAGGACATACCAAGGGCAGATAATGAGTACAGACAAGCAAAAGGCCCCACCACCTCTAGCTACTACATAGCAGCAAGACACACAGACTTTATAGTTGTTTAGCCTCTTTTTGTATTGTTTTGTGTCTCTTTGTAGGTGGTTTTGCATCTCTTTATGGTCATTTTCTGTCTCTTTGAAGTTGTTTTGTTACACTTTGTTTTCCAGTGGTCCCGTTGGCTAGTTTTTCTTTGTGTCTTTGTCTCTTTGTAGTTGTAATGTGTCTTGTTGTGGTCAATTTTTTAGCCCTGTTGTTGTTGTTGTTTTGAGTCTCTTTGTAGCTGCTTTGTGTCTATTTGTAGTTGTTTTGAGTCTCTTTGTGGTTGTTTTGGGTCTCTTTGTGGCCATTTTCTGTCTCTTTTGAGTTGTTTTGTTAGAGTTTGCTTTCCAGTGGTTCCTTTGGCCAGTTGTTCTGTGTCTTGTGGTTTATTTTTAGTCTTGTTGTCGTTTCGTGTCTTTGTAGTTGTTTTGAGTCTCTTTGTGGTTGTTTTTCCAGTTTTCACAGTTGTTATGGGTGTCTCTTTAAGATGGATTTTTTGTAGGTAAAGGCCCCTGACACTTTGGGCCCCTGGGCATTGCCTTGAAAATGCTGTTCACTGACTGTTTATCGGGAGAAGTTAACTTCAGATACCAGAGTCGAATCACCTTTATTGAGATATCAAAAAGCTTTTGACCTGTCAGATTATAGCAGTGTTCTCTCCCTGTCGCTACCTACTAGGGCAGAAGGAAATGAGTATGGTTAACCCAACACAGGGCTGAGTCACCCGCATCACAAACACTCAAACACGGGGCTGACTCACCAGCATCAACATTTTCTGAGCAAATGTGCTCGTGTTTGTGTGCGTGTGTGTTTCCACATGCAACACAACTGAACAATTGGCACAGTTGTGGGTGGGTTTAGGTTTGAGGACCTCTCCACATGTGTGTATTTTTGGTGGGAGTAGCTCAGTTCATTTGTGTGTGTGCTGCATTATGTATGATGCATGGCGAGTGAGGGAGACACAAAGCAAGCAATATCCTCTTGAGAAATAATGAGGCCAATTCATTATAGGTTCACACACAAACACACTATGTGGTTGATACGTGCTTAGTGTCATCTAGAAGATGAGACCATGTTGCTTAGAGACGCTTCGTTGTTAGATAAGGCTTGTGGTGAAATAATTTCATTTAATTTGAAACCCCAGAGGGTCGGACAGACAGGTAGTCTATGAACTACCTCATTAGTTACAGTGTCTGATCTGCTCTCCAAAGATAACAGAAGTTTAAGCCAAAAAAGTGCTTCTTAAAGACACTGGTATAGCCACAGCAACCAGCTCATTGGTTAAACCTCAGTGGGTGGAGCTAAAATGGGTGCCACCACAAATGTTGTATTTTATCCAGTGCCAAGTTATACCAAGGTGGATTCTGTCAATATTGTTACTTTTAATTAACAAGGACACTTAATTATAGGTACACAAAACACATTTATCTCCAAAGTTTTTGTTTGTTCGAGTTTTTGAGGTTTTTATTTAGCTTATATAGGCATATATACATATATATATATATATGTATAATCATAATTATGATACCTAAATATGATTTACCTAAAACAATCAATATCAGTTTAAATGTATAGAGACTGTACCCCAAATGGGACACATCTGCAATGCCACACTTTCTGGTGATTCACGGTCATTTCAAATAAGATTGCTACCACCAGTGGAGGTTTAATTGATTTATACATATTTAACAATCTACATGTGAAATTTCATTTATATACATGGAGATTTACATGATTAATTACAATACGAAAGTAAATCTGATGAGAGAAAGCAGTAAGAACTCTTGGGTGACGATCTGAAAAGTACATCTTTATTTTTACTGTACTGTATTTTATTGTGAAGGACAGAAGCACGGTCCGGTTGTGTTGATAATGATGATTGATAACAGTGATATTTATTTGGCTTACCCAGAAACATCCAATTTACCCTGAAAAACTCAGCAGCTCCCATTGTTTTACAGCGAGGAGATCCACATGTACGATGTGGGATACAATTAGCGCACGGCTAATTCACTGGCGTTACAGCCTTTAGCTGACTCTGGTAAACCAGAGGCTAACGTACACAGCTAAAACAATATACAGTTTGAAAGATAAGAAGTTAGACTCTGGTTTCACACCATTTAATTAATTAGAATCATAACATGATTATTTATATTAGTAGTTATTGTGAAATTTTGATAGAATCTCAGCTGAACGGTGTCCGATTTGGGATTCAGTTACGTTACATACATATGTATGTATGTATGTGTTTATATTTAGAATAATTTTACCTTCCTATGAGGCCCTGCTGATTAAATTTACGTAGTTGGAGTTGAAGCTGTTCTACGCTGTAGTCAAAGCCACCAGAACGCATCAACAAAAACACTGTTTTAGCTCACAGAACACATGAGATGTTGGTTTATAAGCAATTTCCCCCCAGGGATCAATAACGTTTTCCTGACTCTGATTCTGATTCTGATACCTCAGTCATTTAGTTAGTTTGTACTCTTTTTCTTTTTCAGCACCCCTATGACACCATACATAAGCAGATGGAGGTCCAAGTGCAAAATAAAGGTTCATAAATTAAAATGTAATATAAGAGAAATTGGCTCATATCAGGCAGGTGAAATTTAAGTGAAGGAAATAACCACATATGTAAACAAATACGATCCAAAAAAGAAAATTCTTCAATTTAAAACAGATAAAAGTGCATATAAAAATATTAAAACAATGATACTAAAATAAGCACAATTAAAATCCATAAAATAGTGAGTTTTAAGTCTTTTTTAAAGTTGAGGTGCCATAACGGAAAAACCCATGGTCACCCTTGGTTTTCAGAGGAACGGTGAAAAGGTTTTGATTGCAGGCTAAACCAAATTTGTTGCCAGTTAACATGCAAGTGATATTTTTTCTGACCACTGAGATATGCATTAGTCCGAACTTTGCCCGAGCTATCTGCTGAAAGGGCATCTCACCATCCTGAGTTTAAGTTGCATGAAACAATATTGTTAGAATTATGCGTTCACTGAGGACAAAGTTGTAAAGACCCCTGTTTGTCTGAGATCGTATTTGCATTTGCTGCTGCTCTGCGGACATAAAGCCAACATTATTCCCTGGCTGCTTAAAATGTGCATGACTGACATTGCAGAGAAGTCAAGCAAGCTTCACCATGCTGTCCTCAGAGCTGCAGCCAAGGAATTCTGAATGGAACAAGTGATTCTCTGGCGGTTCACAATTTGCATAGCAATATACAAACACACACAGACATGTTTGATGCACATTCGGTGGACACATATATACGGTTTATATGTAAACGGACATGCACACATGTGGAAGCACAGGTGCATGTGTGCTCAACCATTGAAGTATGCACAAATATTCAAGCATCTGCACACACACACACACACACACACACACACACGGCTGGCTCAGTTGGTAGAGTGGGTTGCCCCCCAACCGAAGGGTTGGTGGTTCGTTCCCTGACCGTCACAGCTTACATGTCGAAGTATCCTTGAGCTCCCGATGCTGCGTTCATTGGTGTGTGAGTGAATTCCTAATGGTGGCAGGTGGCAATTTAGGGTACCCTCTGCCACCAGTATGAATGTGTGCGTGAGTCTGTAGTGTAAAGCTCTTTGAGTGGTCGCAAAGTGACTAGAAAAGCGCTATATAAGTGCAGGTCCATTTACCATTACCTTTTGCAATTCTCATATACTTTGTGAGGATTAATTGTAACTTTAACCCTCAAACAAAGTTTTAAGGTTTAACTGTCAAACAAGCCTTTAAAGAAGTGAAGACCGGCCGAAATGTTAAAAATGTGTTCTCTCTCCATCGTCGCTTCCAGTCCACTTCTGGTCCTCATTTTGTAGGAAGTACAAGAACACACACACACACACACACACACACACACAGACACACACACTCACACACACACACACACACATACACACAGACATATTCACACACACATTTCTCTGTCCTCTGGAATCAGCATATTGAGACAATGAGACAATGATAACAGCTGCTTATGGATCACTTAGCGCGACCAGTCAACGTGGCCTTTGTGTTCCGTCAATACGCCGCCTGTTCTCTGTCATCAGAGTTGTCATTATTTCGCAGTGTGTTCCACGGTTGAGAACATGAGGAGTCTTTTATTTGTTGCCCCCTGTGGCCTCCTTGAATCAGGCCATCATTGAGAATGAAGCCAACTCTGTTGTCCGTCAAAGAATGCTAACAACCCAGGCCAAAGATGAAAATTCATTAGCTTGCCGGAAAAAATGTCTGCATAACTTGAGTGGAGGCAGCAGGAGACGATGCAATGCTAATGTTTGTTCTTTCCATCAAAAAGCTGCTTTCTTCACACAGAGGTTTTCTGGGGATTTTCAGAATCATGAAATGCATTATGTTTGCACATTCTATAGGAAGGTGCTCTTTGTGGGCTCTTTTGCGTTCGTCATTATATATAATTTACCATATATATCCATGTCAATGAGAATTTATTCATAAGAAAGGCCACTTTGGGTGATAGATGGACATTTTGAAGTAGTGTTGTATTAGGTTCTGATCTGCACTAAGTGTATTACAAACAGTAAATGTAGAAGTTTGTTGTTTTGTAGTCTTAGTTTGCAGAGAATGTGTGTTAATGGCAATACAGTTAAAAACGCTTTACTTTACTGTCAGACAGCCCTTTTTAAGTTTACATGAGGGATACTGAAGCCACTCTATGCTCTTGCCAAAGCCACCAGACAGTAATTCTACCTTGCAGAATGCTGGAGTTTGTCGTTTAATTTGTGTTTGTTATAGACTGTATAAATAAAGGACGTAGTGACCGTTGGTCAGCCATTGGTTTGCGGACTGCACGTTTGAGGCATCGAGTTCAGCGTTACACTCTTCGCCATCTTGTGTCGCCATCTTGTTTCCGATACGGGGAGCAGACCATATCTGGCGCGAGGGATCTGATCACTGACTACAGCCTCTCTACACCTCAACCTGACTGAGAGAAGCTGCTGCTAATTCATGTTAGCATTAACTGGAGCATTAACCCTTTGATGCACAAAGTTTTTATATTCTATATCTTTGCAATAAATTAATTTCATCATTCAGTATTACAGGTTTTCCTCAAATAACTTGTTTTTGATCATCATACATCCTAATTTTTTGTTTTCATTTCTTACTTTTTGAATAAAAACCTTTTTTGTATCACATGACCCATGTGTGTTAACTTGATGTAATAATACAAAAACTAAATTTCTTCATAAAATATGAAAGGGAAAATGGATATAATGATCTGTTGTAATTAAAAAAAAAAGATATTCAAACACACAGCAGCATGAAATAACATGAGAAGTTAATGTGGGTCGTTTTTGACCCATGTTGTGCATTAGAATGTGTTAATATGTTGTGCATCAAAGGGTTAACTGAGAAGTTAATTTTGGCTAGCAAAACACATAAACTAAATGTACATTACTGACCTCAGAAAAATGAACAGCGACTCCTTGGAGTGTCTGTTAGTCCAACCAAACGCTAAACAAGACATTTTTACTGAACAAAACGTTCATATAAACTGTCATTAAGTGAAAATATAGTGAAAGGGTCAAAGTTATGAGACCAAACCGCTAAACGTCCTTTATATATATATATATATATATATATATATATAACTTTATTGACACGTTGCTGTGGATACACATTGTTCTGCTTGTCTTCTGATGACGCATCACCTTGTTAGCCACCTGTCAATCAAAAGCAGCCCCGAGGTTTCTGTCTGGTTATTGTATATTAATATATAAAAAGCATCCAATCAAATCAAAAACTGCACAACTGAACATGTTCCATACATCTTTGACATGTTTCTGTAAGAATGTGATCCAAAATTAACATCGACCAAGATCACCGACTTCCCTGACGTCAGCATGTAGCAACATGTAGCAGTGAGTGTAATGTAAACACTGCAGTAATGTGCCTGCAGCAGACGACCATTTATAGAATCCCGGCACTAGTGGTGGAATGTAACTCAGTACATTTACTCAAGTACTGTATTTAAGTACACTTTTGAGTTGCTTGAACTTTATTTAAGTATTTCCATTTTATCTAACTTTATACTACTACTCCACTACATATTGATGCAAATGTTACACGTTTTATTCCACTACATTTAGCTGACATCTTTAGTTACTTTTCAAGTCAAGATTTAACATCAAAAACATGATCAATTTAAAGTGATAACACGTTTTTTTAAAACCTCATAACAGTATATTAAGTAGTTAACATGAGCCCTACATTAAGAAAATTAAAACCCTGTTTACGTTAAATAACCCAATAATATATTTAGAATGTATAAAACAATCTGAGTGGATTCATTCTGCATAACAAGCACTTTTACTTTTGATACTTTGAGTACATTTTGATGCTGATACTTTTGTTTTTTTATCCGAGTAAGTTTTGAATGCAGGCACAAGGGATTACTTATACATATGTTTCCCATCATCATTTGAAAGTTTGGCCATGTTTAATATGAATATACAACATTGTAAGATTATAAATGTATTACAGAAAAATAAGTAGAAGCACAATTAGTCCCCATTACATACAAGCTAAAATGTTACTTTAGGGAAAATATAAATGTCATGTGACTCATTTTTTAAGAGTTAGTGTTTGGAGAGAAAGTTTGAGAGAAATTGATGCTGTTGTGTGTGCTACTGCAATGAGTTGGCTGGACTTTTAATATCTCATTTATCTCTCTCTCTCTCTCTCTCTCTCTCTCTCTCTCTCTCTCTCACACACACACACACACACACACGCACACACACACACACACACACACAAACCCTGTGTCTTTCATGGTTGGGCTGCAGACCTTGACCACCCAGCTGAAATCTCGGGATTATGAATGATGCCAAGCAATGCTACAAACACACACACACACACATACAAGCACACACACACACACACACACACACACACACACACACTTGTACTTCTATTTTTGTTAGGGCCCTCATTGGAATACCAATGACCATCACACAAACATATGCCCAACCCTAACATAATCCTAATTTCAACCTTAATCCTAAAACAAAGTCTGAACTCTCAAAAAAGCCTTTAGTGAGGACCGGCTGAAATGTCCTCACTTCTCAAAACTGTCCTCACACTGTACGTTCAAAACGTGTTCTGGACCTCACTATGTAGGAGGTACAAGACACACACATACTGTACATGCACACATGCATGCACGCACACCTCTGATATCTTTGGTATATTATTATCTAAGTTTAATATTGGATTTGAATATTTTCCAAATATTTTTGTTATTAATCATTTGTTTTTCTTTTAAATTAATTAATTTACTTAATAAGTAATGTTTTTCTGTGTTAAATTATTTTTATTTCTAATTTATTTTATCACTTATTTTGATAAGTTTGGATTTTTGTGTTAGTTTAAGTGCATACATGGACCTCAAATATTCTGAAATAAATGATCATAGAATAAATAAGAATAAATGTCCACATAAAACAATCCACCTGGATCATTTTCAAACATGCAGTCTGACCTGCAGGGTCAGGTTCCCATTACTCACACAGTAAACTTTAGGTCAGGTTGACGCTGAAAAAGAGCAGGTTCTAATGATTGAGCTGATACCAGAGCAGAAATAAGGTCTTGTTGGGGTTTTTGTTGGCTCCTCTGATACACACTCCTAAGGGAAAACATTTTTTTTTTTTGAAAACCATCTCCACGTCCAAAGCTGATGATAAAATCAACTGAATCTCTATCAATCAGGGCTCAGAGGAGCATGAGTAAAGTGTAAGACAATGGGGCAGAACCGGTCCATTTGTCACTGCTGTTGCTGCTTTGATAGAAACTATTACCTCTGTGTAAACGGTGTGACTGCACTGTGTCTCTTGGTTGTGTGTACCGTTTGCCCGCAGTGTTGTGTTGTACTGAACTGCTTTTATGAATACCGTATTTCCTCAATTTAAAGCCGGGCCCCTATTAATGACCGGCCTCATTTAGTAACCGGGTGTAAAAACAATTTTTAGTAAATAAAAGTATATGTCAAAGTCTGTTCTCCCGTCGATATGTGTCCCCCTTATCTGAACCTGCACCAACCTGACCCCTGACCCTAACCAGTCCTCCTTTAAGTTGTTAACATGAGCCCAAGTTTACCTTAACCACAAACAGTTCTCTCTACAAGGCCTAACCTTAAACTTAAATCCTAACTCCAACCGTGGAGGTGATGCTACAGAGAACATCATTCAGGAAACATCATTTGACGGTAACTGATTTCAACACAACACCTGTATTTTGGAGTTTCTCCACACGAGTTAGCACTGTAGGTAAATATGGTTGTTTCTCCCGCTGTCCTAGTCAGTCGAGTAAGTCGAGCCGTTTATGTACGTTCTTCTGGGCTTTTTAGTAGTTTAGACATTTTAAATCCTGCTTAAAATGAACATTCAGCGTGCTGTTCATTGTTTGTGTACATCCGACTACTTCCAATATGGCTGACATCTGGGTAACTGGCTACAATGCGCTGTGTAAAACACTCTAAAAAGTGCCGGGCAGAGCTACTCTGATTTTCTTTTTTTAATAAAAGCCTCCTTCAAATAATAGCCTGCCCCTATTATTAGCCGGATCCCAAACATTCACAGTCAACAGTCATTTAATGTCTTTTATAGTCATTTTGTGTCTTTTTTGGTCATTTTGTGGGGTTTTTTTGGTAATTTTGTGGGGTTTTTTTGGTGATTTTGTGTCTTTTTTTGGTAATTTTGTGTCATTTTTTGGTCATTTTGTGTCTTTTTGTGGTCATTTTTTGTCATTTTGTGGTCAATTTGAGTCATTATTTGCTTAATTTTATGTAATTTTTTGGTCATTTTGTGTCATTTGTGGTCAATTTGATTCTTTTAGGGTAATTTTGTGTCTTTTCTGACAAATCCCAAAGTGGCAAGTTATTTCATTACATTACATTACATGTCATTTAGCAGACGCTTTTGTCCAAAGCGACTTACAATAAGTGCATTCAACCTGATGGTACTAGACATAGACCATAGGAATCGAGTAAGTACATAACTTTAAGAGCTAACTGTCATTGCTACAGGAGTGCTATATGTTAAAGAAGAAAAGAAGAGAAAAGAATAAGAACTTTTTTTTTTTTTTTTCTTTTAAAAAAAAAATATATATATATATATCTGTTAGGTGACCATGACTTAACCGAGGTATTGTTGGAAGAGATAGGTCTTCAGCCTGCGGCGGAAGATGTACAGGCTGTCTGAGGTCCTGATGTTGGTGGGGAGCTCGTTCCACCATTTGGGAGCCAAGACAGAGAAAAGTCTGGAAGTGGTTTTGAGGCGAGTTGACCCACGCAGGGTGGGAGTCGCCAGCTGTTTGGCTGATGCAGAGCGGAGAGGACGGGCAGGAGTGTAGAGTTTGACAAGGTCCTGGATGTAAGAAGGACCTGAACCGTTAGCAGCAGAGTACGCCAGAGCTAGAGTCTTGAAGCGTATCCGCGCAGCCACTGTTAGCCAGTGGAGGGAGCGGAGGAGGGGTGTTGTGTGTGAAAATTTGGGAAGATTGAAGACCAGTCGAGCAGCTGCATTCTGGATGAGTTGTAAAGGTCGGATGGCTTTGGCAGGCAGACCTGCCATGAGGGAGTTGCTATGATAGGAGAAGCCATGCGAGTGGATGAGGGAGCCAAGGGAGTTGGTGTATATCGAGAAGAGAAGCGGACCAAGGACCGAGCCTTGAGGGACCCCGGTGGTGAGTAGACAGGGTTCTGAAACAGAACCCCTCCAAGTTACACGGAAGGTGCGGTCCTTGAGATAGGATTTGATTACTTTTACTTTTACTACTATTTACTTTTAGCAAAGAACTTAGATTAAAAGTAACAATAAAATATAAAAAAAATATATAAATCCACAGATAGAGAGATGTTTTAGTTGTTGTCTGCTTCATTATTTGTCCAAAATTCGTCGTATCAACTGAGTTTGTATGATCTGAACTGTGCGCATGAGATTCTGTTCAGTGAGTGGGGGTTACGGACAACATGCATGTTAAATTGGGGGTCGCGACTCAAAAAGGTTGAGAACTACTACTTTAGAGGGAAGCTGAGTCATGAAGAAGTCATGAGTTTTGATCGGCGACTCCAGAGGGTTAAGTGCTCAAAATATAATATTGTTATATTTGATTAATTCTAAGAAGGCAGATAGACAATGTGTTTTTCTCCAGACAGACCTGAGATAGAGCGTTCCCACAGAAGTTTTCATGTTAAGGCTTTGTAGCTCATAGAATCGCAATCACATCTTCGAACGAGACCTGAACAGCTGTTGGCCTGTCCATGTCATAGGTAACTGCCAAATTGAATTCAGTTGCGTGTAAGTCCAACTTCTGTATAAAAATGAAAATGTGAATTATTACAAAAATGGGGGCTCATTCTGACTGGGATCCTGTGAGAGCTGTGTCAGTCAGAGTCCAGCACTGCAGAACTTTACCTGTGACCTAAATAAAGTATTGAGACCAGACTTTTTTCTCCGGTGTGTGTTTACTCTGGGGCTTCCAATGTAAGAACCTGAGAGACCTTTACAATATAATGACATGCAAATTAAACGCCTTTACTCTAGTAGCGGCTAATGCAACAGAGACCAGGACAGGGCTATAGAGGTGTGATGACATCAACTTTCTTCATCCACACGGCCAAGTTTTCAAACTTCAGCTTTCTCTGGAGACACTAAAGCCTTCATACACATTTTTAATATGCTGTTTATGTGAGAAAATGACATACATCACACTGGCTTTTTTCGCAACAATTGTTTTCATAAAGACCTCCATCAACACTACAACACCCGAGTGACAGGAAGATGACTGAATCTCTTCTCTCGTCTTCTCTGGCCGTCGGAACAATGGGGGGTCGGAACGATGGGCAGTCCCCGCCAGACTTATCCACTCTCGAGTCTTTTTAATAAAAGCTACATTTCTAAAAGAGGAAAACAGTGGCACAGTGTGGACAGAAAGCCAAATTTAGCCAGCTGATTGTGGAGGTACTCTGACTGTCGTACTGTCAGCGGTGAATGGGGGAGGGCTGATGGGAGCTGGTGTAGTGACAGCAGAGCTGCCTATTGCTATGCTAATGTTATGCTCATCACATTCAGCAGCCAGAGGCTCTTCTCTGTCAGAGCCACCACATCTGTCCTGTCCTGGGAAGTTACATAGACCCTGTTTCCATTTAGCAGTAACATGTGGTCTGAGTGATCTGAACACCAGTGGGCAGCTCTAAATACAGGTGAAAACACTGTCAGGACGCATTGAGATCGGATGTCAAAAACCACATTGGGAGGTGGTTCAGGCCTCAAGTGTCCACATTCAGATAGTAATGAGAACGGGTCTGTGAGTCTGGTCCACATTAGGGACCGCCTACTCAACTTCCGCCCCCTGCCCGATCGATCTGTGTATTTTTTAATGATTAATTAATTACTAGGTTTAATTTTATCCAAAACTTTGTAACACATAACAAAACACATTTAAATATGAAGATTACTGTGAAAACTAACCTCATGCCTCTTCGGGGGCTAAAAAATAAAACATTGAACTACTTCATGTTATCTTTACACCTCCATGAGTTAGTTTAACGATTAACAGGATTGTTAATTTCAAAATAAAAGCGTCTGTTATCAAAACAGGCTTTTGCACAGTACTGTATATATATCTTTTATTTTGTGCATGTATGCATGCAGCGATTAATCGATTAATTGATTGTTAACGTTATAGCCATGAGGAACTGTAAGCTGTACACCTGTAAGCAGCTGTGCTCCATGCAGACATTTCTCAAATTTTATTTTGTAGGCTAAGGAAGATTTGTACCGCAACCAGCCGATATACGGTTAAAAACAACAGCGCATTTGATGTTTCCCAAACTGAAGTTGATCACTCAGACCACATGTTACTGCTAAATGGAAACAGGGTCATAGAAAGCAGCAGCTACAGATTCTGTGCACTTGAGATGAAACATCTGGAGTGTTTTATACACAGTGACTACAAAAAGTGGCCATCCTTGACCTTTGACCTCTTGCATATTTCTGAGCAGAATTGGCTGGTTGGAGTATATGGGATATTTGTTGTTTAAACTATTGCATACTTCTTTTTTTTATTGGTTGTGATAGAGTATATTAAACCGACTCCTCTGGATAGTCATTAAACTCCTGTGCAATGTCAGGTTGGTTTACATGTCAACCAGCAACAGTGAACCCAGCAGCTGTGCTGTTTTTGGCCAATCTGCTCCATGCACACTTGATGACTCACAGGTCTACCACACACTTTAAACACAGTCTGTTTAAATCACAGCATCACCGGTGCACATGATAAATATAAACAGGCGTGCTGCTGCTGCTGCTGATGAATACATCTGGTCGGGTGTTTGTCAGTGTAACAGGCAGCAGGATGATCAAACTCTGTTATTGAAAGCTGAATCTGCAGTTGATTTGTCGGTAAACTGTGTTGGTGGTTATCGTGGTTGGTATAAATGCATCACTGGTGGAAATTCTATTCACATATTATATTTATGGTCTTTTATGGAAGAGTACTGCAGTCAGGTAGCATTATGCAGTTCGAAAAAAGTCGAAATGTCAAGAATATAGTCAACTTTTTGTGTTTGTGAAAGTTGGAAACATATTCAGTTCCCGTGTCATTAAGTCATCAGAGGAACATTGTTGTCTATACGAACAGTTATGTAGACTGCAAGCTACAACCTGATTTTCATCAATGTCATAAAATGACCAATACCCACAATATTTAAGGGTGTAGTAGTATTAACCCTCTGAAGTCCAGGAGATTTTGGTTCAGATTTGTCAACTTCCGATGCATTCATTTCTGTCTCTGTTTAGCATCTTTCAGTCAGTCCTTACATCACATGCATGGCTCCTTCTTCTCCACACAAACTTAGCTATCAGTCAGATTTTTCCTTTTTTTTTCATTACAAGTATAAAGCTGCAAGGAACACAAAATACAAACAAATGACATAGGTTTTTATGGAAATGTAGCATTTTTTTTCACTATTTATACACACCAAAACAGCAGAAAATAATGAAATAAATAAATAACTATAAAAACATCAACAACATGTCTATTTGCGTGTAAATTAAAAACAGCAATAGTTTAGTACAAAGAAAATTCACATTTTTAAAATGGTCTAGAAACATAAATGACACACTGTGAAAGCTCCTTTGATTGCACTTTCAACTGGCTTTCTCAGCTTGTATGATATATAAATAAAGTTATCACTGTAAATAAAGCATGCTTAGTGTTTTTTCAATAAATAGATGGACTCCAGAGGGTTAAAATCCTCCTACAGATAAATGAGCTGTTCTTGGTCGTAGCTTCTACAACTATTGTTTTGGGAAAATTTGCTTTCACGTAATTCATGTGATTTTTATTTATCTATTTTTTTAAACATATAATAGACAAATGTTCTGTGGTTTACTGAACATTAAATATTAAATGTAGCTGGTAGTTTAGGAGTTAAAAGTGAAATACAGATTCTTTGTGACATATATTCAATTAAAACTGTAGAAAGACAGTAACCTCTTTTTTTTTGTCTATTTCTAATCTTCTACCCCCACACCTATCAGACCTCAAGAAATCTGAATGAAAATTGGCGCTATGGTTTTTCTGGTATCCACGAGCCTCCACTTTACGGGAAAATATCCATTATTACAGGCTATGGTCTTAAGAAGAATAAAAAGTGATTCATCACAGCAAATTGTGCTATCACTGAGTTAATTTATGTATAGAGAGAGAAAAAAAGACTTTGTCTTAGAGTTCCTCTCCCACATGCAAAAAAAAACCCATGCAGATTACATATTATTAATTGGTGACATGAATTAGTATTAAATTATGAAATACGCTTAATTCAAAAGATATCGAATATATATATATATATATATATATATATAAAAGAAAAACTTGCAGAGCTCATCCTGATTATTTTTTATATGTTAAAGTCAGTAAAATGAAAATAATTGACTCTAAGTACAAGCAAAACATCTTATAATACCCAAAATATTATACCTCAGAGTCTACATGATGTAGCTAATGTTCAAATACACAGTGCACCGGTTTATATATTATCTGTATAGCCTTGCATGAGTTTTGTCTGTCCACAGAGGTCTCATGAAGAGTCACCTGGAAGCATTTTTTGCCTCCTGAGAAAAATCTTCTAAGTCCATACCGATATGTTCTGATATTTATTCCTGTACAGTCTGTTGTTCCTGTTGTCACACAGAAGATAACTCTTTACAGAAAATAATCTTCAAACGAACCTCAAGTTGAGCAGAACTCCCCCCCAGGGGAGGGCTGATGACTGTGGAACTTGAGGCGGGGGGTTGGAGTGTGTGTGTGTGTGTGTGTGTGTGTCTCAGGGGCAGGAAGAACCCACCCCCTCCCACCTCCTCTCCCAGCACCCCCCCAGCCAGGCCCTTTGTTCCCTGATGATGTATGAGACAGCATCTCCCTTGGAGTACCACAGGAACACGACAGCGGAGCAACAACGCTGTCCCATAATGGAGACTGATGGGACGGCTCCCGCTCTCTTCACTTTGTCCACTACTAAGATTGAGCTGGCGCAGCACTCCAGGCTCCTACGGGGCCCTTGGACAGCTCCGAGAGGGGCCCTCGTAAGAGAAGACTGAACCTGACGGCGGCTCACGTCTGTCGGCCGTGCCGGTCCTGCCACGGCCTGACAGGTGGATGGATGGATGGATGACGTATGAGAGGATGGAAGGGCGGATGGATGGACGGGGACCTGCGCAGGTCTTTGTGGGCTGGGTGACAGCGAGGAGAGGTGAAGGGGATCCCGGGCCTTCTGGTTCCTGTTGGACATTCCTGAGATGACTAAGATCGCAAAAGGCGGCAAAGCTGTCTCTTCTCCAAGCATTCACACTGACCGAATGCCATCAGCTGAGGGCGGTTTGGTTTACGTATGAAGGTGTCACACTGCAGCAAAGCAGGGGTTTTGTAGGCCAACTCGGGAATTAGCATCAGTTAATCACTCAGTAGAAGTAGGGAGAACTGAAAAATGTCTGGTTGTAAGTACACTGCAAAAAAAGAAAAGTTGGGTGGACTCAAAATTTCAAGGCAACAAACTTCGATAAAATTTTAAGTTGGACAATTAAACTAAATATTTTAAGTTTTGTTTTTGAGTTTGCTCAACTCTGAATTCAGATTTTTGTCAACTCAACTGTAAATTGTACTAATTTATAATTTTACATAGTTATATGTAAAATTATACTGTTATAAAAATTAAAATTGGACAGTTATAATAACTTTTAATCCTTACTTCTGCTAACTTCTGCAATTGGCACGATTGTAACGCCGCTATGAAATGTCAGCTAATATTGCGACCACAATTTTGAGTTAGCATTGATACGCTAATGGCTGCTCTTGTAGCTGTAACAAGCAGCGCTGCTAGCATCAGTTAGCTGCTAGCTTTCGCTAATGACCGAATTTTACCGCTTTCCCGCATTTCACAACAAAGAAATAACAGTTAGCAGAACTATTGTCCCTTGTTTTGAACCCCAACTTAAAGATATAAGTAACAACAACTCACAAACTTGTTTTTGAGCAGACAACTGGCTTCCTTTGTTGTGCTAACTTACATTATTGCCCTAAATGTCAATAATTTATATTTCCAAGTTTTACCAACTTAAATCACTGTTTTAGGCAAAAATCTGGGCAAAATAAAATATATATATACAGTACTGTGCAAAAGCCTGTTTCGATAACGGATGCTTTTATTTTGAAAGGATGAAAATAGACTTCCTGTCAATCGTAAAACAAATTCAAGTGAGATAAAACTGTAAAGATAACGTCAAGGAATTCAGTGCTTTATGTTTTAGCCCCCGAAGAGGCATGAGGTTAGTTTTCACAGTAATCTTGCATATTTAAATATGTTTAGTGTTTAGGTAAGTTTGGGATAAAATTAAACTCAGTAATTCATGCTAGCAATGTTTGATACAGTAAGCTAGTTTTGCTCAAATTAATACTCTTGTAATTCTGTGTGTTTTATAATTGTTATTGCAACTTTCAGTTTGCAAACTGGAGCTATCCTACTTAATTCTCAGCTCATTGGCTTATTGACGTACGGACGCAGAACGGAACGCTCGATCTTTCAGTTCAATGATACTGATACGCAGTCATAGATAAAATAAAATAAAAAAGATACGCAGATCGATTAAAAATTCCATGTGATCGACACAATTCTTAACGACAATTAACTCATCATTGATTAATTATTCCCTAGGTTGTAAGTGTAAGTTGAATGAAATAAATGGAATCTATACAGAATTTTCAACTTTGCCAACTTTAACAATATTAGATTAAAAAATGGGGGCTCCATATGCTATACATAGTGAACTATTTACACTTCTACAACCTCTACTTCCAACATCTGTGGTCCTCTCCTCTCTGATCTGTGTAAATAGCTTCCATTTCAAACTGATATTTGCAGTTAGGTCAATGCAAAGATTTTGGGGTTTTTGGGGACGTGTAGAAAGTTATTTTAAAATTTCTGAACAAACTTTTACCGAGGAGAAGGGGGTTTGTTTCCTGTGTGAAAACAAAAGCAAACAACTTTTTTCCATTTCTTCCACTTTTTCTGGAACTTCTGTGGCTCACGTCACCCTGGTAACTACTTCACTTCCGTCATCTATTTTTACGACTTACCAAGAAATTTTGTGCCCTAAACCTAGGTCAGTGGTTTTATAGCCTAAATTCACAGAAACTGCAGCCTATTTTACAACCGCGAACCGTACGTCTATGTATAATGACGTGTGTGCTATTTTTTAGGAACGCTCTTATGTGTTATTATGGGTGGTATGATTGCTCTTATTATTATTATTATTATTAGGACTCATTATTACAGCTCTATTCTCCTCGAGTATCACTTTGGTAATCTATCAATTTGTCATTGAGCAACATCAGCAGGTCAAATTTGGACTTTTTTTTACCTGGAGGATCACTTTAAAGCTGAAGTAGGCAACAAAAAAAAAAGAATACAAAAGGGAAAAAAATAAAGGGATATAGTGACGGTTTCCAAAAATATTAGTTGTTTACATCTAAACACATATTTATATAAAAGTTACACACTGTAGCTTTGATAAGATTCAACACAATGGGTCGATTCAGGTTGTTTTAATTACAAAAATGTTTGCTGTGACTGTCTCTCCTGGACCTCAGGATCAGAAAAACATCCAAATGACTATAATGTTGTGTGAGGGAAGATTATGAGTAGAGGACAGTTGAAAAAAAATGGAGAGAGGAAGAAAAACAAGGACGCAACAGAGAGATGACTTAATGACTTTAAAACGTGAGAGTGATGCAGGTGGAGGGACAGCACAGTATGTGTTTGTAGGAGAGGTTGTTTGGATGTTGTTCTGAGGTCATCTTTGTGTGTGTGTGTGTGTGTGTGTGTGTGTGTGTGTGTACAGTATGTGGACAGATCATGACTCAGACAGGAAATAGATATTATGATCTTTCACAGATGGAGGCCCAATTATTGAATGGATAATACAGTGTAATATCTGAATAATGTCCCTACTACACAAAGACTTGACACACATGAGCACAAATGTCCGCTGTGAATCATTTCCTGTGATCACAATAATACAGCCATTAATGCATAAATGCATACATGAGGTCAGGGAACCTTTGTAGAGGCAATGTCTGATTTTAAAAACTCATCAGTGTAATAATGAAAATAACAATGATGAGCAGAAGAAGAGGAAGTAAAAGAAGAAAAACTTAATAGGTTGATTAGGAGAAACTGTGGTCTCATTGAAATGAACTTTTCTCATTTGAACAAGAGCTCAGTCCTTGGCTGGGTATCCCATTAGAAATGTGTCCCCATGTGAAGCACCAGACGAAAAAGGATTCACAAAAGGACAATCGAACAACAAGACAGGGTTTGAATTTTTCATTCTTTACCAAAGTACTTTCGTCATCTTCCATGTATACAGCGGAGTGCAACACCATTCAACAGAAGCCATGTTTCCATCAACAAATTTCAATTTGCATTTTGAAGATTTGCGTGAAAAAAGCTTGATGGAAACAATTCAATAAAACTTTCGAAAATGCACATACAATTTTTTACTTATTCGTTGAGGTAGTTTTTGTCTTTTTGAAAAATAGTTAATGTGCTAGATGGAAACACTTTCCGAGTAAGTTCTTAAGTAGCGTTGTAAATTAAATCTAATTCCCAAAGGCATATTTTCTGTGGTGGGTGGCCAAAGTTGTCCAATTGGCAACCTGTTTTTTAAATTATTTTTCTCTCTTGCTCAATCTCTTCTTCTCCTACTGTTTACTGACAGATTAGCCTACAGCAACACATCACACTGCCATCCTCTGGCCAAAAATGTGTTTATGCAGCTTTATTTATTGGCTCTAAGCCAGTAATTCTCATTTTCTTTAATGCAACATTTCAAAAATTTTGCTTCAAATTCGCTTCCACTTCAGTGGAATGTGGCTAATGTCACGGATCATGAGCGCCCCCTACCATGAGGCAGGAGAACTTAGTGCCTTTTCGGAGCCATTTTATGATTGCTCAGCACAAGAATCGCCCCCTGGCTATTGGCATAGTAATAACACTGTGTGTAAATGATGTAACTAAAGAGAAATAAATGACTTAGGCAATTTTTTTAACATGCCTTTGTGACTTAAGCAAGATATGGTAACACTTTATTTTGAAGGTGTCTACATAAGAGTCACACAAGCCTGTCAGAAACATGACATGACAAGTGTCATGAGCATTAATGTTACTTCAAAGTGTCATTAATGTTCATGACAATCCCATGTCATATTTATGACATGCTCATGTCACTCTTATGTAGACACCTTAGAGTAAAGTGTTACCAATATTAGTGTCAACAATAAAACACTGATAAACTAAACTGATAACTAAACAATCTCCCTCTAGCTCTTCTTTGCTGGGTTCTTATCTGATGCCTATGAATGTGGCAAATTGTCAAAGAAGTGATGATCTTAAAGGGGTAAAATCACATGATCTGATCAACTGAGGATGTAGGAGATTTTACCATAGGTGGCTGGCGTCATGAGGAGATGATTTAGGCAAAAAACAAACAATTTTGACAAAAAATTACGTAGGCGAGAATTTTAACAGTGTGACGATATAGCAAAAGTGTTTGAACTTTTTAATAGCGACATACAGAGAGACAGCAACACAGTCTCACTGCATAGCATGCCAGCACATACATTTTTTTTCCCATGATGACAGGTAAGGCATGGCCTCCCCTGACCGCATGTCACTGTTATGAACTCTTTCATCACAAGCAACTGTTGGAAGCTCTGCGACAAAACAGGAGGAGCATCAAGTTGTTATTTTACCTTAAATGGAGTGAGGTTAAGTTGCATCAATGTTTTTACACTTGAAATGTTGTAGCGTGTCGGAGAAGTTGCATGTGTTTGTCACAAGG
This sequence comes from Centropristis striata, assembly GCF_030273125.1. Taxonomy (NCBI): domain Eukaryota; kingdom Metazoa; phylum Chordata; class Actinopteri; order Perciformes; family Serranidae; genus Centropristis; species Centropristis striata. Next base: position 27,107,003 of record NC_081537.1, on the reverse strand, counting down.
GGATTCCACAGACACAAAACAAGGAAGTGAAAGCAACAGAATCAGGACAGCTCATAGGTCACGGATGATTGACAAGCCTTACTCTCAGTATGTGTGTATGTGGATTGATTTGCTCCAGCACTGATTTTGAAAGTCATGCTGCTAAATATAGTTTTTAAATTCCATATTAATTTCCATGACATGCATGCATTGGTCAAATATGTGGGAGCAGGGCGGGGTAACGGACAAGGAGGATGTTTGGGTAAACAGTGGCTGTGACGTAGGGAGCAAGTAGCAGTGTCACTGTTAGTTGCAGTCTATCTTAAATCTAAAATAAGAGTTGTGGTGTAATTCCTAGAAACCAGCATACAGGCTGCAGTGTTTATTGCACACAAAAGTATCACATCAAATATTTAAAGTTCTTGGAGGAGTACTTGTAGAGGGGTCAAGGGTTGCATGTCCTTTGGGCAGGGCCAGATTAACACCTTGCTGTATCCTGGGCAACAGTATTCAAGGGCCCCATCATCACGACCCCAGAATCACCATAATCTGGCAAAATACAGAATAAATTACAGTCATATACAGTAAAATACTCAATACATCAATAACTAACTGCCATCAAGTGCATTTTCATGTACAGATGTGTTCATAGAGCTACAAATGTACCACAATGTCCTCTTGTCAGAGCCAGTCACTCACATATGATGTTATGAACACAAAACATAATCTGGCAAAATTGACCCACTACATAGATAATAATAATAATTATTATTTTACATTTTATTTGGAGGGTTCCTTTCTTGGCACTCAAGGACACCGTATAAAAAGAAAGAAAAAGATAGGGAAGGAAGTGTCTCAATTTTCACAAAAAAACAAGTAAGCAACCACTTTCAAAGCATCCAATATTTATTTAACAACACATATTCCCAGCAGCACAAATGTATTGAATTGATAGAGGCATCACAGAGGAAGACAAGACACAAACAAAAATCAAGAATCTAGAATCAAGTAGCATTTTGGTCCTCAGCTCATTTTAAACAGAAATCACCCTGTCACCTCAAAATTCATTTTTGAACAACGGCTCCAATGGACAGTTTAACATATATGCAAAAGATAAGTAGATATTTTGCTTGTGCCCACACTGCCATGGGCCCTTTAGAGGTCGTGGGGCCCTGGGCAATTGCCCAGTTGCCCATATGGTTAATCCGGCCTTGCTTAGGGTGGCGTGGGGTGCAAAGTTGACTTCTCACAGGCCCGAAAGGTGCATGTTCAGCCATTCGTAAGCCTGGTCACGCTCCTATTTCAGACTGAAGGATGACTTATTACTTCCACCGCAACTGAATAAACTCTGATCAAGCTGTCAAACTAGGCAGCGATGATCAAATATGAATCCAGATTCTGTTACTGCTTTGCCTGTTTCTCACCTCAAATGTTTTCAAAAACACATCACATTTGAGAAAGTTCATAACCTCGCTCAACAAGATCGCCAACCTGAACCACAGAATAGGTCGTCTGTCAATACCACCCAAAATAACCAATATGAGTGTTTCGCTGGTACAAAGCAGAGCAGATCATTTCTAAAAAAAAAAAAAGCACATGCGTCATTATACATAAATTAAAGTTCGCTTTTGTCCAAAAAAAGGCTGCAGTTTTGTTGAATTAAGCCTACAAACCACTGATCTAGGTCAGTGATTTTCAACCTTTTGTCAGTGATGTACTCCCCGTGACATATTTTTTCAGCCAAATACCCCCTAACCAGGGCAAAGCATTTGGGTAAAAAAGAAAAGACTTAAAAACAGAGCGCTGTGCCATCAGTGTCTGATTTATTAAACTTTGGAACTGATAAACACATACAACATTCAAACATTTGAAAAGAAAACTATTTCAAACATTCTAAATTTAATAATCCATGACTACATTTATTGTAAATATTTCTGATCACTAAAATGTAGGGATTCAAACTAATGTAGTAAAAACAGTGACCATATAACCATTTAAAACCTACGCTTCAACCTCGACTCCATCTTTGAGTTTTCAAGTGATTGACAGGTGATGCCAGGTGTCATATGACAGGTTGGGTCGGACCATCCTGATATGGGGGACACTCTGGGTTTTTAGGAGAATGAAATTGAATAGCCTACTGAATATAAAATTAATTTTATGAACTTATACTTATATTTTCCTAAAATATTTATTAAATAATTATTTTTAAAGGATTTTTGCATGGATGCTATAGTTTTTAAAATCTCACGTACCCCATGGAGTATCTTCACATACCCCCAGGGATACGCATACCCCCATTTGAGAACCACTGATCTAGGTTTAGGGCAAAAAGTTATTGTTCCAGTGTTATAAAAGACAGTTTAAACAGTAAATAAAAGGCACGTAAACACTGGAAATTAATTAGTCACAATGCGACTACCAGAAGTGACATAGTTGCGTATTAACGTGATGCACTGAAGTTAGGTGAATCACAATGTTCACTGTTCTTTTCACATGGGACATGTTCTCCTGGGTGAAAGTCAGACGTTTGTTTGACTCATCTACCACCCGTCCCTCCCACCTGAAGTGCAACTTTTGTGCTTTAAAATCCGCCTCTGCATCATTAATAATTACCACAGCTGCTAGAGGGCGGGAGGACAGTCTGAAATGTAACTATGGGTCGTATTAAATTGCTTGGGAACAACCAATGGGAGGTTTTTCAGGGGAGGACAGTCTCCTCGGTCGCCATGTTTGACCAACCGGCGCCCCAATATGCTTATGTCCCTTGTTACATCACACATTTTAGTTGCTGTGATTTGTTGTAGGTCTCAATCCTTTTTGTCTGCACCCCTTGAGACAAAAAATGAACTGTACTGTACTATATATTTGCATTTCTTTTCTCTGACAGTATACAATAAGATATTCAGGAAATACGGGTCTTTTTTTCCATTAAAAAAATCAACTTAGCAATGTCTATGATTGTCTCTGATGCTTTTTGTGCTTTTGTTATGCTATGTTCTCTGTGTGTTCCGTATGTTCTTTTGCTGGTCCGATGCCTTTTTTGTATGTATTCCTTCCTTTTTTCTTCCTTTCATTTCCTGTATTGAGATTACGTTATTAAATAAAGCTCATATATAGTTTTTGGGATGGTCAGTCAGTGGGGGCCCACTTTGAGGAACCCTTGGCTTTTATGTAGCGTCACCAACATGCCAGCAAGTTTCAGGAGCAAGAACCGGAAGTAAAAATGGAAACAAAACTGGCCTCGGCACTCACAAGCTCATCTGTGTTTGGTGCAGCAGTGTAAAGGCGGCTCGTGTGTGTTTATAGTTGAAATGGCAACAGCCAGACTCAGTGATGTGGAAATATTGGCTATGGATTTGTTATGGTCTCATTCATCTCTTCATCTCTCTCCTCTGTTTTCTCTCAGTCTCTGATAACATCAGGTCATCTCCACTAAATGACGGATCATTCCACCACAAACACCATGCCACTGAAAGTGAACCAATTTATCAGCTCGCTTTATAGCTCCGTTTGTGTGTGTGTGTGTGTGTGTGTGTGTGTGTGTGTGTGTTTCTGGTGGGTAGAGGTGAAAGTGAGAAAAACTATGAAAATTGAAAAAAAGCAGATTAATCTTTTTTCTTACTCTCTCTCTCTCTCTCTCTCTCTTTCTTCCACCTGTTATCCTCATACATTACATTCTTTCCACAGACACCTGCACAGGTCAACGCAATTAAGACTTAGTGCATGATTAGTTCTTACTTTAAGTTTTATAGGTTGTGGCATTTTTGTAAAACTTGCAACAATGACATACAATAAATAAAAAAAGAACATGTAACAAGAATGTAACTGACTGGAACATGTAATCAAATCACACAATCTCACAAATGCAGAATCAAAACACATGTAAGGTGTTCTAAATCTGAACATACCTGCATAAAACAACCTTTTGCGGTTCTTTTCAAAATATGTGTCTTGTGTTAATTAATTGTGGTGTTTACCATGTTGCACACCAGCAACTGAAAGTACCTGAAAACTCCTGATTAGAGATGAAATTTGGGTTAAAGGTAGATGCACCCAAAGTGAGGGAAGTACAGTAGAATCAAAAGCCTGAAACAAAAACGTGTTACCTTGGTTACACCTTGAGGTATGGGTTAAGTTTAAAGGCCTACAAGGCAACATTTAGACCAGCTTTGGCCTGGTGAAAGAAACTCTCCTATTCATTTGGATGAGACTCTGTGGAGGTCCCAATGCAGAGGCTCTGGCAAAACAAGGCAAAGCGTAATCTGGCTCAACACTAACCCTAACCCTAACTGCAGAGACTTCCACAGTTCCAAAACATGCAGCTTAGGTTTAATTGGTGACTCTAAATTACCCGTAGGAGTGTATGAGAGTGTGAATGGTTGTCTGTCTCTATGTTTCAGCCCTGTGATACTCCGATGACCTGTCCAGGATGTACCCCATCTCTTGTCCAATGTCAGTTGGGATTGGCTCCGCCCCCTCACAGCCTGAGTTCAGGTAATAGGTTATGAATAATAAATACTAATTACTAATACTTAATTAGGACAAAGATGCTCTATTACATTCAAATACATGAAATATATTACATGCTTGACACCTACAGTGCAACGTAATGACCCTTTCTTCTTTGTTAAGTTTCTTGCCACTAGACCAAGATCTGCCTCTAAGAACAAAGTCAGGTCACATAGTCACACAAAGTCAGACCAACACATGACTTTTACCCCTGACTCCGCTCTTTGTGTCTGGTTTTACATGAAGCACATACTTAAACTAGCATAGATACAACTGTTGTATATGGAAAAGTTGATGGAGTGGAGCATTTAGCAGTTGGTGGAGACCAAAACAGCAAAAAGATGGATGGACATGAACACCACTCCTCATGAATGCTAATGCTGCTCTATAACAAGACGCTCTATTACAATCAAAAACAGGAAAAATATTACATGCTTGATTCCAGTGACGTATAGCCTTCAAATGGGCCCACTTCAGTGTCTGAAAGAAAAAAAACAAAAAAGGCAAAACAGTTATTTTAACTCAAACTGTAGTCTTTTCCTAAACCTATCAGAGTAGTTTTGAAGCCTTAACAGGTTGTGCACTGCAGGGGCTGGGGCACTAAAAATGACATAATGTTGTACATTTGCCAGGGTTCCTGGCTGGTGCTCAATTGCGAACTGGTTCTTCGGTTTAACAATGCCAAAGAACCAGCTCCAAGCCGGTAAACCTGATTCCAGAGCAGCACCAACTCTTTGCTGGTCTTGAACCATGAACCGCAAACTGCTTACGTCAGGGGCTGTGGGCGGGGTTAGCAAGACCAACTTGGTGCTGTTGAGAGAGACAAAGTAAAACGTGCATCATTCATTTATTTGATTTGTTAAACTGCAATGTGATTGATACGGGCAAGCAGGCATTATCCATCGCTCGCTAACTTTAGCCAGTGATTGCTAGCGTGCTAGAGTTAGCAGGCTAGCGTTAGCTTACAACAAAGTCCCACATTAACATCTTACGTTCAGTGTTTATAAAAATGAATAATAATCAAGATGAGCTGCACAGATGTGTTGTAGAGACATGTATTCTGCCGTTGTTATTATACCTGCCTAGAGGGCGGAGACATATGCAGACGTTAACAGTGACGTAATGACGTGGCTCTCGAGCCTGTGGAAAAGCAAACAGGTTCAGATCTGGTTCGCAAGTAGAATCAACTGCGAACCAGCGCTAATACCGGCTCTGAAGTGGCCCTGAAACTGCTTTGGTTGAAAAGGGGTAATAGTTGAGCATTTAGCAGCTTAAGAGCAGATATCTTACCAAATAGGTGGTGGAGACCAAAAAATGGCAAAAAGAGAGCAAATATTGGACTTCCATTTATCTGATGGACATAAACATCACTCCTAATGAATGCTTATGTTGCTCCATAACTGCTAGATGCATCAACAAGCCACTACAGTGAGGTCACAGTGTCAGCTGTGAATTGTGTTTTCCAGTTAGAATTCATATTAAGCAAATGATCCTGCAGGTAAAGACTTTACATACCACAAACAAAAAAGTGTTGTTAATTTTTACTCTGCAAGCCTGACAAAACAACAACCCGATAAAAAAGAAGAAGAAACCTTCTAAATCTTATCTAGTTAGCATATTTTTGTTTTTCCACTGCAAATACTGCTCATACTGACTAGGGATAATCAACTCCATATGTTTTCTCTTCTTCCCTCTCTTTTTGTAGTGGGAGACATCAGTCCCTTCATGGGCTGACGATCCACTCATTCAGCCAGTCAGTCCACAGGGTATATGCAGGAAGAGCTGGGCCTGTTTTATTATGACTAAACACACATTGTACACCCACAGACTGGCGGAAACTCCCCATGGACAAACTGCTAGTTCAGATAAATGTCACACAATGTACATCAGATGTTGCAATATTATTGGTTTGTTAAAGGTTGTTTTTTGGACAGAAAAACATTTTCCATAGTAACAAAGTAATGGTAAAATGGCAGAGGGACACCTCTCACATGATACATAGTATATAACATGAATTTGCTTATGTCATTTGCATGTTTAGCAAGTTGACTTTACTTCTGTGTGCTATGTTACACAGTTTTTCACATTTACAATTGTAGCTAACGATACAAAAAAACAGAATAAAGTAAATGCAAGACTTTGTAGGGATGAAAAAATGTGCTTCATTTTTGTTTCAAACCACCACAAACTTGACAGTAATCAACAAAAGCTAACAAACATGCAGGACTTTATTTCAGCAATATGGTTGGGGTTTTGTTTTTTAATTTACTATCATTTTAAGTTACACTTTTATCAAAATATCAATATTATAGTGGTGTTAGAAGTGGATATTGTGTGGTTTATTCAAACTAATCAATGCATTCTATCATATCCTGATGACAGTTTCCGACATCACTTCCTTCTCCGAGCTCAGGACTGCAAAGGGTCTGATGGAGGAGGTGGGCCTGAGTGTGGAGCTCTGTAGCTAGACCCTTTCTCATCGATTCCTCCACTCTCCTTTATATCCTTCCATCCATCCTGTCCATTTCTTTTCCTCACTCCAGAAAGTCTCAGACTCTTCAGCGGATGTTTGAAACATGAAGAATGTTGAGCATCAATCATGTTTTATGGAGCTTCTTGAGATTTTTGATGTTGTTTGGAATAGATCAGGGTGAGTGTGTTACATAATGGGGTTTTAATACTCCCTAAGGCATCTCAAAAAGTTAATCACACACGCACACACACACACACACACACAGACACACACAAACACACACACACTGACCTAATTAGCAAATCAGTATGTTATGGACTATTTGAAAATCATAACACTCCAATTAGAAATGTTTAAAATGTGAAAAGCATCATAACTGTTTTCAGTGTTTTTTGTTTGTCTATTTCATTACAAGGATTCACTTGTATTTAGGCGTTGAAGCAAGTCAAGAATCAAGCAGGTCAAGTCCTTCTATATGTCCAGAAATGTGAGTCGAGTCATAGTTTACAGGTTGTGTCAGTATCTAATTATTTAGGGAAAAGGTTTCACATTTCCACATCTTTCATACCTTTGAGGCCTACATTTCACCAAATCCTAAAGTACTCTTTGTTATTCGTTTCCTCACAGAGAGACATCCAAATGAGTGAATGATCCCTGACATTTAAGCTCTATAATACACTAAAATAAGACATATTACACAACTAAACTGAGTGTGACACTGGCTCTCAGCTGAGGTGAGAGACTTGAGAAGACTGGAGTAGGGCTATTTAGTTATTTTGTAATGTTCGTTATTCTTTTCTCATTTGAATATATTTATTTCAGAAAAAGATTGGCCTATTTTACTTCATAGGTTATTTTTATTTAAGATATTTTTTTTATTTAAATGTGCACTTTATGGAGCTTTGATTTTTTTAAAAAGGTACTCCTGTTATACAGTATCTATGTTCACTTAAATAAATCTCTGGCTTTGCGATAAAAATATCGGGATATATATCATATATCGGTATTCAGCCTAAATATATCGGGATATGACTTTTGGTCCATATCGCCCAGCCCTAGACTGGAGTCACTGTCCTGTCTTGCATTTTGGATGTTTTGTGCATAACTTGCTTGACACTTTACTTCCACCAAACTAACTTCTGATTCTTAAGATGTGGGAATAAGACAAGATAAGACGTGAACTTTCTTCAGATAATTTTAATGAAGATTGTCACTGCCAGTATACACACAATGTCCATTAGTCACTTTGTATGTAGTTCTATGCATTGGTGGAATGTAACTAAGTAGTTCAATCAAATACTGTACTTAAGTACATTTTTTAGGTACTTGTACTTTACTTGAGTATTTCCATTTTATGTAACTTTATACTTCCACTACATTTCAAGGCAAATATTGCACTTTTTACTCCACTTCCGAATTACTTTTCTTGTCAAGATTTAACATAAAAACATGATCAATACAAAGGGATTATGCATCTACCACATAACAGCATATGAAGTAGTCAAAATGAACTGTACCAGGACACCAATAAAATGGTGCTTACAAAAATGCATCATTACAAATAATCTAGTAGTATTTTTGAAATATATATAGCAAGCTGAGTGGGGCCATTCTGCATAACAACTACTTTTACTTTTGTACTTTAAGTACATTTTGATGTGTACTTTTACTGAAGTAAGTTTCGAATGCAGGACTTGTACATATAGTGGAATAATTCTGCAGTTTGATATTAGTACTTTTACTTAAGTAAGAGTTCTAAATACTTTTTCCATCACTGGTTCTATGAATGACATAATAAACAACAATATAAATCCAACTAGTCTTAGTTATTGTATTCAAATCAAGTCCAATGTGATTGGCTATCAGGGGGAGGGGCCAGCAATGATTGACAGGTGAGTCAATGAAAAAAATCCAGGGTATATTTTTTTTTTTACTGTTTTTAATGTCGACTGCGTTTTTGCTTATATTCAATGTTAAGTGTTTTTTTTTTCATTATTTATTTATTTATTTTTTTACCAAGGATGTTGTTTTATTGGGAAGGATTGTTTTTTGAATGTTTGTTATATCTTTTTGTTGAAAATCAGCAAAACTTCATCAATGTGTAGTGTGCTGTGTTTTTATTTCTTTTGTTTTTATATATATAGTCAACACAGTTAGCAGGAAAAAAACCCAAGGCTGAAATAAATAGATAAATGAATAAACAATAATGCTAATGAGCAGTTCCTAATGGCCCGTCAATAGTTCGGCTCCGGTCCTGTTTAATGGTGAGGGTTAAATGCCAGATGTAACAAACCAGATAATGACAGCAGAGCTAATATTATTAGGAGGAAGGTGAAAATGGATCATCCAAAAGTCAACAACCACTTGAAGTTAAAAAGAGGAAGTTCAAAGCCTTTGAAAACCTGGAGGGCAGCTCAGGGTTTATTGGACTCTTCATGACATGACGCCAACGATGAGAGTAAAGAAGACAAGGATTATGATGATGCCAGTGATTGTAATTATGATGGTAAGATTAAAGGATTCAGGCTAGGGCCTATTTCCATCAAACACTGGGCAGGAAGTATTTTCCAGTACCATCTTCACTGGCACTGGAATAGGAATTAATTTGTCTTCTGGCACCATCAAGTGGTATGAAACATTTACTGCAGCTCCGCTCACTGAAACATCCAGTGCTGTGCTGTGGGTGAAACAAATGTTTATATCTTATACATTTAAAATAAGTCTGATCTTACATGAACAATGAGACTTACCAACAATAACTAATTCATTTTGTAGGACAATGACATTTCTCATTTTTGTGCACAATTACTTTTTTTATATTTTGCAAGTGCACTACAGTAAGAATGATCTTTATATATATATATATATATATATATATATATATATATATATATATACACACACACAAGCTTTTATTGCACAATTAAACTATTATACAATGTATACTTTCTGGGTTCATTTTGTGTACAATAAGATATTGTTTGAACAAAAAAAAAATAGGTAAGAATTGTTCCATCATCATAAATTGATAATTTTATTATTAATTTAACCCTCTGGAGTCCATCTATTTATTGAAGATAAATTTATTTATTTATAGATTTATTTGCAGTACTAACTTTATTTATATATGATATGTAGACAAGTTGAGAAAGCCAGTTAAAGTACAATCATAGGAGTTTTCACAGCTGCCATTTATGTTTGTAGACCATTTTTACAATGTGAATTTTCTTTCTACAATGAAAACTATTATTTTTAATTTATATGCAAATTATGTTTTGCAGTTTTATTATTTATTTTTTTCTGCTCTTTTTGTGTGTATAAATGGTAAAAAAAATAATAATAATAATAATAAAAGGTACATTTCCATAGACACCTGTGTCTTTTGTTTGCATTTTTGGTTCCTGTGTTTGTGTGGAGAAAAAGGAGCCATGCATGTAATGTAAGGACAGACTGAAAGATGCCAAACAGAGACAGAATGCATAGGAAGTTGACAAATTTGAACCAAAATCTCCTGGACTTCAGAGGTTTAACACAAGGGCCACAGCAGGGGCCAAGGGTTTCTTCACAGGAGCAGTGGCCCCTGTAGGCTGCTGTGTGGATATGAAGCTTCTATGTTAGAAATGAAGCTATAATTTAAGTAAAAAGAGGTTCTTAGAGGTGGAATAAACGACGGATTTGTGGTTGTGAAGCTTTGAGGCCTGTAACTGTAGATGTATTAGTCTAGCCTGGCTGTGGCCCATAGTGCCTGTGAAGGCCTGCCAACCAGCTGACCATTAAACATCAAACATTCACACATTCGCAAGCTTCCCAATGCCTCTGTTCATGGACGGATGATTAGACAATGGGCCCCTGGGCACAGACATGCAGAAGGACTTATCATTTCTACTACAGAGGAGCAAAACACACAGACTTTATAGTCATTTAGGGCAGTTTAGGGCAGTCCGTGGCCTAGAGCAGTGGTTCCCAATCTTTTTCTTGAGGGACCCACATTTTTACCATTGTAAACTTTGGCGACCCCCCCCCATTGTCCATTGCTTCTATGAAGCCGAACTCAATGTAACTTTCATGGTACCCTCTCTTTTTCTTTTTGAGATATTCAGCATTTTCGTCTCCCTGATGCTTCGCCATTTTACCATTAGCTCTGTGTTTCTGTTGTTAGGTGAGGTTACCTATAGGTGAGGTTACCGCTAGGTGAGGTTACCGCTGGGTGAGGTTACCACTAGGTGAGGTTACCACCAGGTGAGGTTACCATTAGGTGAGGTTACCACTAGGTGAGGTTACCACTAGGTAAGGTTACCGCTAGGTGAGGTTACCGATAGGTGAGGTTACCTGTGTATATTGCAGGAGGGATGTTACACATGCCCTTATTCTCGCAATATAGCCTTTATTTTTTAATCTTTTGTATAGTGTTTTTGCTATTTAAATAAATGAAACACTTAATGTAGCCCTTTTTTAGTTGTTTTTGTCCCACTGATGAATTAAATGCTGACTCATCTATATTTAACGCAATATATTTATTACATCCTTTAAAATCAAGAGGGCTTCGCGACCCCCCATGGATCTTTGGGGCCCCCCCTGTTGGGAATCACTGGCCTAGAGGTTAGGAATCGGGCTTGTAACTGGAGAGTCGCCAGTTTGAATCCCGGTACTGATAGGTCTAGGACTGAAGTGCCCTTGAGCAAGACACCTAACCCCCCTGCACAGCTCCCCGGGCGCAGTAATGTGAGTGTAACTGTCCATGTCAGAAATAAAGCATGGGCGTCCCGGTGGCTCACACCGGTAGAGCGCTAACCATGTATGCTGCGGCGGAGCCGGGTTGAATCCGGCCTGAGCTCCCTTTGCCACATGTCTTCCCCTCTATCACCCCCTTTCTATCTCTCACTATCAATAAAGCAACAAAATGCCAAAAAAATAATCTTTAAAAAAGAAATAAAGCATTATGCTAATATATGGAATGGAATTTAGATATATTAAAAATTATATAATTTATAATTAATTTAATTTATAATTTCTGTAATATTTGTTTCCAAAGGTTTATTAGTAGTTTCAGTTTCTGGGAAGGTCTAAATCTTTGATTCCCAACCTGTGACCTTGATGGGGGTGTGTGATGGAACAGGTATAAAAAAAAAATGCTACATAGAGTACGTTTTAAAATATTCATTTTTATTTCTTCAGGCATTTAAAAATCAACATTTTTTTTAACAACACTTCTAACAAATTCTATTTCTAACTAAATAAAACAAAACTTGCTCTTTGGTTGACCTGGGGTCTTTTCCAGGAAGCAGGTTGAACAAACTTTGAGACCATTTACAGAGTTGACTGAGCCCAAGATGGAAAACTCACCAGTTCCAGAACAGCTGATCAGAGTTCGTTCAATCAGCTCTGAGTAGATTGAACCTGGCATATAAAGCCATTTTAATCCAGCAGATGAAAATATAATAATGCATGTTTATGCAGACATTGCACATTTAACTTAAAAAAGACAGAGCGGGGAAAGTGTCAGTAAGTTCACATAGTTTCATTCACTGATATTTCCTTAATGGATGATAAAGTGCTGGAATCTGACTGTGTATTAGTATCTAGCCTGCATTACAAAACACAGGCCAGCAACTGAAGATGAAAAATAAAAATCTATCGAGCGTGATTGTCAGCTGGCAATATGATCAATTGTTTTTCCTATCAAAGTCATATCAGTATCTATCGGTAGGTGTAGATTTTGTCTGATATGTACTAATATCCTTACCAGGGTCTCTGCAGGTTTCAACAAGTCACATTTAAGACTTTTTAACACTTTTTAAGAGCATAATGAATACAATTTATGACCCATTTCACATCCATAATGGCAAAAAAGTACAAAAGACTAGAAAGAAAATTGGAGGCCCAGAACCGGGCTGCACAGGTACTTACATCCGTTTTGTAGTTATGTTATAGCGTCCTCAAAAATCTAAACATTTCAAAGCAAGACTGAAGTTTATACATTTGTTTTAAATAAAAGTAACATTAATACATTATAAGACCTTTAAAAATCATATATTTAAGCCATTTCATTAGATTTTAAGAGAATTTTAGACATTTTAAGGCCTTAAATTCAAATGATTGGATTTTAGACATTTAACGACTTTTTAAGACTGCTGCTATTCAAGGAAGCTTGATACCTGGAAACCATGGAGGAAAGATTTTAGTAGTTAAGAAGATGCTTTTTTCCCCCCTTCTGGAATCACTATTGGGATCAGTAAAAAACATATCAAATGTTGGTTGGGCTTAGGCCGGTTTGGAGTTGATGCCAAATCTTGAACCAGTTCCTCGCTTTTCAACAGCGAAAAATACAGCATCTGGTACCAAGTAAACTGGTTCCCCAAACCGAGTCTTTGCTACTCTCGAACCATGAACCACTTACGTCAGGGGCTGGGATTATCGTGACCAGCAAGACAAACTAAAATGTGTAACATTAATTTGATTTGATTTGTTAAAGTCTAACATTAACATGTTATGGTGCTGATGGTTCCATTACAGAATTCTCTTTGACCATCAACATGTTAAGCCAAAACAGTGAGCGCAATGCAGAAACTCCCCTAGTGGGGGACAGTAACAATCCATTAAAACACATTTTTAAGGTTTATTTTGAGCCATTATGACTCAGCACGATAAAGTTAGCAGCAATTAGCAATTAGCAGCAGCAGCAACAACTGTGTGACAGTAGCCCCTTTCATAGTACGGTCCTGCAAATGTCCTGCTATATATATATATATATATATGCATATATATATATCTATATATATATATCTCTAAGAACTTTGCCGGCTTTTCGCCTTAGGGCGTTCATAGTGCCCTTTCATAGTGCAGTCTGGCGTCGCAGAATGAGGTGGGAGGACAGTGGGAGGAGACGATAGTCAGAGCAGCATCAGTGCTGCACAGTAGCACAGTGCTAATAGGCGGCACAGTTAGCTCTGTAGCAGTACAGTGTGTATGTGCTGCAGCAGCATGTGTTCACTTAGCGATCAGCACCGGTCACCAAGTGTACAGTTAGCATGCCGTTTGTTTACGATAAGCATCGGGCGCTGTGCTAAGTTAGCGACAGTGCCAGCAGCTGCAGTGAACAGTGATTCGATGACTGTCGGACCAAGTGGAAGGCGTGTTAGACGTCAGGCGCAACGGCACTATGAAAGGGGCTAGTGTCGGCGTATCAGAGATCAGTGAAGCGGGAGTCATATTTAAAAGGCCCGCATTATTGTGAGAATGGGCTTTGATTGGTATGTAGGTGATGATGATTCATTCATTGGGCTGCCCTATGATTTCATTGTCCAGCATGAACTAACGCAAAGCTTCATTTTCTGTCTTCTCAGGATGAACTTAAGAGTTTAAAAAAAAACCTGCTAGTGTAACGAACAAATATCAAAATATCCTTTTACTCTTAAAACTGAACGAACCAGTCTGCAAACATCAGTAGGCAAACAGTACAGTTAAATTATCAGCAATGAATGGCACTTGTATATGTAAAAGGTTATCTAAGTTAACATCAATACTCTACTCTCCTCGATATATGACAATGTTCTTATCGGTCTCGTGAATCTTAATCTCGTAGAGCAGGTTTGGTGGGAGCACCTTCACCATGTTGTCCCAGATGTAAACAGCCACATTCTCAGTTGTGCTAGATGGACAGAGACAAACAAGCAATTAAAACCTGCAGTTTGTCTACAAGCTGTAAGAGTGTTTTAGTGAAAGCAGCTCAGAAAAAAACTCACCTGACAACACTGGCAAAGTATGGCACATCCTTATCAAGGTTTTTATGATCCAGTGGAATCATGATAACTTCCTGCAGGGTGGAATCAATCAGAATCAGTTGCAAAAAGACATTTTCAGGCTCTAAGTGTCCAAAAGGGCACTTAACTCTGATTTCCTAAAGGATATCTGTGTACAGCTTACACTGCCCCACAGTGCAGTTTATTCTTTCCATAAAAAAACTACTAAAAAGCTGCTCTCTGTTGAAAATGCACTACGACCAGTATTGCACTACGACCAGTATTAAGAACCCATAACTAAAAACACTGAAGTTTTAAGAGGGCAAAAGTGGAAACAAACGGATACAGACATGAGACATCAGCAGTTACAGTGACAAAAACTGTGAACCTGAAACTCAGTGAAGTAAAGGTTAACTAGGTTAATTTAGTCACCAAGTCTTAAATCCAAAGTCAGTTTTAGGCTAACTACATTTCTGTTAGTTAAGCTAAAACATTTGACACTATTTAACTCGTGTTGTAGTAGAATGTGGATAATGTGGAGCCGGTACCTAATCTCGAAAACCAGTTCATCGCTTTTTGACAGCCAAAGAACCGGCTCTCTGCAGAAAAACTGTCTCCAGAGCAACACCAACGCTGTGGCTCAGTTGGTAGAACGGTCACCCACTGACCGGAATGCCATTGGTTCGATCCCTGACCATGTCAGCCTACATGTCGAAGTATCCTTGAGCAAGATACTGAACCCCAAACTGCTCCCGATGCTGCGTTCTTTGATGTGTGAATGAATTCCCAATGGTGGCAGGTGTCACCGTTTAGGGTAGCCTCTGCCACCGGTATGAATGTGAGTGTGAACGGGTGAATGAGCGCAGTGTGTAGTCTAAAGCTCTTTGTCTTGAACCACAAACCACTTATATCAGGGGCTTGGGGATTATCGTGACCACCAAGACCAACTGAAATGACAATCATTCATTTTATTTTATTTGCTTAACTGCAATGTGATTGATGCACACTCGTGTCAGCAGGCTAGCGTAAGCGGGCTAGCATTAGCGAGTTAACATTAGCTTACAACAAAGCACAGATGTGTTTGGATGCCAATGTAGGCTCGCAAAGCCAGGAGCAACATTTGTAAAGAGACGATGTAGTCTGCCGTTGTTATTGTTATAGTCATGAACAGAGCAGAGTCATATACAGTGACATAATCATGTGGCTCTTTAGTCTGTGGAAAACAGGTTCTGAGTAGGTTCGCAAGTTGAACTAAGTGTGAACCAGCAACAGCTCAGCAAAAGAACTAGGTTCACGTTTGTCAAAATGGGGTTTCAATAATGTGGGTTTTTCCTACAAATTTCCGTGCATTATATTTCAAAGGTAAACCAACCAAGTGGATGAGAACAGCCTGTTGAGATGAGCTTACCTCAATGCACCTCTTCAAGTCAGTTAAGTTCATGACCATGCCAGTTAGACTATCAATCTGTGGAAGGTGAAGGTTAAGCACAGACTGTTTAGTGTGTCACATATATACAGTATGTTTGTGTGTCCATGGCATCATACAGTTTAACAATCAACAGGTTTAATCGTTTTTGTATCCATTATAATAATTATAAGTGTTCTGTTAGATAGATACTCACCTTTCCGCGTACTGTTACTTCCACTGTGGACAGAAATAAGAGTATTGAATGAATGGGAGACACCTCAGAAGCAGCTGTAAAAGGTTTTACCCAACATATAATTTTTTATACAAGAGAAATAATGAAACGTGCAACGAACCTTTGTAGTTGTGTCCATGGCCGTTGGGATTGTTGCATTTTCCATAAACTTTTTTATTATCTTCATCACTCAGGTGAATGCTAGAGAGAAAAAAATATTGATCAAAACCAGCTGCACAGACTTTTTTGTTTTCAATCACGTTGCTGACCCTGATTTTACAAGTCAAACAAGGAAATTGAGCTAAGTGTTTAATGACTTGTGCTGCCTTCAGGTGTACTTTCAGCGATTACATGATTTGTAGGGTAAATGGTTATTAACAAAAAAATGAAACATAGCTGTTTTCATAATGAGTTTATCTGATAATGTCATTTTTCAATCTTCAACCATTCTTTAGTTCCAGAGTTTTATCAACTATTAAAATGATGTATTTGTGTTTTGGGCTGTTGGTCAGACAAAACAAGACATTTGAAGATGTCACCCTGTAATCTGGGAACTCTTGATACAAGCTTGATACTCTTGATATTTGTTACACAGTTGTTACAATTTAGTTGTTTTTAAAGTTTCTCCTTCTTTTTAAAAAATTATTTTAGGAATGACATTTCTGTGAAATTTTGTCGGGCGGATGTCACAATTATCTTTTTACCTCCATTAGAAAAAAAAAAGAAAAAAGAATTTCAATTTATCAAAGGTCCCAAGTCTGGAAAAGAACCCAGGATGTTGTTTTAAAGATCAAATCATCATTGGGAGAATAATAATAATAACAATAACAATAACAAGACTGTTAATAAGTAATTGGTTAATTAAAGGGCACTATTAATAAGACTGTTAACAAGTAATTGGTTAATTAAAGGGCACTATTATAGTTGAGAGATTAGGCAGCATATACATATATATATATATATATATATATATATATATATATATATATATATATATACTTTACTTTTTTCTTTACTAGGCTAATATGTCATGAAAAAAAACAGCAAAAGCAATAGCAAAAAGAGTAGTAAAAGTAAAAAATAAAGGAATTGAAATAATACATTTTGAATGGCATGATAAATACATAATTAGTAATGTCTATCCAATAAGGACACATGTATATTTCAATAAATACATAAATAGATTTAAATTTTACTACTTCGATAAAGGCACCTGAAGGCAGCACCAGCCTTTGCAATCTGTCGAGTGACGTCGTCGTCAGCTAACCCTAGATGACTACAAGTCTCGCAAGACTGATGCTACACAGGTTTTATTCCTTTAAATTGCACAGTAGTAAACATAGACGGATACTGGCATTATTCATGCCGCTTTATACCCACTGTTCATAAGATAAAGTTGCTTTTCCATGTCGGGAGCCACCGCTTGGCAGCGCGACTGTTTGTCGAGTATTCAGTCGTTCTGTGATTACAACGCTTAAAAACCTACTTCCTCGTATGATGTTTTCAACAACCATGCAGCACGGCATCTTTTATTACCTTCCATCGACATTAAGCAGTATCAGTATTGCAGCCAGGCTCAGGAAACAGGCTGTTTGTGTTTTTGTAACGGTTCGTGAGAATATGAGAAGCGACCGGTGGTGTGGGTGAGTACCTGTTGAGCCGGTGGCAGGAGCTGAAGCTCTGGACCCGGGTGATGTATCCGATACGCTCCGCAGCGCTGTCGCCCACAGGGGATCCAGACATGTTAGCAGAATACCTGACACAGAGAGAGAGAGAGAGAGGGGGGATAATCCACTGGGAGCCCGGAGAGAGAGCGATGAAATAGTCCGCTAACAAAGCTCCAGCCCCCGTGACTAACGCTGCTCCATCATTGGCTCAGACCAGGGCGTCAATACAGCTCACATGTCCAAGGAGCATATCGAAACCCCCAGGCTCAATGTGAACTCTAATGAAACTGTCTTCGTGTTACTTACTTTATTTTTTATTTGTGCTATTATGCATGAAGAGCAGAAATTTCATTATGTTTGTATAGCCCATGTTATTATCATTTCTTTATTATCAATTACAATCTGTACTAAATGCTAAATAAACAGATATTGCTGCATCACATGTGAGCTCATACATTAGTTTATCAATGAACACCAGGGACCGGATTCACAAAGCATTCTTAAGGAAAAAATGCTTCTTAAGTGCCACTTTTTTTCTTGACTTTGCTCTTAAGACGAAATTTAAGAAGATTTGGTATTCATGAAGAAATTCTCATCTTCTCTTTAGTTTTTTTCTTACGTTTTTTCCTAAGATAGAACTTGAGAACAAATGAGATTCTTGAAAACAAAGTTCTTGGATATCTTCTCAAATGTCTTCACAAATGTATCAGTCTTAAAACAGCTACAGTGAAAAGATAAGTCTTGATTTGTATTTACTTGAACTAATTTGTATGACATTCATTTGCTTTCTTTAATATTGAATTTAGTCCAGACATTGTGTTAACAAATATTGTTCATTGAAGTTGGTCAGGGTAGTTTTTTTCTGAATGTATCACATAAAGCTTATTTTGGCAGTTGACATATTGAAATGTCCTTTCAGTCTGTGACATGTGACACTATTCCTAGATTACCCTACAATGTACTCTAAGTAAATCACAGAGGCAG
Organism: Centropristis striata; assembly: GCF_030273125.1. Classification (NCBI taxonomy): domain Eukaryota; kingdom Metazoa; phylum Chordata; class Actinopteri; order Perciformes; family Serranidae; genus Centropristis; species Centropristis striata. Next base: position 27,088,009 of record NC_081537.1, on the reverse strand, counting down.
TTGTTGTATTTGATACTACTTCATTAATCACTAGGAATCATACGAGTGATCTTAAGTTAAAATCTAAGAATTAAGTGAGAAAACTAAGAAGTTCCTAAGACATACGACAGTTCTTAAGGAAAAAAATGGTGAATAGCATTTAAGAACATTCTTAGGAACATCTTATTTTTTTCTTAAGGATTCTCTTAAGTTTTGATCAAGAACACTTTTGTGAATCCGGCCCCAGACTTCCTCAATGCATAACTGGGGACCTGAAGATTAATTTGGGTCAAGATGTTCTCGATTTTCTAGTCATAATCCTGCAATAAACATTGTGTTTTGGTTAGGCAGCCATTCAAATGTCCAAAGTCAAGCGTGTATAAGGGTTTAGAATATAATGATGGAAGTATATGAAAACCAATCACATGCTCAATTATGTCTCATAAATTGTTGAAATATTTGGGTTGATAGCATTTGTTACACACATTTGGTGCTAAACTTTTACACTTTTTGACCACTTTAGAATTTATAAAAATGATCACAAATACATCAGAGGCAGACACTAAGCCTTGATGAACACCATAAAAAATGCTGTGCTGACATAATGGAGATTTCTGCAACAATTGTATTTTTCTGCCAACTGGCGATGAACACTTCCACTTTCCAAAAACTGCTGAGAAACCCACTTATTGTCAGCAAACCTTGAAAAGCCATACATCCTTTGAATACACTAGGTCTATAGTTTATGGTTGTAAAGTTACATGAGGCTGATTTTCCTAGAGGCCACAACAGGTCATTTTATACAGTGGATACGTTGTGAGGTTTGGACACATTTTTAGATTAGATTAGATTAGATTCAACTTTATTGTCATTGAACAGAGTAAAAGTGTGATTCTGTTACAGACAGGAGTGCAGTCTCAGTAGAGTGAACCCGCTTAAAGTCAGGCTGATTCAGATTGAAAGGAGAGAAACCACTCTGTAGACAGTTTAGTTTCAGTTTTCCACCTGGGCTGGGTTAATTGTAGGTATTTTGAGCAGGGGAGTGACTCATGCTTGCTTAAAGGCAGTTGGGAACACACCCATTGTAAGTGAGGAGTGTTGTTGTTGTTGTTGTTGTTGTTGTTATAATGTGCATGTGTGTTTTCCCCAAGCAGATTTTCAGGCATGCAAGCTTAAGGTGTCTGATAAATTGCTGCATCTAATCCCAGCGTGTGGTCTATTGGAATTAATCTGTGTTGATTAAATAAGATACACAACAAGCAAACATGATCGTCTCTGCAAGACTGTAGTCCCCTGCTTATTGCTACAGTGTACAGTACTGTAGTTCATCTGGTGATAGACATTCAGAAGATGATAAGAAAAAAATCAGGGAGCAAATAAGTCAAATAGAAAGGAAAGAAAGAAAGAAAGAAAGAAAGAAAGAAAGAAAGAAAGAAAGAAAGAAAGAAATTGTAGCCCATCAAGTGAGCAAGAAGAACTACTAACAACCTTTCAGTGTGAGGATATAAGTGTGTGTTACATTAATGCCTGACCTTCTGGGTGAATCCCATAAACAAATAGCTGTAATATTTTATTTACACCTGCACAGATGGAGTCCTTGGTGGATTTAAAGAGTTACCTGAGACTCTTTAAATGAGACCTGAGAAGTTATAATAACCATAAACTCTCCAAATGGTCGAAATTGTTTAACCCTCTATGGTACGCATTAGGATGCCAGTTTGGAAAAAATGTTTGGAGTGGGTTTTTAAAAAAAATCTTAAATAGACCAAATAAACATAATCTGGAAAAACTCAGTTGTAATAGTAGACTATAACCTAAAGAGTATAGTATAGTATAGTATAGTATAGTATATAGCCTGAACTTTACTTTACTGCAACCAACATCAAATACATCTTTGTTAAATTGTGAAGATCAAAACAAAATTATGATGAATGGTATGCTTTTGAACATTACATATATATACCTACCACCAATATCTCATGCTGCTATGCTGATTCCATAATGGTTCATTGTTCCCTCGAGGCAACATAGCAATTTTCCATATTGCTACATTGTTGCCTCAGGGCAACAGTTGTATTTAAACAAGTTTTCATTATTTTATTAGAAAATAATTTGCATGAAACTATCGAAAATGAAGGTTTACTCACCTATTAGTGGGAATATTTTTTTTCCAGATGGAGAAAGGGACAGGAAATGACGTTTTGAGAGCTTTTTTGTGGCACAAAATGGCAAAGCTGTTTCCTTTGGAAAAGTCTGCAAAATAGGGTTTCAATATGGCCTCCTTGAGGTCATGTGGCATATTAAAGCATTGCTAGTGGTTCCCTAATACTCTTCCCTCTTTTTTTAAAGCATTGCTTCACTCAAAAACATGCATTGTAGAAATTTGACAGGCCAAAAATGGGTATGTTGCCTGAAGGCAACACTGTACCATAAGGTTAAAGGAGGGATGAAAAAGTCAGCAGAGATAAAAAATAAATAAATAATAATAATCTTGGATGGATTGCTGTAAATTTGGTTCAGACATTCAGTTCCCCAGGAATAATTGTCATCACTTTCCCTGGCTTTTCCTCTGATGCCATTATTATTATTTGGTTTATGAACAAATACCTGCAAAACGACTGATATTCCCATGAATCTCAGCTATACTTTGAGATTAGTGCTAGGGGGGGTAGCGCTCTCGCCTCACAGCTAGAAGGTCATGGGTTCGATTCCCGCCAGGACGCTGTGGGCGTTAAAGGCGTGTCCCCACCTCCATGTCTCCGGTGTCCGTAGCGCTGGTCGGTGTCAGCAAAAGGGCCTTTCTGTGTGGAGTTTGCATGTTCTCCCCGTGTCCCCCGAGGATCCCCTTACAGGGACCTCTCACAAAAACATGCATTGATCCTGGTCGGTCGGGGCGCCTGATGGGGGGAGAGGAACCGGTGGGAATAACGTGATCCTCCCACGCGCTACGTCCCACCGGGGAATCTCCCCCTGTCCGGTGACAAGAAGCGGTCTGCTAACTCCGCATGTATCGGAGGAAGTTCAGTTCAGGGCTCTCCCCAGACCGACAGGGACGTGGTAGCACCCAGGATCCCGATAGGAAAAACTGGGTGATAAATAAAATGGGTTACAAAATAAATATTTAAAAAAAAATAAAAATAAATTACTTGTTGGAAAGAAAGATTTGTTGATCCGTGTCAGTATCTCATCAGAATGTGAATTTTTTTAGACATATATTAGACATATTGAGGAAAATCAAGTTGTAGCTTGCGGTCTACTTTACCAAACTCATAAAGCTGACTTTATACTCGACATTTCAACTTTTTTCTCAACATTGTATTTCAATTTGATCTCATCTCATTTGTTCTCCTACCTGGCCCTAATCCTTTTCCATATCTTCAAGAGATCCAGTAGGACTTATTACATCCATACATAGAATAGGTTTGTTTGGGGTAGTAGCTAAAATAGGTTTTCATGTCCTTCTATCTGGCCAGCAGGTGTAGTAAACCTAGAGAAAGTTTAGCTGCTGTAGATCCATCAAGACCATGAAATAGGAGAAGAAGAAAACAACACTAACAGTTTAACTGCTGTTTAATTTGTGCACATGCATTGTTGTGAGACTACATGTACAAATGGGGTGATCATTTCACCTGTACAACAATTCCTTTGATACACTTTAAGCTCTATATGAATAGAAAACGGTAAAGCCTGCTGCACATAGAGCTTTTGCACTATTCACATTCAGACAACAAATACATTGTATTTATATGCACATTTCAACCCAGATGCTGTGTCATATGGATATTAATAACTGGCCTAACATAGTAAGATGGTATATTTTACATAAAACAAATAAAACAAATTGGTGAAAAATGCTGCTGTTGCATTTGTATGGTAAAAGGTTTACTGTGTGTATACATATGAAAAGTAGAAATATGAAAAGTGAACATTATATGCTGACAATTGCATGTAATTATTGTATGTTTATGCTGTAACTGTGGAGCACTCATCAAAGATAACCATTTATACCACTGAATAAGGCATTTAAAGACCAGAATGGATTTTTTTTAATGGTGGGATATGGGTTTAAATAATTTGTAGTGGAAAACTGCCTTGATTGTACATTTTATTTTGACGGGTCACATACAGTACACAGGTCGGGAACATCTGCTGTAAGTGTCCCTACTTGTGTCTATTCGGTAACTTCAGGTATTTAATCCCAACCATGACATAGCTTTCAAAAATGTAACTATGTAGTTTATTTTTCTTAAACCAAACCACATACTTTCCGTAAACCTAATCACATAGTTATACCAAGACTGAAAGTGAAACCTAACAAAACTTTGAAGCGATAAAAGCTTTCTGTACATTCTTTAAGGTAGAGTCTTTTTCTTCTAACCCATACGTTTGAGGCTGATAACAATGGATAATGGTTAATGAATGGCCTGATAACATAAAATGGGTGGTTTGTTACAATTGACTACAAATTGAAAATATTGAAATTCATTCAAATTTTCTGAAACTCCCTTCTATCCAGAGGGTTTGTCAGCAATCAGAGTTTGAGTATTTCTAGCTAAACTGCATGGTGTTCAAAATATTCCTAGAGCAGTATGAACAACAACATGGGTGGAATAACCTGTTAGGAGGCCCAAGGGACTCTAACCTCCTACCTACTGTGCAGTGTGTATCTACCCTGTGTCTCCAAGCTCAAAAGAAATATAGGAACTTACACCTTCTGTAAAAATATTGCCTTCTCTAAAACAGTGCATTGACAGTGGCGACCCAATGCTGCTAGTTGGTGTACCTTACACTTTTTCAACACCTTTCTGCCCAATCAAAATGTCCATAACTATTAGCAAGCCCAGCTGCATGCAAAAAATGTTGACATTGTGCAATCCTGCATGCCGATATGAAAGATTTATAGCATCTGTTTGAAATGCATTCAGCTCGGATGATCAAGTTCCTGAATTCCTGAAGTCTTCCACTTCCTCTTGTGGGTGGCTAAAGTTGTCCGATTAACAACCTCTTTTTGTTGTTGTTTTTTCTCTCTACTTCTTCTATGAGGGGTCAAACAAATATCAGACGAATTAAACATGAGAGACTCAACTTTGGCTGCCGTCGCTAACTGTGCACAACGTCAGCAGCTGATCATAAAGAAAGCAGCATGGCTAATTATGCACAGCGTCTTTGCTGATCATAAACATAGTGATCGTCAATTAACCGGTGGTGTCCATTGCTTGTTGTAAACAAACAGAGATCGCTAAGTGAACACTTCCTGTAGCAGCAACACATACACACTGTACTGCTACAGAGCTAACTGTTAGCCTATAAGCAATTTGCAGACTGGACGCTAAGGGGTTAACATCCCCTCCGGCTCTGCAGCTGGGAGAGAACGCTACAGGAGGACTGTGCCCCTTCACCGCCGACCCCCGCTGCTTGTTAAGAAGAGTAAGAAGGAATCTCCAATAACACCAGAAAAGCTGGTCACTGGATTTGTCTCCAGTTGCTTTTTTGAAAAATAGTCGCTAAGGGAGTCTGAAAAGTTGCTAAATATAGAAACAAAGTTGCTGAGTTGGCAACACTGCTTTGCCGGCTTTTACAAATGGCTTGTGCTGTTGTCAGGTAGAGTACTACGTCACATCCCGCTTAGTACATCACATCCCGCTTAGCGATCTATCCAATCAGTAACCAGGCTTTTTTTCAGGGGATAAAAAAGGCCCTGCTCTTCGACAGGGACGAAAAAAGTCCCGACAAAAGTACGCTCCGGACAGCTGGTATTCAAATTAAGGGCGTTTCATCGAATGAGACCCGCCTCATTTGCGGTAGTGGAAACAGCCCTACTGTTTGGAACCAGAAGATGGAACCTTGCTGTCTTACACCACCATGAACTCCAACTGCACCTTTTAAGCCAAACAACTACCAAGAAGAGCGTGCTGCCAATCCAAGTGACGAAATTGTAGATCTAATGCAACACATAGGTAGAGGTACTTAGCTAAAGGTTTGCTAGCTTTAGCTTATGAAGACTGAGTATACATAGTTTTGTTGCTTAATTGTTATCTTGAAGTTCTAGTGCAAGTAGTTTTTGTTTGAATTCACAACATTAACCACACGTTTAAGGCTGTGACCCAGTGCGTCATGAGTAGGGAATGACAAGAGGTGGCAGTGGTTCAGAAATGTCGATATTCAACACATCTGTGGTTTGCAGAAAGGCACAATACCAACATGTATGCTGGTAACTGGGTTGCTAATAGTCTTTTGGTTTGTACCCAACAGCAATTCTTCGCTGTCCTGACACAACAGCAAATACATCACATTAAAGAAGTAGTAATATCACCGTATGGGATGTTTAAGTACAGTGCACACAGCAGCGTACACATGGCAACTTTAGTAGTTGTACCAGGCCTTAATGAGCACTGGTTGGTGTTCCTGTGCTCATTAAGGCCTGGTGAGACCAGCATAATAACTGTGAAATTTCACAGCCAAATAAATGAAATCTAATGAAATCACATCTCAATTAACTTTGGTGAACTTTGATCACCCAAGAATCCCATCCTCCCATCCCATCCCATACCCATCCTCTGTTGTAGTTCTTAGACTGGAGACGATGTACATCTGTTAAATAAAGACAATTTTGCTAATATACCATCGTCCCACTACCAACCAAGCTAAAGAGCTTGTTCAGAACTCGCTCTCCTCCAGAATTTCCTCCATAGTCTCTCCGAGAGTGATCTCTCCATCACTGCTGGACAGGCTCTTCCTGGTGAGAAAGTCAAGCCCTGTTGTGCCACCGCCCTTCGACCCCTGACCTTTAACCTCTCCCAGTCCAAGTCCCCCACCTCCTCCATGTACAGCCACCTGAAGCAGGTGCGGATGTGTTGTGGAGGTGCCCTCCTCGTCGTAGGAGTCACTCTGCCGAGAGCGATGTGGATGGCGTCCTCGAGTGCACTTCCAGAGGTGCTTGAGGGGGACACTCTGAAAACAGCTCCTGACCTGGAAGTGGTTGGTGAACAAGAAAAGCTGCCAGCGCTTCTTCAGTTCAGCTTGGACCTAAATTCCAGCATAAAGAAAAAAAAAAGTCACCAGTTATACCACTACATGACAAACACAAATAAAAACAAAATGCAATAATTGACCAATTCTTTTCAATCTAAACACAAGTGAATACATTACAAAGACAAGATATTTAATGTTCAAACTGATTAAATTTTTATAAATGTACACCCTATGTTCTGCGTTCTTTTTGTTGCATGTTATACACAATCCCCTCACCCCCTTTTTTCAGTCTATTTTCAGTTCTACTATAGAAAGGGCAAAAAGCCAAGAAATTATCTAAAAACAAAACAAAAGCAGGCCCACTATAAATAGCCTATAAATAGCATAATCATTTACTTATTAGAGAGCAAACGATATGACGTATTTCTGTCAGCCAACCCGGAAGTAGCATCGCTATGGTGACTATTGAGAATTGGCCTATGGGATTTTTGCATTGGATTTTGGATCATTGCAGAAAATAAGCTCTGTGGAAAACACACGTTTCTGATGCTTACATTGAAGCTAACCAGCGGTTTTGACAAGCTAGCAAAACTGTAGCCTAATAAATTGTTTATTAACTTAATTTAAAATTTAAAAAGAGTTTACAAGAGCACTGAAAAATACGACTAGAGGCTGTGAGGTGAACCAATGAGTTGTCACCCATGTCCGGCGTGATGATGTTTAATGTCCCTGACAACCACTGTAGTCTCATTTAGCCACTTGTTAGCAACCGCCTTTTTAAGGACACATAAAAACTCCAAAATTAACAAGTGGGTGTTTTTTTTAATGTATTTTATGTCGTACAATAAAACATCTCTAAGCTTGTGTTGACCACAGACCTTATTTCAGACATCCAACCAAAAACCCATTCAAAATCCTCCATTGATCCCCATGGCACTAAAATGCTTAAGAACTTATTCCTGTGGTGCCCTATTAGATGGTGGTTGTTCTGAATTCACAAGTGTTAGTGTAGTAAAGACCATAGTACTTTGTCAAATAATGAAACTAATTCCTAAAAATACATTATAAATGATGAAAATGTTATTGTAATACTATAATATTATACAACTGCATAATAATGAAAATCCAATGACTAATTATTTTTGAACAAATGTGTGCTCTTTAGTGTGCGTAGATGCTGTTTTTACCTAAGGACAAATCCCAAATACGAAAATATTCGTGAATGTCAGAATGTTCATGAAAACTGCTTCAGTGGGTTTTAAAAGGACATTTCCTCTCCAGAATGGGTGGTAAACGAGGCCCAATGAGATAAAAGAGCCCATAAAGCTCTGAGGGGGAACCCATGTTGGATGATAATTCTCTGTGGATTTGTCATTATAAATGACAGCTTCACATCCCAGTCATTTGAACTATTGCTAATATAACAAATATTAACTGGTGCAGCTTTAAAGTTTAAAAATCAAAGAAATGTACCTCTCCATTAGCAAAACAGTACAGCACAGCAACCAAGAAGCCCTGAAAAAGGTCACAAATGAAGGTTAATGTGGATTTAGAACCAAATGACTTGCCATGCACTGAATGTGATCAACTTTACAGGTGTTACCTGAAACGAGCTGAGGGTGAGGTTGATGAAGTTTCTGGCATAGCGACTTCTGCCCTCTACACACTCATCTATCAGCACAGTGAAGACCACTTCATGGATTCCCAGCAGAGGAATCAGTACCAGTGTGGCTCTGGCCAAGCTGAAGAGCATAAACAAAAATATTATAGACTGTTGGGATAGAGAAAAGGTCATAAAATATATACTGGCACAAAGGACAAACCAGAGGAGAAAGGACTGATTAGTAAGTATGTTTGAGCTTCCCTCCCTTGGTGACATTTATGGTATTTAGAGGCTAGAGCTTGAAGGCGTGACATTTAAATTTGTCCGGTTCATGGGAATGATTGACATTTAAATATTTAATCAGGAACCTACTCCACTGTTTAAAGACACCATTTAGGAAATAGCTCTCAAGGTCAAACATGTTTCCTGACAGTGAGCCAAGGCAGGGAAAATACCTGTATCTGTAGTCTGTAAATTTCACCTGATCTGCTTTCAGCTTGGACAGCAGCAGCATCAGAATCTTGATGAAGATGAAGAAAATGACCTGCAACACAACCAGACAGTGGTGGAATGTAACAAGTACAGTGACTGAAGTACTGGACTTAAGTGCAATTTTGAGTCACTTGTACTTTACTTGAGTATTTCCATTTGATGTAACTTTATACTTCGACTCCACTACTTTTTTAGGCAAATATTGTACTTTTTTATTCCACTACATGCCAGCTTTAGGTACTTTTCAGGTCAATTTTAACATAAAAACATGATACATTTAAAGGGATTAGACTTTTTTTTAAATTATGAAACCTAATAACAGTCAGACTGGTCTCCCCTCAAAAACGTCAATATAAGGCGTTTGTACATGAAGCAAAATACGATTCACAATTACGCTTTAGACTGTCTTCCGCCGCAGTCTTGCAAATGTGGTAGTAATGATTCACATGATTCACATTCAGGGCAGATGGGTCCAACATGGAGCACATTTCCTCCAAGAGAACTGGATACTTGTCCCATATGAAAATAGAAGTAAACGACTTTTTATGTAACTTATGTTTTTTTTATTGTAACTTACGTTTCTTACATGACCCTCGTAACTACTTCACTTCCGGCATTTATGTACATATATTTACTGTTAAAGCTATCTTTTATAAGGCCTAACCAGGAAGTTTTTTGCTCTAAACCTAGGTCAGTGGTTTTGTAGCCTAAATTTACAGAAACCGCAGCTTTTTTTTACAACCACGAGCCCTATGCGTTTTTGTAATGACGTGTGCTATTTTTAGAACGATCCACTGTACCGTGAGCCACAAAACGATCATTTTGACAAAAGCTCATAAGTGTCGTTATGGATGGTTTTAACAAACGGTCTATTCTGTTGTTTAGGTTGGAGAACTAGTTGTAACAGTATATTAAGTAGTCAAAATGAGCCCTATCTTTAAAGTGAAAACACTGCTTACATAAATGCATCAATAATAATAATAATCCAATAATATATTTAGAATATATACAAGATGGAAGAAGATATGAATGGGTCCTTTCTGTATAATGTGTACTTTTACTTTTAATACATTTTGATGCTGGTAGTTTGGGACTTTTACTTAAGTAAGTTTTGAATGCATGACTTTCCTTGTAAATGAGACATTTTGCAGTGTGTAATTTTTCCACCACTGCATCCAGAGGAGACTTAACAAAAATGCATCTGAAAAAACTGGTGACTGAATGACTGACAAGACTAAATATCCATGAAAATGTGCATCTGAGAATGTTTTGTCAATGCTAATTTGTACATCAAGAAATCAGTAATCCGTCATGCTTGTGATTACCCGACTACTCAGCAGCTTCTATATCACATGATCTCACAAGACAGGAAGCATTAAATGCAGTATGAAATCAGATTTGCATTTACTCGAAGGCTGGCACCAGAGGAACAAGACTCACAGGAGCAGACGGCATAGAGTGAACTTTAGGTTGTTCTGTGGTTCTTAAAGGCTTTCAAGGATAACGTTAACTTTACTTACCAGCACTGATAATGTAATCGGGCCTCTTATTATCCACCAGAACCATCTGTTCACAATTGACCAGCATCTGAGGAATGAAAGAAGTTTAAAAAGTCAAGCAGTGGAGAACATTTTAATTAATTCAAATTTAGTTATTCTATTGTGAAGGATGACATAAAAAACTCACTCTGTGTTTTCATATAAAATCTTGACCACTGTCCACGGTGTTACAAACAAAATTGGTGTTCCTGAAAAAGAACAAAATCATGAGATGTCAGGAGCAGGGTTAGGGCCATGTGAGTATTATATGTGAGTTCTGATTGAAAGTAATAATTTAAAGTCTAAAGAGAAGAATACTGACTTTAATGTTATGACGTCAAGTCTAGCATTCAGAAGTTAAGAATTACATGATTGAAGTCACAATTCTGTGATTAACTTCAGAATTCTGGGAATAAAGTCATAATTCCAACTTCCATGAATTCTGAGGAAAAAATAAAGTTATATAGAGACTGTATCCCACATCGGACACCGTTGGGTGCTTTTATCCCAGATACAAGCACATCTGCAATACCGCACTTTCCGGTGTTTCACAGTCATTTCGAATAAGATCACCACCACCAGTGTTTATATTTAATTATATAATTGATTCGTACATATTCAACAATCTACATGTGAAATGTAATTGATGTACATGGAGATTTACATGTTTAATTACAATATGAAAGTTAATCTGATGAGAGTAGTAAGAACACTTGGGCGACACTCTAAAGTACACCTTTATTTTTAATGTACTGTATTTTATTGTGAAGGACAGAAGTGTGTTGATAATGGTGGTTGATAACGGTGATATTTATTTGGCTTACCCAGAAACATCCAATTTCATCCGAAAAATTCAGCAGCTCCCATTGTTTTACAGTGAGGAGATCCAAGTGTCCAATGTGGGATACAGTTAGCGCACGGCTAATTCACTTGCGTTAGACCTTAGGCTAACGTACACGGTTAAAACAATATACAGACTCAAAGATAAAAAGTTAGACTCTAGTTTTACGTCACTTAATTGATCAGAAAAATAATATGCTCATTTATATATATATTAGTAGTTAAGGTGAAATTTTGATAGAATGTTAGCCAAAAGCTTTCCGATGTGGGATTCAGTTACGCTAGTCAGTTTAGTCAGAATACTTATATTGAGTTTACAATCAGAATTCTGAGAATTAAGTCAGAAATACTTAGAATTATGAGGAAAGAGACCTCATTTAAAGTCAGAATTCTTATTTTGGAGAATAGTAACAAATAAATTCAGGATTCTAACTTTGATTTCAGATTTTTTTCATCTTCTCACAATTCAAAAATTAAAGTCATAATTCAGAATTTTATCTCAGGACTCAAGGACTAAAGCCGGAATTCTGAGAATAAAGTCAGAATTAATTAATGTCAAAATTAGATAATTGAAGTCAGAATTATGACTTGTGACCCTTCTTCTGTAAAGATTTACCATCAATAGATCATTCTATCTAATATGCATGCACACACACACACACACACACACACACACACTGTACAGAATAATGTATTCTTGGTTTACCCCAGCCTAGCAGCATGTATTTCTTCAGCAGACGTCTCTTAGTCAGCACAGCGGTGAAGAGCAGCGTGTGGAGGAAAATGGCCTCAACCAAGAGCCAGAAGTAGTTACAGGCCACAAAGTATTCCATGCACACTTTGGAGAATTTACACATCAATGCAATCTGTTGAAGAATATGTTAAAGTAGTGTTGGAAAGAGTTTCCTTTACTGTATAGGCCTACTACTACTTAAGTGCCTGCTAATACGGGAATAATAAGGCAGTATTTTAATACCACGGAGCTTGAGTAGGAGTTCCATCCAGGGTCGTCTTTGGGTAGCTTGGAATACATGACGTATAATATGATTTCCTTCGAGATGACAGCCATGGCTCTCAGGATGAATGATACAAACAGATTCATGTGAATGTAGTTCCTGGTACAGTGGAGCTTCCTGGTAAGTAGATACAAGAGCAATTGGAGGAAGACATTGATCCATACCTTCTGTGCAACTGTAAAAGCATTATGTCATGACATAATGAAAAATGATCAAGTACATGCAACTACATGGAAACCCTTCCTGGTATTTATAATGTCATTTGTAATGACTGCTCATCATCATATTCTTGTAAATATCTACTTATGCCTTCCCTTTTATTGGGTTATCTGCAGTACTGTGAGACTGAGATCATCAGTATAGTGAAGGCTAGTTAATCTGTCCTGTACCTGATGCTCTATCAGAATGACTCATAGAAGCTGCATCATGACATGGAGGACAAATAGCTGTGTAGCATGAGAAATAGTTGCTTTAGTACTGCTTTCAGAATAGTACAGCTCCAATCTGAATATAATTAATGGCCAGTTTATTAGGTACACCTGTGCAACTGCTTGTTAACGCAAATATCTAATCAGCCAATCACAGGGCAGCAACTCAATGCATTTAGGCCTTTAGCGAGCATCAGAATGGGTAAGGAAGGTGATTTATGTGTCTTTGAACCAGTCTGAGCAGTGAAGCAAACACAGAAGTGCCTTAAGCTTGCATTCTTTCCAAATTTCAAGTCGCCAATGGCGGTTGCAAAAGAACTCCGGTCCTATCTATCTCAATACAAAATGAGACTACTTCTCACTTGATTTATTACCTCAGAAAAAATATTTGTGGCATCATTATGGTCTTAATCGCTAGTTTCAAGTCTCCTTCAATACAATATGATGTTAACTGTGTAAATAATGGTTCCATTTAGAGGAAAATGGATGATAAAGCAGGTTATTATTTTGGCCGTGGCTACCTTGTTGTTGACAAGGTGAGATGCCATCAGGAGAGAAGCAGAACAAAACAATGTGTATCCACAGCACTGTGTGCATCTAAATAGCTGTGAACCTGTTTGCCGTGTTTTTGTCAGAACTTTTAAATTTTTTTAAAAATGTCTTGTTCAGTGGTTGTACTAAAAGACACTCCAAGGAGTCGGCTGTTGAATGTTTCTGGTAAGTAACGTACATTTTGTTTTAGCGTTAAGAGTTTACTTTTAGATACACCCGTCCTCGCTCTTCCCCTCTCCAAATATCTCTCCTGGTTTCAAAAAACAAAGATGGCGACGGACTTAAAGCAAGATGGTGACAACCGCAACAGCAAACTCAATGCTTCAAACACAAACTAATGGGCGACGTCACAGTGACTATGTCCATTATTTATAAACTGTCTATGCTTTAAATGTGGGATGGTTGCCTGGTGACAGGTTGGCAGGTCTGAATATTTCACAATCTGCTGATCTATATTACTTTATTAGGTAATAAAGCTAGCTAATAAAAATGGCCAGTGAGTGTATACTGTAATGAAACTCTCTTTAAAACATATATTAAAAACAAAAGAAGGCATGTGTACTGATATAGGTACTTTGTATTATTGAACACATGACTTTAGACTAAACAACAAACTTCACCACATTTTATAGACTAAAATGTAGTACTTTCAAACTGTTAAAGGAACCCTGTGGAGTTTCTATGCACAAATAGCACTATGAAGCATATGAAGAACTGTTTGGTAAGTGTCTCATGTGCTTTCCTTACTGACGAGCAGGTGGCTCCAGAATATAAATGTGTGGGTAAATGTTGTTTTGCTTTGTAGTTGTCGCTAGGACTAGAAAAGCACTGTACAAATGCAGCCAATTTACCATTACATGGCAGCCAACTAGCCTTAACTAGCAGTTATTTGGTCACCAAATGGGGAATTACAAAATGTATATTACGACAACAAATATACTTGACCATCGCAAATCATGTGCAAATCAGATCCAACTTGTAATAAAAGGGAATTATCCTTTATCCACCACAAAATGTACCATTTTTAATAGTATGACCATCAGAAACCCCTCTACCCCCCGACACTGACCTCAGCACGCCCATCAGGAGAGTAGCCAGTGTGAGAGAGGACAGGGACAGGGAATAGCCAATGACAGAGATGAGCCTGAGGGCTGTCTGGCGAAGCATTTCGTCCTCCTGGACACACACACACACACACACACAATGAAAACTGATGGTGAGAATAACAACGCCTCCTCAGATGTTCCCAATAAAGAGATATTTGGGGTGCAGAAACTAAACCCTCCTTACCTTATCTTTAAAGTATTGGTCCTCCTTACATTCTGAATCATCCCTCCACGGCTCGGAGGAATTCTCCTTGCGTCGCCATCTCCCATTCTCTAAGCACTCTCTGTGTGCCCTCCTGGAGCTGTCTGCAGGTAATTTTAAGACACATTAGAAATATGCAGTTTCTATTGTCGACACAGTGACAGGAGAGAAATGATGTTAACCTGTTTTGGGAATTTGTTGTTGTTTTTATGCTATTGTACAGCTAAATCCCAAAATATCTATCCCTCTCTTTTTTCACTTGATAGAGAATGCAAAGGCAGGCAGGTTTAAAAAATAACAGCTAACAGCAATGATGACGAACTGACAAAGGAACAAAAAGTGAAACCAAACTGGAAGTGCCTTAAACCTGCATTCTTCCTAATGGCCAGCAGGGGGCGCCTCACTTGTTGCAAAAATAAGTCAGATTGTATGAAAGCCAATAGGAAAATGAGCCTACTTCTCACTTGGGTTTATTACCTCAGTAAACATTCCTGTGAGTTTATAGTCTCAATCACTAGTTTAAAGTCTTCTTTAATACAGCATGATGTTCATTTTGAAAATCATAGATTAAGATTACAATTCCTTTATTTGTCCCACAGCGGGGAAATTTCAAGTGTTACAGCAGGAAAGTGGATAGCAGAAAACAATAAATAGTGAACAGCTGTATAAACTTAGGACGGCGTATTAGGGCCATGTAGGAGAAATACATTTTAAAAATATGGATCCAGGGGAGGGGGGTAATATTTTGAAAAAAAACTTTTTAAAATTTGCGAGATTAAAGTGGTAAATCTATAAGAAATTAACTTGCAGATTTACGAGATTAATACTGGCAAATTTGCCAGAAAACAGTTGCAGATTTATAAGGGAAAAAGTGGCAAATCTACAATAAAAAAAAAAGTAGCAAATTTATGAGAAAAAAAAGTAGGAAAAATAGTGTTTGGTCTTTGTCAAGGAACCCCGGAACCCCAAGTTTTTTCTCGAAATATTACCCCCCTCCCCCGGATCCGTATTTTTATTTTTTTCATTCTTGACCCTAATACGCCGTCGTATAAACTAGATATATAAACAAATAAACAAGTAAAAATATAATAAAGTATTACCAATACAACAATTAATAGAGGAAAATAAATGATAAAGCAGGGTGTATCCTTTAGGGCAGGGCTACTTGTGATTGACAGGTGACTACCACAGTGCACTGTGGTTGTGTGTTTTTGTCTTAACGGGAACATTTTGATTGCGCTAAAACTAACCAACTGACCGGCCTTCTGTAGAACCAGTTTTACACTTGGCAATGCCTTTGGCTAAAAGGAATCAGAGACGGCAGATTGATTTATAGATTAAGTTCTCAATAGTAGCAGTTGACGTGACCAATGGAAGAGTACAGCATGACAATAAGGTAGAACAGTGCAATTCAACCATTAAACTGCACTGTTAAACACTTGATCCTGTGACAAGCTCATACATCAGCATGTCTTGTGATTCACTCAAGGAATTATTCGCTTCACAAGAATGAACAGTCTAAATAGTTCAAGGAATCATTCATGTAATTTAATCAAAACTTCAATGATTTAATTTGTAACATCATACATTAGTTGAAGTGAAGTGGAAAAAGATAACATTACCCCCGCTGATCCATGGTAAATAAGAAGGACAGGGGACAGACACATTTCCAGGAGATGAATAGGGCCAACACAGAAACGTGTCAAACGTTCCTTTACAGTAGATTCCTGGAAAAAACAACATCATTTTAAACCTCTGAAGTCCAGGAGATTTTGGTTCAAATTTGTCAACTTCCTATGCATTCGTTTCTGTCTCTGTTAACATCTTTCAGTCTGTCCTTACATCACATAAATGGCTCCTTTTTCTCCACACAAACTTGGCTATCAGTCAGATTTTTCATTTTATTTTAATTAACAAAGTATAAAGCTGCCAGGAACCCAAAATACAAACATAAGACACAGGTGTCTATGGAAATGTACCTTTTTTTTAATTTTTTGATTTTAATTTAATTTTTTTTACCATTTATACATACAAAAACAGCAAAAAAAAAAAATAAATAATAAAACTACAAAACAGTCTATTTGCATGTAAATTAAAAATAGTAATTGTTTTCATTGTAGAAAGAAAATTCACATTTTAAAAATGGTCTAGAAACATAAATGTCACACTGTGAAAGCTCCTATGATTGCACTTTCAACTGGCTTTCTCAGCTTGTCTACATATCATACATAAATAAAGTTATTACTGTAAATAAAACGTGTATTTTCAATAATTAGATGGACTCCAGAGGGTTAAATTTGACAAAGGTAAAAACAATCAAGATAATTAACACCATCATCAACACTCGACAGGAGGCTCACCAGTTACTGAGAGTGAACTTGTTGACAGAGTTCTGTTGCAGCTCTCCCAGTAATCAGTCCGTTTAGCGATCAGACTTTCAAGCACTGAGCCTGTTACCTGCAGGTGGAATTATAAAGAGAGTGAAGAGTTATATTTAAGAAGCATTAAAGTGTACATAAAAGATTTGTATAATTTTCATCCGACAAACCGATTGGCCTCATGATTAAATTTATTCCTATTTTTCTTTTCTTATTTTGTGTCTTCACACAAAGCAATAAGAGGAAAATAAGAAAAGCCCACATGGGATTAATTAAATGTGCACAGAGTACTCTCAGAAGAGAGTAAATCACATTTGATTTGTAATTAGCATCAGGATATGCCCTAATAAACCCATAAAAAGGCAGCAGGCCTAAGTACTCTGTGCAAACCACAATCAAACAACATTTGACGTCAGGTGTTAAACTTAGACTAAAGAAATAAAAGGAAAAGGAACGGAAATGCCACATAACGTACCAAAATGTAAAAAAAACTAAGAAGACTCTTGAGTGTATGTATAAAAAGACACTTTTTTAATTATAATACCTTCCTGTGTGTTTTTCTGTGTTTCTATATGCATGATGCCTTTTTATCTTGTTAGTTTATATGTTTTTGTCATGTATGACCTTTGCCTATTTTTGTTTTGTTTCGCACATTAGTAGGAAAAACTAAAATTCCTTATGCACTTTGAGAAAAAAGCTGAAATGACGAGAATAAAGTAAAGTTTTTGAGTTTGGTAAAGTAGACTGTAAGCTACAACCTCATTTCCCTCAATACATCTAATATATGTCTTAATTTCACATTTTTAGTTCATTTATTTAAGAACTGACATTTATATTTTTTTATGCTTTAATCTTAGTAATGTTAACCGAGACCTGGGAAACAATATTTTGTTCTTCAATGCTGTGGTTTGAATGACAATAAAACTGTCTGAGTTTGAGTCTGCAATAAAAACACCAAAATAAGAGTTGTACTAACCTACTACTAATATCAGCTCAATTATGTGTCAGGGTTCTTTGGAACTACTACATCCTTAAATATTGTGGTTATTGCTCATTTTATGACATTGATGAAAATCAGATTGTGGCTTTCAGTCTATATAATTGTTCGGATAGACGCTGTTTCTCTAAAGCAATGTTGTTCTGATGGCCTACTGACACGGGAACAACCAATCTTTGAATATCTTTCCAACTTTACTGAACACAGAAAGTTTACATTATTATTAACATTTTGACTTTTTTCTCGAAATCGTATTTCAACTTTATTCTCCACATTTCAACTTTTTTTTCTCAAACTGCATAATGAAAAAAAACATTTTTTTTTCTCCTACCTGGCTCTAATCCTCTTTAGTAGCCTGTCTTATGAAATGTGCTATATAAAAAAAAAACTTGACTTGACTTTTAACCCAAATATGATGCATGCTGGGAAGTCTAATATGTAATTGCCATTTTAAGTTCAGTTAAGACATAATTTTAAGTGACGAGACTGTAGTTATGATGATAACTTCTTGATGATGCTGACAAAAACACAATGCGGGGCTGAAGAGTGACTTATCTATATGAAATTGTTTTTTTAGTATACGATGAGTTGATTTAATCAAATGAATTATATGTTTCTCAAGTTTTATTCACTGTATTTGCAGCCTCTGAATGTCTGTGGTGAGCTCTGGATGCTGCAGTATTTGTGTGTACCCACTTGGTGGGAGTATTTAATAAGAACCACTCTCACTTACAGAGGGCACATTTTCACCTGGGTGTAATCTGTAATTGACACAGGCAATTCATCAGCCTGGCTTTCTGCATTAGTGTCATGCCTGCAGCAATGCAAACACACCTCTCTATTTATTCTTGATGCCAGTGTGTGGGTGTGTCCCTGACTAAAGGTTATTGTATTTGACAGCCATTATATTAATGAATGCTCATGAAACTTCCTTAATTTGCCGTCATTAGTGAAACAACTCAGCATATTCTTTATTTGAGAAGCAAACTTCAGACTGCAGCTGTCATCTCTGTCATTTATAATTCAGAGTCAGGATGGAGGACAGTGGCTTTCCTATCTCGGCCGAACACTCCCGATCTTCACGCCCCAGTGAGGAAACAGCTGAACTCTGCAACCTCTGCGTGTCCGTTTGGCTGCCTGGTGGCTCATCCGCCACCTGTGTCACAAAGATTTCTCATGTGAGCGAGCTGACAGAGGACGCTTCGATTCTCAGAGGCTCGTCTTGTCAAGACCCTGTCCAGAGCGCCACCACGGCTGAAGGGAAGACAAGTGCTGCTGTCTCCCTGTCCTCTCTGTCGTCTCCCATGAGACTAAACCTGCAGACTCCTAACTCGATTGATAATTCACTGCTTTATAATGTTGAAAAGGAAAGCCAAGCACCCTATAAACCCTGTAAAAGATAAACAATAGCTACTCAATAAAATTGAGGCAACAGATTGCACGCAATCTAACTACGTTACAAGTTGAGTTAATAACAACTTAACACGAAGTGTTAAGTGTCAATTGAAAACGGACTAATTCTTTTGTGTTGGATTCATTCAAAATGCTCTTGATTTAGAATTACATACACATAAAGATTATATTTGATGTGATCAAAATAAGTAGATTCTATCTCAAACATTTTTATATTTAAGTTACTTAAACAACTGCCTCAAAATCAAGGACGCATTTATATTTAATACATTTTATCAAATATATTAAGTAAAATGAAATGACTACAGAATAATTTATTACAGTGTATTTCTGTGTATCTTTGCAATTTTATTTCATTACTTGAGAAAAACACGCCCCTCGCTTGTTTTGATTTCCAAAACAAGTTGTATTTCAAGCATATCACTAAACTGCCACTTTCAGGCAATGATTTCATAAGCAGATAGTGCAGAACATAAATATGAGCAGTGGGACCTCCTGTAGCCAAACTCCTATTAAAAAAAAGACTAATTTTAGATTAAAAAAAAGAATGTTAATGTTTTATTGCATCATACGGATGAGGCAGAGAATGTTTCATAGCGCCATTTTCTGTTTTTAAAAAATTATATTAAAATGAAGTGTTAAAGATTAAGGGACTTTTGACTATGTGACATAAGTCAGACAGCAGCAGGTTTGACTGTAACTCCATGTGAAGTTCAAAGATAAATAATACTTATTTGACACTTATATGACATATATGCTCCTATATCAAGACTGATGTTGCCATATATGTTAACTATAAAGCAGTATATGATATATTTTATTATCATCATATATATTAAGTACATCCGCTGGATATATGAAGATATAGATTTCTATTTGAGTCATTTTCAGATGGTATTTGTACAATACCAAAAAGTACAAAAAAATCTGTATTCACTGCTTTTAAACATTTGTCTTATTAATCTTACAAACAGACATCTCAACATACATTTTAATTATATAGATATATAATATTAACATATATTGGCAGGCTTTGTTGTGCAAGTATTTATATTTATGCATATAAACATATATATACTGAATGTGTATGTATATATATATATATATACATTATAAAACATATATATGTACGTACATTAAAAATATCAATATGATTCATTATATATGATAGAATATGTTGCAACCATATATTAAAATATCAATCTATATTTTATTTTATATATGCAAATTTATGAGAACAACATATATGCATAGTATTATATAGTATAGTATAGTATAGTATAGTATAGTATAGTATAGTATTATAGTATGACTTACGTATGCTTAAAAAAAATTTCAACCTACATGTCTATCTTTTGTGTTAACATATACAATATCAACATATATTTACAGGCTTTGGGGTGGATATATGTACATACAATTTTATGTCTACAATATACAGATATATTATATGTACATATATTTTAATGTGTAAGTTATGAATATCGAGCTGGTTGTATATGCTGCGACCATATATGTTAACAATATATATTTAATTTAAATATTAATGTATATATAAACAAAATATATACAAAGTTATGAATGCTTATTGCTTAATGCTTATATAACATGTTTTTGTTATTCATTTTAAACAAAAATATTTTAATCTTACTATATTAACATGTATAATAGCAACATATACTGACAGGCTTTGAGTGGATATATATGTACATAACATAACTCCAATATAAGCATATATTATATACGTACATCTATAGAGAAAAAAGTAAATAAATATTTTTTTTTAAATCAATTTAAAATCAATGAAAAATATATATATTTGACATGTATGTCACATATACTTCACAATATCCTAAGAATGTATGTGTAATTACACATTTCTATTGAGGCATGTGTTTTTTTAGTGTGCAGCATATATCTCAATGAATGTACCACACATTCATAAATATACATATTTGTATGGGCAAGACATGAAATTCTTCCAATTTCTAATAGGTTTCATGTAAAGTTAGTAGATATATGTGCAGTTTTAGTAACTTAATGTCATGTGTGCATGGAGGTGTAGGTTAGGCTTTATTTACCTGGTGGTTGAAGACAACAAAGAAGAGTAGCAGCAGGAATGTGTGTCCTGCTGTGGTCCGGCTCCTCTTGTGCCAGGTCGGCAGCAGGGTCGGCATGGTGCTGTGTGTTTACATTGAAGGCAGCAGGTTTCTGGTTCCTTGGGTGGTTTGCCACCTCATACCTCACCTCTGCACTCACGGGGCCTCTCACTCATCCTCGCTTTATCTCCCTTAGTCCAGTCAGCACAGCTCTCCTTGCCTCGCCACACTCCAGAATATTCAGAATTTGGAGGATGAATATGTTCCCAGTTCTCCAGTCTGTGATGCTTGCCGTAATCCACAACTTCCCTTTAATTCCTCAAAACCTTCTTGATGTTTGATCCAACAATTTCTGAAGAATCAAAGCTATGTTATGGTTCTTTCAATAAACTGACTCGGCAGAAAAGTCACCTCCTAATGATAAACTTCATTTGATTGGTGAAAAAGTCCTCGGCTGCACTTCCAGTCCTCCTGTCCATGAAGACCTCTGAGGCTGTGATGAGGTGGATCTGTCTGTACTCCCTATAGATACAACACAACTGAGAGCGCCTGTGGATCCTCAGAGAGAGATCGCCTCTCCCGCCCCGTCCTCCCCCAACCAATCAAGATAAGGCCCCGGGGAGAGCCGGCTACATAACTGGACTAACTTCGTTGTCCAGGAAAACTGATCACACAGGAGCGAATGGGCACACCGGTTAGGTCTAATGTACCGACGGCCATTAGGAGCATACATACACACCTAAATACATGCACATACATTAAAAAGCTTCAAACATGCACACAGACACACACACACGCACACAAATGCCACCTGTGCTGTAGACATAGAGGGCAGACACTGACCCCTCCCTTCTGTTTAGCTATCTCACACAGTAACTGAGCATCACGCAGCTTTTCTGACACTAATGGGGACCTAGTGTAAACTATCAGCACTAAAGCCAAACACTCCCAGCAGATGGAGGAGACGGGAGCCAAAGTTGCCTGTACAAGCCTTGTGCCCTGCACGGTGCCCGCCTCTCTGCATATTTCAGACAAAACTATTTCATTTAAAAGGTTGCTCACAGGGAATGGAAGTGTGGGAATTATAACACTATTATTACATGATTGTTTCATTCATTTGTTTCAACAGAGAGATTGTGTAACTATTTTACCTTGAATAAACGCTTCAAAATAAATTTAAAAAGTAGGTTGAATGGAGCCTTTGTCAGCCCAAACGACCATTCTTGCACATGTAACAATGTTCCAAATAAAAAAAACAACGACTGCCAACTGACTCTGTGATTTATGGAGTTTCCTGATTGTTACCGCCATTGACTTCCTCCAGCCTCTTTCTGGAGGATAGGTGATTTTTTCCTCTCTCTGTGTTTCAGGTCCTGCCACGCCCTCTCTGCATAATTGGTTCACCTACACCTGAGTGTGATCTGCTGGTAGATCTGGATCTGGAAGTGTGCAAATGCTAAAAATGTTAAAGCAGGGTTTTTTTTTTAACCTAACGAGTACTTCTGCTGTTGCCAGGGAGTATTTGGGAAGATTGTGAAGCGACTCAACTACTTGGTAAAATTATCATCATGATTTGATTATCAAATAATGTGTATGCATAAGGATTTGGTTTAACTGGTAAGGTATGAAATGGTAGAAATAAATAATGAAAAATAATGACATAACAAATGTTGGATATGAATAAATTAAAAATAATAAGTAAAAAGTAATGAATAAACAAAAAGTAATGAACAGAACTATAGATGCTAATGAATAAACAGTTGAATTAGTTCGCAAAAAGTATTAACAAAACTAAACACTTCAAATAATTAGCTGTAATGGATATTTAGCTGTTTGAAATAATTAGCTAAAAGTGCTGACTAAACAGTTCAAATATGTTGCTAAAAGTAATGAATAAATGGCTTAAATAGCGAAAAGTAATGGATGAATTGACTTAGGCAATTTTTTGAACATGCGTTTGTGACTGAAGCAAGATATGGTAACACTTTATTTTGAAGGTGTCAACATAAGAGTGACACAAGCCTGTCAGAAACATGACATGACAAGTATCATGAGCATTAATGTTACTTCAAAGTGTCATTAATGTTCATGACACATCCCATGTCATGTTTATGACACACTCATGTCACTCTTATGTAGACACCTTAGAGTAAAGTGTTACCAATATTAGTGTCAACAATAAAACACTGATGAACTAAACTGATAACCAAACAATCTCCCTCTAGCTCTTCTTTGCTGGGTTCTTATCTGATGCCTATGAATGTGGCAAATTGTCAAAGAAGTGATGATCTTAAAGGGGTAAAATCATGATCTGATCAACTGAGGATGTAGGAGATTTTACCATAGGTGGCCGGCGTCATTAGGAGATGATTTAGGCAAAAAAAAAAAAAAAATTGTCAAAAAATGACTTGAAAAATGGCGATTATTTTAACAATGTGACGATATCAGTCTTTTCCTCGTCTTGGGTACACCAAATCTGTGATCTTAAAGAAGCTACAAAAAGTAAAACAGCTGTTGATTGAGGTTATAACTATACATAGGATAATTGCAAGTAATGTAGGTTACATTGTGCATAGTAATTTGAATCTGAATTTTATTATAACAATTAGATGAATGTAGCTTTAAACCACAGGGCGAGCCTGGCATCAGCGTAATAATTTGCAAATGCATCTTCAACCTCTCAGTTCATTCTCACTTTCCAAGGGATGTTAACAATGTGTTTTTTTGGTCCAACCATCTTAATTCGAACCACGGAACTGCTTCCTAAATGAACTTCCGTCATAACTGTTTAAGGCAGAAGAGTGCGCCGTCTGACAATAACCATAAGTTCTTAACAGACGGGGTCGTATTTTGGGTGGGGGACAATTGCAGATAAATGGTTGTGATTAGCTGAGGCAGGGCCTGGTTGGAAATATTGTATAAAGAAAAACACATAAAAGAAATCATAGTCGCAGCAGTGAAAACAAATAGCAGCCAATATTCACTATATTACATATCATGAACTCTACATTAAATCTTTATGATTGCCAATAAAATAAGAGAAAAGGCAAAATTATTTGAAGACAAAAGCACTGTGCAATATGAAGAGGCAGGTAAAATGAAAATATATACTTTTGAACTGGAGGAGTAAACCTCAGTGATGCATCATTTGGAATTGTAATTTTTTTTTATTACATGGTGATAAAGCTTTTAAATGTCCCTGTGGTATGGATCTGACAGAATCAATTGCAAAGGAAATATATAGAATATTATTGTGTTTTAGAACCTCATAGTGCACCCGCCATGCCATTATTTGTGACTGTGATGTACGAAAGATTCAGTGGAATTACATTTTTTCCAGCTCCATAAGCATGAGAATATACAGCTTTGACAGGGCCATATGTCAACATTGTGTTAATAACCAACAGGAAAAATGAGGGAAAATACATACAGCAGGCTTCAAGAGACCATGCTGAAAATATGACATAAACCTTGAAATAATCAGAAACTTTAAATATTCAGAAACATTTAAAAACGACAAGAAGGTAAGACATGTCTAATGAAGAAGAACTTTTTTTCAGGTCAATTTAACTCTGTCAAATGACCAATCAGGCGGATTTATTCTCATCAGAGGCTCATTCAAGTAGATCAATTTGCAGCCAGTGTCTACCTAACAGTGCCTCAAGTTTTAAAGCAGATCATCCCTTACTACAGGCAGCACTGTAATAGTAGGAAAAATGAAAAATTATATACTTGAAGAACTACATTTACAACCCTTTTGAATGTACATGCCCGATGTAAATACACATATCAAGACTGCATAAATTGTATTACCCTACAGTTATCAAATATTTAGCTCTGATGTGTCTTGTGTGTCAAGCTTGGAAGCTTTAACTGAACCGTGTTGGGTCACTGGCCCTCATTCATCAAACAAGCGTAGAAACGAGCGCAGAGTGTTTATTTCATCTTACGACAGGGTTTACGTGTGATTTATCAAATGTTTGTATCCCACCAATCACAGTATAACAACGATCAGCTGTTGATAAATGTGGCGGCGGAAAACAAGTGTCATTTGAATGTCACACCCTAAAGACTTTACGACACAGAAGAATAGCCAAAAATAGTATTTTTTTCCTTATCTTTTTTTTTTTAAACCCACCTTTATTAGCAAAGTGCACCGTGACAAATAACAACAAGAGCAAAATAGACATTTTACAGAAATGCACAGCGACAGGGATTTAAGAAATAAAAAGTATATACTCAAACAAGTTCAGTGAATATTTTAAATTTGGAGCACACAGACTTAAATTTTCCACATATTTTTGGTTGCAGCCAGGAGGTAAACAATGCTTTAAAGTAAGTTTTAATTCCAAAAGAAGAGGAATTCCTCAGAGGCAGAAAGAGTAACACTGACGTCCAACAGGTGCTACAGAACAAACTGGTTTTGTTTGGCAGCATTAAAAGTGAAAAGGAAGGAAATAAATGCTGCGGTCAGCAGAGTAGCAGTGGACCAGTATTCGAGCGTGGTAGACAGTGATTGAAGAGAGGGATCGGTATAAGACAAAGTGGTGAATCAGGCTAGGCTAAGCATTGAGTGCACATCCAGTGGTGAAATAAATATATTAACCATAGACTGTAAATAATGGGCCTAGTCACTGTGACGTCACCCACTGGTTTGTGGACTGCCCGTTGGAAGCCTCATGTTCATCATTACACTCGTCGCCATCTTGTGTCGCCATCTTGTTTCCGGAGCAGACCATATCTGGACTGTGGAGGAGGAGAGGGATCTGATCACTGACTACAGCCTCTCTACACCTCAACCTGACTGAGAGAAGCTACTGCTAATTCATGTTAGCATTAACTGGGATGTTCATTTTGGCTAGGAAAAAACAAAAACAAAATGTATGTTACGTACCTAATAAAAATGGACAGCGACTCCTTGGAGTGTCTGTTAGTCCAACAGACACTGAACAAGACATTTTTACTGAACAAAACGTTCAAATAAACTGTCATTAATACAGTGAAAGGGTCAAAGTTATGAGACCAAATCGGTAAACGTCCTTTTTTATATCTACATAAAGTTTAATATAACTTTATTGACACGTTGCCGTGGATACGCATTGTTCTGCTTCTCTCCTGATGACGGCTCGCCTTGTTAGTGACCTGTCAATCAAAGGTAGCCACGCCCAAAATCTTTATCTACTATTTTCCTCTAAATGGGGCCATTATTTACACTATTAACATCAAATTGTCTTGAATAAGATTTTTTACTAGCAATTGAGACTATAGTGTTGTCCTAAAAGAAATTTCCGAGGTAATAAATCAAGTGAGAAGTTTTTCTCATTTTGCACTGAAATTAATGACAAAAAAATGATTTTTTTTGCAGCCAAACTTAGCGCCCCCTGCTGGAATTTTTGGTAGAATGCAGCTTAAGGCACTTCTTGGTTTGCCTCGCTGCTCAGACACGAAGATTGCCGCCTGATATTAACTAATAAATCTACACAACCTGTAATTTCCTACCAGCTTTCCATTCTTGCCTTTGATATTTTTTTTATATTCTTCACAAAAGTAGGCAGAACGCAGGTAAAGTCAAATGATGCCCCCTCTTTATGGGAAACTGCACAGAGCCGAAGAAGAAAAATCAAGAGTTAACAGAGCAAGTTGACATCCAACATTGCGCTGTCTGTTTTCTCTGTTTGGGGGTTCAACCTTCGTGCAGCCAGCTCACGCCAAGAAACCCCGGCTCTGTTGTATTTCTTGTTACATCCCTCAGGTGACACAGAGGAGGGATCGTGACTGGATTAGGCAATGATGGCTCCTTATTTCATCTCATAAATAACATTCCACTGTGTCATAAAAACAGACTTAATCAGTGAGTGTGGTGAAAATGACAGCTGGTGTTGTTTCATTTTGAAACCTGCAGAGCTGTTTTCAACTAAAGTTAAAGTTACAAGTTCTAGACTCCAGCTCTGTGGAAAAAGCCTGTGTAATTTCACATATTAAGACTGTAATAACCCCTGTTTGTCACATGCATACCTTTGAAAATTGTAAATGTGCACAGATGCACACTTGACCTCTACTACATACTTTTTTGACTCCTTGGGAAGCACAAGCAGGGAATCTAATCCCATCATTTTTCACATTCCGAACACTATTTTATTTTAAAGTATTTTCTCATGATATTTGGGTTAAGATGTATATACATGATTGTCACAAGAGATAAACATTTGAGCCAGGCAACAGAACAAAACAAAACTTCGGACTAAAGTCAAGTTTCCTTTTATGTCCTTCATGTAGGGAGAGGAGCTCACGACTGAGGGATTTTTGTGTTAATAATTATTCTTCAGGACATGGAATAACTCATCTTCAGCCTCTTTATTTATTTGTGCATAAAGCTTTATTAATTGTTCTACAGGTTTTTTTGGCCACTTGGAGCCGGTGAAAGAAGCTAAAAACATCTTAATTATCTGCTAGCAAACAAAAGCCTATTTACACATTCACCTGACAAAAACCAACATCAGTTGTGTTTGAAGTTATGTTTCAGTCAGTGTGCAGTGGGCTTTTTTCAGAGCTTTGTGAGAGCAATGAGTGATCCAAAAACAGGGAGTATTTGGGAAGATTGTGGAGCAACTCAACTATTTGGTAAAATTATCATCATGATTTGATTATCAAATAACGTGTATGAATAATGCTTTTGGTTTAACTGGTAAGGTATGAAATGGAAGAAATAAATAATAAAAAATAATGACCTGACAAATGTTGGATATGAATAAATTAAAAATAATAAGTAAAAAGTAATGAATAAACAAAAAGTAACGGACAGAACTATAGATGCTAATGGATAAACAGTTGAATTAGTTCACAAAAAGTACTAACAAAACTAAACACTTCAAATTATTAACTGTAATGGATATATAGCTGTTTGAAATAATTAGCTAAAAGTACTGACTAAACAGTTCAAATATGTAGCTAAAAGTAATGAATATATGGCTGAAATAGCAAAAAGTAATGGATGAACAGTTGAAGTAGTTAGCTAAAAGTACTGACTATAATAAACACTTGAAATAATTAGCTGTAAATGGATAAACAATTTAGTTAGTTGCTAACAGTACAGACTAAAATAAACACTTTAAATGTTTAAAATAGTTAGCTTAAAGTACTGGCTAAACAGTTAAAATTGTTAGCTACAATACTGACTAAACAGTTAAGATATTCAAATATTCAGCTGAAAGTAATGAAGTAATGGTTGAAGTAGGTAAAGGTAATGTAAAAACAGTTAAACGAGTTAGCTAAAAGTAATGATTAAACAAACAGTTCAAATAATTAGCTAAAAGTAATTGCTAAATGGTTGAAAAAGTTAGCTTAAAGAATAGAGTATCTGATTCAGTTTCACTCCAAGCAGTAGGCCTAGTAGTAGCACAATTACTGACCAAAACAATTTTAACAGTTATAAAAAGGATATATTAGCTAAAAAAAATGTAAATATGTAGTATAATGGTGTTATACAACTGGAACATACTGCATATTGGGAATTGATGAAAGGGTACGCAAGTTCATCTGACACAGCTGTGGGGGAACCTCGGACCAAAAAAGTTGGGAACTGCTGTGTTAATTGAGCTCTCAGATAGTTTCAGTTTATTATATATTATTTGTGATATTCCCTGCATT
The DNA here is from genome assembly GCF_030273125.1 of Centropristis striata. Lineage (NCBI taxonomy): Eukaryota > Metazoa > Chordata > Actinopteri > Perciformes > Serranidae > Centropristis > Centropristis striata. Next base: position 27,058,747 of record NC_081537.1, on the reverse strand, counting down.
CCAGGGGCCACTGTTAGCTGTGTAGTGTTACCCCCTTGAGCCTGATTAACGACTATTTTCCAAGAAAGTGTTTTGACAACCCACACAGGAGGGTTAGCAATGCGTTGTTTTCAATTATAGATGAAATATGGGCTCATAAATAACATGAGTTATCCAGCTAGTTTTTCAAAATGTGAGAAATACCACTTGTTTTCTGGCTACATCGCACTCTTGTGTATTGAGGGTTACTGTTAGTGGAGCAATTGGTATCAGTGCATCTCCTACTTGAGTATTTCTTCACTGTCAGTGCAAAAACAAGAGAAAATGTCCATGGACTCTGAGATATATTGCAAATCACTTGTACTGACCTTTAAAACAGCAGGTGAAAGTGTTTATAAAGTTGAAATATAAGTCTGTAATATCTTCTTTTTCCCCACCAGTCAAATTGACAATCTGTTATTACTGTGTGAAATAAATTCCACCGCAGCCCGCACAAATAGCCATAAATTCAAGGAGTGATTTTCAGGTGAAAGTTGAAAGAGGTCAGCCCCATTAACATGCCTTCTTGTTGCACCCCTCCTCAGTGCAGGTCCATCCTTACCTAACGTAGGGTGTTCCTTTACGTCTTAGGTAAACACAGTGCTGCAAATGTTTACGATCTCCTGCAAATGGGTTACAAAGTGTTTAGCGGACAGGACAGGTGCTATGTGGAAGGTTAAACAGGTTGCAGTGCTGGTGCGTAAACTGTTTGGGCCTCTGCTGTGTTTGGATGTTGGACCATTTTTCAGGTGAAGAGTACAAACATTTTTTTAAGAAAAGGGCGATCTGGTGTGAAGTTGTAAGGGCATTAGCTGGCTATGGCGAGAAAACAGATAATATGTGTGAATACAGCACAGTTAAGTAATGGCTTCATAGCTTCTTTATATTACAAAAACATCATTATGGCCTATTCTGCCCTACAAAGACTAACTACATTAACTACATTTTTGGTTGAAATTGAGTTATAATTAAAAAATTAACTCCTTGATGTCTGTTTTATCTTGTGACAAAATGTTAGATTTCATTTTTTCTTTAATTCAGAGAAATAATGATAGAAAAATTGTAGTAACTACAAAATCCAACTCCATGGTAAGTGCAAGGTCGTAACACTCTGCTTTGGATATATTTATGAATATATATACAAATTTAAACATAAATCAAAGCTGATGGTCAGTGTAGCCTTGTATTTCTTCTTAGACAACAATAATAATAATAATTATAGTATAATAATAAGTTTAACAGTAAAGTAATACATTTATTTGATAGGGAAATTATTATTTAGAGTTTATTTAGTGATTAAGTAAAAAAAAGTGAGATAAAGTTAGATAAAGACTAAAACATAACAATACTTATTACTTATAATATTAAGCCAAAAAAAAAAATATATTTGAATAGAGTTTTTAAACACTTGTTGTATCACTTACCTACCTATACACTGCAAAAAAAGAAAAGTTGGGTGAACCCAAAATGTCAAGGCAACAAACTTCGATAAGATTTTAAGTTTGACAATTAAACTTAATATTTTAAGTTTTGTTTTTGAGTTGGCTCAACTCTGAATTTCTCTGGCACGATTGTAACACCACTATGAAATGTCAGCTAATGTTGTGACCACAATTTTGAGTTCGCATTGATACGCTAATGGCTACTCTTGTAGCTGTAACAAGCAGTGCCACTACATCAGTTAGCCACTAGCATCAGTTAGCCTCTAGCATCAGTTAGCCACTAGCATCAGTTAGCCGCTAGCATCAGTTAGCCGCTAGCTTTCGCTAATCACCGAATTTCACAACAAAGAAATAAGAGTTAGCAGAACTATTGTCCCTTGTTTTGAATCCCAACTTAAAGATATAAGTAACAACAACTCACAAACTTGTTTTTGAGCATACAACTGGCTTCCTTTGTTGTACTAACTTACATTATTGCCCTAAATGTCAGTAATTTATATTTCCAAGTTTTACCCAATTAAATCACTGTTTTAGGCCAAAAAATACAAGTTGGCTTTTTTGCAGTGTAACCAATTTGGCTGGCCAGTTAAAAAAAAATGTTAAAAAACTTTAAAGCAGTTTTTCTCAGTTTTACTCTGCGTAGTGCAGTTAGGCTTTGTAGGGCAGTTTAAGTTTCAGTATAATTAGATAATTAGACTTTCATCCAGGTGCAGCAGCGTACCAAGAAGTTCACAATCATTTTTTAAGTGTTTACTTTTTTTGACATGCACTCATGTGTTGTGCAAACTGTACAGTTTACATGTGTTTGTACATTAACAAATGCATGTAAAGCACATACAACACAACCTCACGTATCCTCCATGTGTTTACATTCTTGCTGCGGCAGAGTGATGGCGGGGGAGAAGGGGGCGAATGGCAGCTCTCAGCCAGAAAAACAAACAGGCTGAGGGGCGCAGAGACAGCCCGCATCCCAGGGACACTCAGGAACATCCTGTCCACCGGTCTGCTGGGTCAACACCAGACACAGCTCCAGGCACAGCATCGCTCCGTAGCCAAATAACAGCATCAGAACGACGTCAAGGTGGCGAACGACTCCTAGGGCCAAGGTTGTGCAGGAAGGAAATCGCTGTTTTCTTTCTGATTCCAAGAAAACGGAAACAAAGAGGATAAAGACATCAGGTGGCATGATCTATATTTCAGGTTAACTAATTCTTTGCAGCTGCATGCTGTCCTTTATATCTTGTTTGCCAGTTTTCCGGGTCCCTCTCCAGACAAAACCTTATTAAAGTTTTCACACAAGCTGATAAAAAGGTTAAAGTCCCCTGTTTCCAACAAATGTTTGGGAAATGGACACACCATTTTTTACCAAAGAATGACGACATTTACGTTCTTAGTATCGCTAAAGAAAGTTACCATGTGAGAGACCGACTACAAAAAGAAAAATTGAAGCAACAGATGCCGAGATATCCTGACTTTTAGTCTCTAGTATGGGTCAAACATAGACTGTATATAAATAATGGATGTAGTCACGGTGACGTCACCCGTTGGTTTGTGGACTCCTTGTTTGAAGCATTGAGTTTGACGTTACGGCTGTCGCCATCTTTGTTTTCTAAAACCAGGAAGGACCATATTAGTACTGGGAGGCACAAGGACGGGTTTATCGAAAAATAAATTGTTAAGACTAAAACAAAATGTACATTACTTACCAGAATTTTTTTTTCAAATGACCAAAATGTTGAAATAAACTTTCATTAAGCGAAAATACACAGTGAAAGGGTCAAAGTTATGAGATGAAAAAATAGGCAAATACAAACAAAGTTCGCGGCTATTTAGATGTACACAGGGCCGTGAAAACACATTGTTTTGGTTCACTTCTCTCCTGATTTGCAGCTGGTCGTGTCAGCCACCTGTCAATCACAAGGTAGCCACGCCCCATTTCATAAGCTGCTTTATCATCTATTTTCTTCTAAATGGGAGCATTATTTACACAATTACCACTAAACTGTCTTAAAGAAGACTTGAAACTAGTGATTGAGACGATAATGTTGCCACAAGATTTTTTTCTGAGGTAATAAATCAAGTGAGAAGTAGACATGGTAATATGCTTGTAATAAGCTTGCTGCCAAAATGCAAGCATTTTATCAATGTGTTTTTTTTAAGCACCCAATATTGTCATTGCAAGATGCAAATGAAAATTCACAATACAGAAAATAATCTAAGTCTATATAAATCTAAATTTGCCAATAGTAGCTCATGTGTCTAGCACCATACTGTGTATGAGTGTGAGTGAATTGTGAGTTTTTGCGTTATTAATTAATTTATTGCTCAGAAGAGGATTTTTTTTTATTTGAAAAGTTACATAGTGTGCTTTGAAGCAACAAAAGCTTCATTTGCAAGTATTGTAACACTTTCGATGACCATGCGATGCACTTGCCTTGAGATTAAAGGCTAAACAAACAGAGAAAACCTTGACTTGGGTCGTCATGACACCACATTTCCTGGTCTGACTCATTAGTGACACAGGATAGGTAAACATACAGCATGCTGAAAATACAAGGAAGATCTAAATATATACGCCTCGGATTCGTTGGTACTTTTCCCACACTGCTGTCACGTTCCAGTGTCACACAGACATAGTTAGGCTGGTTTAAACATTTTTTTTTCATCATTACTTATGTACAGCTTTTCCTAAACCGACTAGCTGAAGGCTCTTTTCAATTGTAGCCAGGCTCCTGCGGCGAAACATAACAGCGGCCATTGAGGAGGTTAACAGGGCTGTGACACAAGACTCAACCCTCTTAATTCCCTTCCAGCAGCTTTATATGTCCTTGGGCTTGGATGAAGCAAAATGAGAGATGCTTCTAATCCTGCGCATTATACCCCCACCCCCACCTACGCTCTCCTTCTATTCAGGTGAATTTTTCTCTGTTTTTCATCTTAAAAATGACTTTTACACATGTTAAAATGACATGCAATGCAGATTCATATTATTTACACATGCTTGGTTTGTGCAGGAGGCCCACAGGAGATGGAGAGAGAGATTTGCTCTGGTATGGGAAAACAGAAAGGGGTGGGGGGTGGTTGTCAGCTCAGCACCCAAAAGATTTATCATCCATTTACATTCTCCCAAACACACACTCAGCAGCACAGTCTAAACAGGGCCAAAGGTTCCTAAATAACCTCACATGGTCACATTTACAATAGAATTTTTCCACTATAACTTTTGATCAGCATTTTGTCACGTATGACTGAATATATGAATAAAGTACAGACAAAGTGTTGTTTTTTTTATATTTTTTATGTTAAAAACCATTAATGATAATTTATTAGCATTTGCAGTGATTGTAATCAAACTTGTTTATTCATTTGGGTAGTTTATATTTAGGAGAGGGGTCATGAAAAGTTGCTGACATGTTTATGTAGACAAAAGATAACTAGGACATGTTCAAGCAGGTGGAACATTCAGTTTTGATAAGAAAAAGGATATTTTCCAGTAACTTTTGATATGAAGTCATCTGATACTGAACATCCTCGAGGCTGTCTAGCAATCATCAAATTATCAAGAAGGTTTTTAAAATTATATTTCTGATTTATTATCCGTCCTGTTGCTTTGTGTATTCTCAGTTCCCCTTGAGTATGTCCCAGTTTTCCTCCGTTCGTGCGCTTTCACGCTTTTAGCCTGAGATTGTTTTGCTCTGGTCGACAGATAACGATCAAATAATTAATATTTCAAATGTTTATCTGCTCCTCGTGGCAGCTCTGTATACACACACTCTACGGAGCTGGACATTTTCTGGCCGCTGTTTCATCACAGAAAGTTGCTCTGTTTTGGTTGTTCTTTAAGCTAGAGATAACAACACTCATACCAGAGCACGAGGAAGCAACGCCTCTGCAGAGGGAGATGGTCAAAAAGACACAGCGTAAACAAGACATTAGCTCATAATTGATTGTGCCAGTGCAAGGTCACTGTGGTCTAATGTGAGCTACAACTATAACCATGTTTTATATTTCAACTTACATAAATGCAGGGCTGTATTAAAGCAATAAAATAAAAAAAATATGCTGTGGGCCCCTTCTCTTCACTGTGTGACTTAAGCATCATTTAGTAAAATGCACCACTTAACCCCTTACTGCCTAAATATATTTACAATTATATATATATATATATATATATATATATATATATATATATATATATATATATATATATATATATATATATATAACTTAAATTTATAAAATAAAAAATGACTTATATAAATTAAACTGAATGCAGCTGGTGGTTATCTAATCTTAGCATAAAGACTGGAAACAGGCTTTCAGGGCTGGATTTACCAGATTAATGTCTTCATTTGACAAAAAAGGGCTTGGGAAAAACATACATAGACCAACATCAACCAAAATTTACATTTTTGGACATGAATACATAAGGAACACTGCTGGAAAGCTACAGTTTAATATAAAAAAAAACCCTCAAAAAGCTAAATGGACCTTAAAATACCTCAAGCTGGAGGTGAACCTGGAGCCTTCAGGCCCCTCTAAGGGTCTTGGGCCCTGTGGCAGTTTCCTGCTGTGCTTGTTATCTATAGATAGAACCAGTATATTTTTTGTGTGTGCTATATAAACAATAAATCAATTGTAACCCAAAGAGCCACAGAGTCACAAGTATATTTCTGAAGTCAAGGAAAATAAAAAGTCCCAGGCTTCAAATTCTCTACATAGCCTATAGAGGAAGCCATGTTGGCATGGTCTGCTTAAGATAAAACTGCTTTCTGCTAACATAAATAATCATGCCAGTGTTCTTGTACTGCATATGTAGCAGTCTACACAGGGCCCCAGTGACTACCTCCATGCTAATGATTAAAACCATTCCAGGCCCCTTCATCTCTGCGGCCAATGAACTCCGGAGGTTGTGGAGCTGGAGTTACTTTCAACAATGAAAGAGACCAGAAGCTGTGTCAAGCACAGGGATCAGACACGGGTAACCACAACGTCAACAGAGAAGCATCCAAAGTTTGGATGCTTTTGTGAGTACGCAGTCATGGCTGTCTTCTGCTTTGCCAAGTTTACTTAGTTTGGTTTTATTTTATCACCTAGCCATTACAAGGAGGGTTAGACATTAAAGCTGCATGAGGTAAAGTCTCACACTAATGATGCCAGATTGGATGTATTATGTCACTTCTGGTATTTGTTTAGAACTTCAGTGCCCACTGATTACTTTATAGGACACCATTAAACTAGCAGCCTGCTCTTCTAAGTAGCTGGGAGTTTGGAAGTGTTGAGGAGTTTTATTCACGTTTACCAGTTCAATATTCACTCTCCTTTTAGCTCCGCTTTGGTCATCACCAACTTCCGAACTCCCAAAGTAAACAATTGGCTCTTTTGCTGTTATTGTATGTTCACTAGTTAGTCACTAACTTTTTGGGTGTTCGGTTGTTGCTCACTTCCTGCTTCACTCCAGTCACTTTTTTCAAATTTGACTTTAGACACTAGAGGGCCCCACATGACAACAAGCAAGCAACATCTCTTAAACAATAATAAAATGGGCTTCCTTTGGAATTCAAAGCTGTGGATTCAAATCTGAATGGCTGGTTGAATCCCATGATTTCTGACTCAAGACTCAAGATACCTAAATGTACTGTATGTGCACAAGCACTGAAAATGTGAGCTTTTCATATTACGTTGCCTTCACTAAAACTGAAAGGACTTTAATGGAAACAACTTAAGACATGTTTACTGTGATGAGTAGGAGATGATATTTGATGAATGGACGGACGACCTGAATCACTGGATTTCAGGACATTCCAGACGCCAGATACCAATCTGTTAGTGTTAACATCACAAATGTAGAATGCCTGCTCTATTACACAATGACTTTGTCTTTGTCATTGCACCAATTTATATTTCAGGGTCACAACTGGATGTACAAAAACATCTTGTCTAATACTTTATCTTTTGTGATGCGTTAACTGCAGAGACCAAACTGATATTTATCCTCCATTAAACTCCTGCTAAGATCAGAATGTTCTCTTTAACAATTTGGTTTGTTATTTTTTCCGACAAAATATTATGCTCTGGATTTCATAGCTATCTTTAAATGCATGAAGGGTCAGCAGGAAGGGAGTCGGACGGCACAAGCTCAGGATTTTGAACAAAGAGAAACCAAGTAATTTCACGTTACAACGTTACAAATTTGTATATAACAGCAACTTTTATTTTGTAGGATATCATATGAATTGCATTGCATATGTTTGTGAAGGAAATCATACAAACCCGTTCATGAGAATACGTTGGTTAGACACTAGTAAAGCACAATCATCTGCATAGAAAAAACATTGCAAGCATCAGTGCACAAGCTGACCCCTAAAAGTGCCATAGTCACAGAGGATTCCTGGAATTAGTAAGTGTAATGTAATTACTAAATCTTACATTGTAATCACTTACAGTAATTATTAGTGATAAAAGTAATGTAGCCATGCACGTAGTCTGGATTTTACATGGCAACGTTTGAGATATTCCTCAACATTTGTAATCGTTACATGTTCTCCTTTGATTAGCTGTCCAACACTGTCCCTGGAGATAGATTAAACATGGTTAAAAAAGCTTTAAGAAAAATGTTGATACAAATCAACACACATCCTGCATCCCTTCTGAATCCCCCTGCAACAAATTCACCAACATAAACACTATCAATTCTGTCTCTCTTTTGGGCCAAAGTCCAAACCCCGTGGTTGAGCTCTGTTTGTGTCCCATCCTGCCCAGATTTGGCCACAAGTGTTCCCCACTTGGAAACAGGAAGACTGCCTTTTTTTTTCTTGAACCTCAGTTTGTCCCAGAACATGATCCTGGCTGCAGACATGACTAAGGACGTGTCTACTCGCAGGAATGCCTCAGTTTAGACAAGAAGGTGGGGCTGAGCTCCAGATGACTCCACATACTTTTTTTCCTAGAAGGATTACAGAAGAGGATCCAGTGAAAGGCCCTTTCCCATTACATAATGGTGATAAGATCCCACGGCAAAAGTTCACAGAATGATGTGCAGACCTGTAACAGTGTCAAATATCAACAATGAACCCTCCCAAACAGTCCCTGGGTGCTGCACTGCATCAGCCGGCATCACCACTTTGTCAATTTAGCTAAAAGCAGTGCGGTAGGTCTCGCTGTTTGTTCCCTGTTTGCTCAAGTGGAAAATGAAACAAAAATGTTAGCTGTGAAAACTTCAATCTCCCATGGCCTCACTTCAAGCTCAGCCAGACTTGTCTAATTTTTTTTGCACAGTGCCAACTCCTGTACTGTGTACTACTTTATAATGACAAGTGACTTGTGACTAATGACTATTAATAACTAGATTATATTCACGTGTCAGACACTTTAAATGGGTCAACAAAAACAACTAAGTGCAAAATACAGCCAACTGAACAGCAAGAGAGCTGAGCAACTGACTTAAATAAGAAGTGTAAGAGATGTTTATCTTCATAAATAAATGGGGTAGACAAAAAATAGAAACACTTGTCAATACAAAAACAATACAATCCAACAGCAACACAAACTACTATCTTCCAAAATGATCATAAAGTTTAGTTTTCAGCAAGGTGTACCTAACAAACTGGCAACAGAGTGTACTATTACTATTACTATTATCATTAGTCATTTTTATTAGCCATTCTTATTACTGCTATTAATACTGATACTACTGCTGTTATTTTCATTATGTTGCATTCAAAGCTAATATTACTGCAATTATTGCTTAAAAAGGGTCAGCAACCTTTTTGATATTAAGCACCATTTTTACATTTTCTTGTTAATTAGTGTGCCATATTAACATTCAGGTTAACATTAGGTTTAATTATGAGACTACATCAAAATGTAGCCTATTTATTCCATCCATATAGGCCACTGGTTCCCAACCTGGGGGTCACCAAAGCTTCACAGGGGGTCAAGAGGGCTTCTTGATTTTATGGGTGTAAAGCTGCATTTTGACCAAGAAAGTACTGGGGAATGAGTCCATCAGGTACTTCTGAAGGTACTAGAGGTTATGAAAACATCATCAATCATTAACCCTACCAACCCTCCAGCAATCTTCTTCATGTGGAATAATAAATGTAACAAATAGTTTTTTTACCCACTGTAGCTACAAATTAAAAGCACAGTTCCTATTTCAGCTGCTTTGAATTGTATTACCTTATTTACAAAATGTTGCAATAGCAGCAAATGTCAAAAAGTGACAATTAAGTGTAATAAACAGAAATGTGAGCACTATACAAGAATGCTGCCATCCTTATCTGAAAGGTTATTTGGTATGCAGACGATAGGGCACTTCAACATTTAAAAAAAACTCTCTTGCACAGTTTTTGTAAATGTGCCACTGGTTAAGCCACCACATGCAAATCATGGCACCTGTGCCTAAGGTTGCTGATCCCTGCCCTATACTATAAATATATATGCAGTTGTCCCAGTTGACGAATAGTGTGTTTTACTGAAAATGTGGAATTAATGACTTCTTTGCAATTTTAACACTTTGCAATCAACCAGTGGGCAGAAATCGATTTTTTGGCGGGCCGACTCTTGCCCACAGGCCGTATGTTTGACACCAGATCTATAGTTTCAACATAACAATTCCCAGTGATTTGGGAGGCTGTTATAGGATATTTGGGACAAGATGTTCAGCAAACATATAAGTGTTTATTGTTCTACTTTTGTTATTTTAAAATTCAGCTTGCAGACTACATCTCTTCTTCCCTTTATGATGCATTAGGGTTGAATGTTCACACTGTCCATCTTTTCTAAAGAGGCACCGGCTTTTGGCAAGTACAGAAAATGGACAAATGGATAATGCAATCCTTTTAGTGTATTCAGAAATCTTTGGGGGAGACTGTGTAAGTGCTCTCCCTCTGTTTATCCATTTTCTCTTTTTGCCCATTTAAAAGGCAAGACAAAGAACTCAAAGCGACAAACACAGAAAAGGAGAAATACTGATGCAACCAAAACAAACCAGCAGAATGAACTTTGTGTGTTTCTTAGCTGTTCCTCTGCCTGCAGACATCTCAGAGATACCATCTAAAGGGGGCAGTGTTGCACTGAGGAGGGGAACGTGTAACTGACACATATTTGTTACCACGTGTAACTCACAACGTCTCAAACTGTCACTTCAGCAAACTTAGAAAAATGAAATGATAATTTCTTCCCCTGTCCTTCATTTTGACATTTACATTACCAGCACTTGATTATGTCCAAATTAGCCAGCTTAATGAGTAATTACACATTGATTCAGAAAGTTATCAAAGGCAATGTCATCAGTGACACACAGACTGTGAGTTTACTGAAGCCGCAGCGTGAAGTCATTCCGCCCCTGCTTTAATTGTAGTCATTACAATTAACAGCAAAGCATCCTAAGCACTCCTTAAAATAGATTGAGTCAGTAAACATACATACAGTAGGTAGTTAAGTGAAATACAAGGAGGCAATTTAAGATAAGCCAAGAAAACAGGAAGCTGTGTGAATATTCCTCACATATTGGATATGATTGAGTCTTGCACCTGAAAGAGGGTAAAAGGTTGACACTTGATGAATAAACTGAGATTGACACGTGTGTGTGTGTGTGTGTGTGTGTGTGTGTGTGTGTGTGTGTGTGTGTGTGTGTGTGTGTGTGTGTGGTCACCATAAAAGTGTAACATTTCAGTTTATCAGCATGAAGAGATACTGAGCTAATTGGTTTAGAATTTCCACAGCAGAGTAAATAGTGAATTCCTGACTTTAGCACAAAACCACCACAGGACCTTTTTAGCAAAGGTTATGTCCAAGAATATGGGGGGGAAATGTTCTGACTCAGAAAATAAATAAAAACATTGGTTTTACTTTAACCTGGGGATTTGTGAGAGTCAGGTTATCCTCAATACTGTATGTAGAATTGATCACGAAGCCTGATATCACAAGAAATAATGCCTGTATAATTCTTATAATCATTGTATTAGTAAGTAAGTAAGTAAATTTTATTTATAAAGCACTTTTCACAGGAAAACCCCCCAGAGTGCTTTACAAGGGGATAAAACAACATAAGGCAAACACAGAAAAACACAATACAACAGGAAAACATAATTAAAGCCTGGATGTCTAGTTGACCAGGTACATATAGCCAACTAAACGCTTGTCTAAACAGATATGTCTTAAGTTCACATTTTTTAGTAAACTTGGACTGCACAAACTGGTTACAAAACAACATTTGAAAGGAGTGAATAATTTAAAATTAATTATGACTGAATTTTATTGGTTTTGACACTCAGCCAAACAGCAGGAGAAAAGAGTTCAGTGGAACAAATTAACATTAAATTACAAGTTGAAACTCATTTGTTTGATAATAAAGCTCTGTCGATGTTTGATTTCACCACAGAGACGCAAGGTTCATCGTAGCTACTGTGGCGTAAACTTCATGCTTTCCAACCACCGTTGTGGAAATTACTTCCTGTGGCCAAGCGCCACAGCGCCACAGGAATGAGTTCTTAAACCCGGAAGTAAGTTAGCATTTTAGCACCACGGGGTCCAAACTCTCAAACTCAATGAGGGTTTTAAATGGGTTGTTGGTAAGATGCCTGAAATCAGGTATGTGGTTAACACAAGGTGAACAGATGTTCCCGTAGAGTTGTACGACATATATAACACAAATATGTTAGCAAATACCCCCACTTGTAAAGTTTTTACGTGTCCTTAGAAAGGCGGTTGCTAACAAGTGGCTAAATGAGACTACAGTGGTTGTTGGGGACATTAAAGGTCATCACGCCAGACACAGATGGTAACTCTGTTACTAGTCCATGTAACAGATTCTTGTAATTTTTTTCAGTTCTTTGCAAACTCTTGTAGATTGTAAATTATGTAAATAAACAATTTATTAGGCTACAGATATGCTAGCTTGTCAAAACCGCTGGTTAGCTTGTCAGAGACCATCTGAAGCATAATGGTAGTGACGTTGAAGTCATGTGACTGTGGTGTAGTTCACTATAGTACAACTTTAGCTTTTTACTTTTGTCAGCTGCATTAACACTTCAAACATAATAAAAGTGGTGTTCATTTGTGAAGATTATCCTGCTGAACAATACCCATAAGCATCAGAAACATGTGTTTCCCACAGAGTTTATTTTCTGCAATGATACAAAATCCAATGCAAAAATCCCACAGGCTAATTCTCAATAGTCCCCATGGTGATGCTGTCTTCTGGGTTGGCCTACAAAAAAACACAATGTTTGCTCTCTATAGTGAAGAGACTATAAGCCAATGTTAATCACTAAACAACAACATTAGAAAGGTAACCAAGACGAAGTCTTATGATTAGATAATAATTATTCAACCTTAATCTATAGCTAGTGCTGAAGTTACAAGCCAACAAAACTAAGTGTTTAAGATTAGGAATAAAGACAAGGGTTTAAGTTAAAATAATTACTTTTGTATGTAAATACCAGACATGGTTGCATAAGTCACATAGGTGACATAGACCGTGAGGTTTATTTACAAGTTCTCTTAAAAGCTTAGGAGCTGACTTTTAGTTACAAACAGGACACAAAACAGAAGTCATGTTTGTTGATCTATCCTGTCCCCCAACCAGGATTTGATTGATATGTCTACTACGTTGTTGCACTTTCTGCTTCACTCTCACCATTCCTTTCATAATTACCACGGCCACTAGATATCACTACTTAAAAACAAATAAGTAGCATCTCCTGGTTTGCAATTACGTGGGTTTCCTAAGAAGTTTAGTGCACATTTCTTCTGCGAGTTTACGTACCAACAGTGGATGAGAACAGCATCTACTATCAGGGCACATTAAACCATGCCTGAAGCTGTAGTAGTACTATCACTGCCACCAATACCGTCACCCATGGTGCTTTAGGTACTCCTGGATGAGTGCTACTATCACATCCAGCACCTGGCAACCATGTGGTGCTCCCTCACATCTACTTGGCAAACACCCAGAATCAGAAAACTGATTACTGGCATACGCAGCAGGCACACATTTAAACTTCCTTTCACAATTATTATTATTAATGTTCTTATTAGAAGGTGGGCATGTGATTTAATGTTTAATGAGGAGTTTTAGCATCTGATACTTGCATGTTTTTGGAATAATTTGCAGTGCAAAATAACACAGCACAAATTATTTGCCAGTAGCAGTCGGTCTGATATCAGCACACAACAGTAGTTGAAGTGAGGTGAGGGTCCTCTGGGAAACAAAACAGAGATAAAGGGAATAAATCCTGTCACAAATTCATTTCCTGACGACAGGTGTCTCCTCCTCTATTGTCCTTTCAATCATCATGCACAATTAGAGAGGGGGGTGGGGGTAGGATAAAATCAGACCTCATTGTGCTGGGGGTGAAGAGAAAATCAGGGAACTCTGACTCACTGAAGTTAGACTGGAAAATGGGTCATTCATTCATTTGTCACCCAGCTTTTTCATTTTCAAAATCACAACTATCTTTGGAATCATTCTTCATTTCCCCAACTGTTTGACTCATATCACAAGGTTTATGAATAAGACAAGATGAGTCTGAGCCGTGTGTTCGTGACTGTCTTCACTTGACATTCAACAGACAAAAATCCCAACGATGTTTTGAGATATTTGACATGAGGAAATTATTCATGTCATCTGTCCTCTTTGAATAGGAGATTTTAGAATGTTATGCAGATGAGGAATGGCATTTCCCAAGCTATTACTTCTTCTGAAACTCCTCTTAATATTGCATTATTCACTGATGCGTTTGCTTCACAAGCTTCAGCCCAGACAATTTAAATTATAAAGCATGAGCTCTGCCCCAACATTTATCAGTTTTTATGAGTTCTATATTCTTCCCTCTTTATTTGATATCATTAATTTTGTAATGTGGCAGTATTACAGGCTTAGTGAGGCTGGATATGTGCATACCACCATGATCTATAAGAAAAATAAAACTTCATAACAACTAGGCAGATAACTTTAGATTGCTTCATCAAATATGCATTTTCTCTATGTGGAGGCATTTCAGTACATTCTCGTCATTTACACTGATTATTGCAATGAAAAAAATCCCTGCCTCTGTGGTTCGAATATGAATTGGTTCAGGTTATTAGTTTGACCAATTAGCCTGCAAACACCAGATGTTTTATTCTCTCATTCCGTTAAACTGTTAAATGTCTCTCATTGTGCAATAAAGTGCAAATTATAAATTGAAAGATAAAAAACTCAAATGAGAAACTACAGTTTTGACAGTGCTACAGACTATAATCAGTTCATTCATTTTTCAGTTGTCTCTTGGATATGGGACCAATCCTCCTGTCCTTGCAACAGCAGGGGTATCCAAACACTTTGCTGTGTAACAGGCAGTGGTGGATCCCGTTTTGCTGCCTAGACAATCTGTACAACCCATAGACTGTATGTTATTAATGGACATAGTTACCTTAACGTCATCCATTGGATTGTGGGCCGCTCGTTTGAAGCATCGAGGTCAGTGTCGCCATCTTGTTTTATGTCCGTCGTAAACATTAATATAAAAACTGATATCGCAATTCTTTACATTTTCTAAGAATTCTGTCGTAGACAGAGGAACATGTGGCAGCGCTTATTGTAAATGCCTCCATTTCTGGCAATACTGGTGGTGGAGGAGACACTAACGCACCACCAGTCTGAGCCGGATAACCGTAAATAAATAGTAGAAAACAATGGAAAACATTTAATCGCAGAAAACAATGGTTAACATTTAACAGCAGAAGACATAGATATTTAAAAGCAGAAGACAATGGTCAACATTTAACAGCAGAAGACAATGATAAGTATTTAATAGCAAAAGACAATAGTAAACATTTAATAGCAGAAGACAATAGTAAATATTTCATTGCAGAAGACAATGGTAAACATGTTGAAAGAATTTCACAGTGGCAGGGTTTATTTATTTTTATTATTGTTAATAATAATAATAATAATGATAATAATAATAATAATAATAATAATAATAATAGTAATAATAATAATAATACATTCAATTTTTATAGCGCTTTTAAAGATACTCAAAGTCACTTAACATAACAGAAATTACACACACACAAACACAAAATGCAGAAGAAAACAGAACTAAACAGAGATGAGAGATTCCAGTTCAGGTCTTGTAAGCTATTTTGAAAAGGTGGGTTTTGAGTTGATATTTTGGGTGGGTGAGCAATCGGGCAGCTGAGTTTTGGATGTATTGTAGTTTTAGAAGGTTGGTGGAGGGGAGGCCGTAGAGAATGCTGTTGCAATAGTCCAGTCTGGAGGTTATTAAAGCATGAATTAGTGTTTCGGCAGCGGAGGAGGACAGGATTGGACGAAGACGTGAGGTGCTGCGGAGGTGGAAGGATGTTTTGGTGATGTTCTTGTGATTTGAAGGAGAGAGTTGGATCCAGGCTGATGCCAAGGTTTTGGACAGAGGGGGAGGGGGTAACTGTGTGTCCATCGATGTTCAGTGAGAAGTCCTGGGAAGAGGGGAGGCGGGATTTGGGGCCAATGACAATGATTTCTAGTTTGTTGCAGTTGAGTTTGAGAAAGTTGCTGTTCATCCAGGTTTTTATCAGTGTCAGTGAGGCGGTTTGTGATGGTGAGCAGAATGGCAGGAGTGATGGTTTTTATGGAGAGGTAGAGTTGGGTATCGTCTACGTAGCAATGACATTGTAGTCCATGGTGGTGTATGATGTGACCGAGGGGTAGTATGTACAGGATGAATAGGAGGGGACCAAGCACCGAGCCCTGGGGGGCACCATGTGTGACAGGGATGATATGGGATTTGCAGTTATTGATGGAGATGTAGATAAATCTTTCAAAGAGGTAGGATTTAAACCAGGAGAGTGCTGAGCCAGTGACGCCAGTGCATGATTGCAGATGACTGAGGAGGATGGAGTGGTCGATGGTGTCAACAGTGGTGTTGAGGTCGAAGAGGAGGAGAATGTTGAGGGAGCCGGAGTCAGAGGCGAGTAGGAGGTCGTTGGTGAATTTTAGTAGAGCGATTTCAGTGCTGTGGTGGGTACGGAAGCCAGATTGGAATGTTTCGTAGAGTTGGTTGGAGTGGAGGTAGTGCTGGAGGTGAGCAGCAACAGAACGTTATTAGTATTTATTAGTATTTTTGATAGAAATTGGAGGTTTGAAATGGGTCTGAAATTGTCGGGGTTATCAGGTTCCAGGCCGAGCTTCTGGCGGGTGGGTGTGATGGCAGCAAGCTTGAAATAGTAGGGAACCTTAACAGAGGATAGGGAGGAGTTTACGATGTTGGTTATGAGTGGGGTGAGACATAGGAAGCTCTGACGAGGATGGAGGGATGGGGTCCAGGGGGCAGGTGGGGTGTTTAATGCTTGAGAAAATACTGGAGAGATCAGATGCGGTTATGGGTGAGAAGGAAGAAAGACTATGGTCTGTTAGTGAAGGAGGTGAAAGTTGTGGGTTGGGGCTGGTGGAGGAGGAGGTGGCAAGCTGGCTGTGTATGTTGTCAACTTTTGAGTGAAAAAATGATAGAAAGTTATTGCATTTTTCAGAGGGGAAGGAGTGTGAGATGTGGTCCATAGGTTTGAGGAGCTTGTTTATTGTAGAAAACACAGTGCAAGGGTTGGAGGAGCCAGAGTGAATGATGCCGGAGTAAGAGGTGGAGAGGGCTTCGTTGAGTGCTGACTTGTATAGGTGGATAGGGTCTTTGTAGGCTTGGGTAGTGTACAGCGAGTCCAGTTTCCTTGTGTAGGCGTTCCAGTTTTCTGCGCTGTTTCTTTAGTTGGTGAAGTTCGGGAGTGTACCAGGGGGCAGAGTGAGTGAATGAGACATTTTTTTGTAGTTATGGGAGCAAGCTGGTTGAGACAGGTGGAGAGAGGGTGGTTGTACAGGTTGACGAGGTCTGTTGGAGTTGAATTTTCAGGGAGGGTGGAGTCAGCTATGGTGTTGGATATGCATGTGGAGAGGGAGGTTGGACAGAGGGACTTGAGGTTGCAAAAGGTTATAATGCGGTTTTGTTTGGGTTGGGGCCTGGGAATGTTGATGTCCATTATGATGGCCAGGTGGTCGGAGATGTTGAGGTCGGCGTTGAGAGGTTCTCAATATTGTGGCCAGTGGAACAAACTAGGTCCAGAATGTGCCTACAGTGGTGGGTGGGGAAATTTACATGTTGGGTGAGGTTGAAGTAGTTGAGAATGTCCAAAAAGTCTGTTGTACTTTTTGGACATCATTTTTAATTATGTTTTTAATGATAAATGATAGAAACACGCTTATCTGTGTCACTATTTAAAAAAAAAAAAAACTCTATCACAATACAATAGTCTAATAACAAGTCTCCAGACTCTTTTTTGGCATTTTGGCATTCAAAGGTATTCATGTATCCAACTGACAGTGTGAGAAATTACTTAAAATTATGGACACATTAACTCAAAATTGGCAGAGTTTATTTTCATTATTGATTAATTAAATCAACTTTAACTGTCGAAGACTTTTGGGGGGGGAAATGCACATTTTAAGACAAGTTTACAAATGCAGTGGTGGATAAAATGTGTCTCCTGGTTTGAACATCTTTCCCTGCTGCCTCTGTGGTTGCGGATGATATTCAAAATATATTGTCCTGTAGTAACTGACAAATCATTTCCTCTGAAGACACAAATGTTTCACAGTTAAGTTGGGCTGGTGAGTCAGTGTGAAGTGAGTGTCATGGTTCTGAGATAATACATTTAATATAGACAGCTTACTTTCTAGAATGAATGTCATAGATGCCTTCATGATAATTTATATAATGTGCTTTGATGCGTACAAAACAACAGAGAAGAGGGCATTTTTTATTGAGAGGCATCAACAAACGCTTTGAAATAAAAAATTTGGCTGATTAACTTTTTAAACAAATTTCCTAGGGGTTCAGGAGCAACAACATCTTCAACCTAAACAAAAGAATAGACCATTTGTCAATACCACCCATAACGAAACATATGAGCATTTGTCAAAATGAGCGTTTAGCGGCTCATGGTAAAGCCGAACGTTCTAAAAAAAGCGCACACACACGTAAAGTTGATGGTTGTGAAAAAAGCTGCAGTTTCAATGAATTTAGGCAAAAATGGCCTGGTAAGGTGTTATAAAAGACAGTTGAAACAGTAAATAAACATAGGTAAATGCCGGTAGTGAAGTAGTTATGAGGGTGATGGGAGCCACATAAAAAATGTAATAACGCAAGTTGCGTAAAAACACAAGTTACGTAAAAACGCAAGTTACGTAAAAACGCAAGTTACGTAAAAATGCAAGTTATGTAAAAAACGTGATTCGCAAAGTCCACCATTCATTCCCTCCCTCCCACCCAGAGTGTGACATCCGCCATTTAAACTCTCCATCGCTGTCCATCATTACTGCTATTTGTGCAAGATAGTGGCAGAGCAGTCTAAAACGTAAATGTGAGTCGTATTTTGCTGCATGTAAAACGCCTTATATTAATGTTTTTCAGGGGAGAGCAGTCTCAGTGACATGTGATGACCTCCGTCCCTGCGGTGGGAAATGTCACAGAAGACCTACTCATAAAATCACTGACTTCACAAATACTGAATCTACCCCAAACTAAATTGAAAAGTTGGCAGCCCTGAATATGTCTTACGAATCATTTCATTGTGATTTCATACAGTTGGTATCATGAAAGAGAAGAAGAGAGTTGAGAGAATGAGTGGACCAGAGAACACAGAAGAAAAAGAAAGAGAAAAAGATAAGAAGGGAAATGAGGAAAGACATGGAAAGTACAAAAACAAAGCGAGGACTGGCAGCAGTAAGTCATTAGTGTAGACCATCTGAAAAACATGCAGCGTCTTTATCAACGTCATTTATCACGAGATAGCCCCTCGTAGTTTAAGAGCTTGTTTCCGAGGCTTTGGACCGTGTTTCTCAGGCTTGAGATAAAACTTACTGCAGCCTCTGAGATAAGCAGCACAGCCTCATAGAAACAGGTGGGAAATGCTCCAACATGCTGTGGCTCTGAGCACTTATCTAAAGGACTGAGAGTCACTGAGGTAAAAAGTTTGCTATACAGTATATACTCTGTTTCTCTACAGACACAGGATAGACAAAGACATACACTCACCGGCCACTTTTTTGTACCTAATAAAGTGGTGCTGCTGCTGTAGCCCATCTGCTTCAGGGTCCATGTGATTGGCTTATTAGATATTTGCATAAACAAGCAGTTGAACAGGTGTAGATAAAAAGTGGTCGGTAAGTGTATATTACCATCTGTAATCTTTTTCAACAGCCTTCAACACAAGCAATATGCGTTAGTTGATCAAAATTACCAACATGTGTTTCATAAAATCTGTTGCTATACTGCAGCATTACGTAAGTCACAAGTATGTTAGGAGCAATCCTGCTATGAGCCTTTTTTTCTCCTTTCAACATGCAGACATGCAGTCCTGTTTAATCCATGAAAGCAATCTAGTAAACTTCATGTCAAATTTGACCCAATAGAACACAATAACGGAGTAGACAGTGGCATCAGTATCAGGATTTAGCCGTCTTTATTAGGCAAAATCATCTTTTTTTTTCTACAGATCTGCTGGTGACATTTATTTTGTGCAACCATCATCAGACTGTTGTTAAATCCATCACAATGTATCATTGATAATATGTTGATTAAAGACCACTCAGTAACCCAACTGGTCTCTATTTTAATTATGTGTTTTCTTTTCAGAAGCAGCTTGTTAAAGGATCCAGTTCCCACATGCTAATGGCTCAGTAATTGCCTATGGGAGCGAAGCGTTCGACAAATAGTGCACATGTCATTACACATACACATTTGGGTCGCAGTTGTAATAAAAAGGCTGCAGCTTAGTTTAATTTAGGCTACAAAACCACTAACTTAGGTTTAGGGCATAAACTGTATAAATCATGAACGTAGTCATCATGCGGTCACCCATTGGTTTGTGGACTACCCGTTTGAGGCATCGAGTTCAGCATTACACTCGTCGCCATCTTGTTTTCAGAAACAAGCAGCAGACCATATTTGGACTGTGGAGGAGCGAGAGGGATCTGATCACTGACTACACACCTCTCTACACCTCAACTTGACTGAGAGAAGCTGCTGCTAATTCATGTTAGCATTAACTGGGATCTTCATTTTGGCTAGCAAAAAACAAAAACAAAATGTACGTTACTTACCTAATAAAAATGAACAATGAATGTCTATTAGTCCAACAAAACGCTGAACAAGACATTTTTAATGAACGAATGTTTTAATAAAGTGTCATAAAGTGAAATATATAATGTGAAAGGGTCAAAGTTATGAGACCAAACCAGTAAACATCCCTGTCAATCAAAGGTAGCCACGCCCCAAAATTGATTCTTTGTCTTCTATTTTCTTCTAAATGGGGCCATTATTTACACTATCAATATCAAATTGTCTTGAAGAAGATTTTTTACTTGCGATTGAGACCAGAGTGTTATCCTAGAATTTTTTTTTGAGGTAATAAATCAAGTGAGAAGTTTTCTCATTTTGCATTGAAATGAATGGACCAAAATGCTTCTTCAGCCTTCGTCATTGCCCCCTGTTGGAATTTTCGGTAGAAGGTAACTTAAGATACTTCCTGGTTTGCCTCACTGCTAAGACCCGGAGGTTGCCGCCTGGTTTAGGGCTAAAAACTTTCTGATAAAGCGTTATATAGTAGTTTAAAATGTACGTAAATGTTGACAGTTAAGTAGTAGCAGGATGACGTGACATAGTTAAGTAAAAACCTGATGCACATGATGTTTAAATCACATTATTTACTTTTGTTTTCACATGGTACACGAACCCTGTTCTCCTGGGTGAAAGTCCAATGTCTGTTCGACCCATCCTGCCTATCCTGAGTGCAACTTTTATGATTTAAACTATGTTTCGCCTCCACCAACCAGTCTCCTCATTTTTCATTAACCCGTTTTTCAACACTGAAGAATAAGGAAAAGGACATTTTATTAACCTCATTATGCTGCCTGCTACAAAAACAAAGGCCTCTCTCTGATCTTCAGGTGAATTACAAGATGCAGTCTAACCACATTTCCACTTGAAAAAGCTTGTCTTTCCTTTAAAAAAACAAAAACAAATAACAAATTCTTGATGCAAAAATCCATTAACTTTGGTGCAGGAGGAGGCGCACTGCATGTTCAGGTTTTACATTGATGACAGCACACTTACAGCAAGATGTACTGCACATATGGCGGCTGTATGAGAAGTTATGATTTACAAGCCAGCAGCTCCATTATTTCCCTCCAACAGCAGTACACAGATCTCTGCTCTGCTATCTGACAGATATAGTCAGACTAGAGCCATTTTCTGCTGAGATGAGATGAGTTTGGTATTGATTTGTGATGATCCCTCCACATCAAGGACACCAAGCAAACGCCTCACTACGTCACCGTAACGTCAGTAAGTTCTGACAACTACTCTTGTGGACCTTGATAAACTCAGATGCATTTTTTTATGTTGTCTGGTGCTCCCTAAGGAATGGCTACAGGCCTTTAATCCTACTTGTATTCTCAGTACTCTGTTTATACCTGGGGCAAGAAGAAGATTAATGGATTTTTGTCTATTTTCCCCTGAAAGCACTGTGGGCACATTGCTTTTGTAAAAAAAAAAAAGTCTGTTACGATGCTCAGGAACATATAAATAATGTCTTGGGGAAATTACGCTATTACTGAAACCTAGGGGGTAGAAAATTGAGCTCATTAAAAGACGAGTGTGATTTAAAACACCTGGACACGCTGCTAATATATGGGTGAACAAAGTGTATCAGTGATACTCTCTTTCTTTAACAAATTCTGAAGAGTTGCCTGTGAGGAAGGCTGAATACACAATGTTCTGCTGTTCAATGGATTTCACCAGAGGACTTTTGTGCAGGGCAGCTCCCAGGTGTGACTCTATGAATGTGAAAATTGATGTTGCTTGAAAACAACTTTGCCCTATTTCAAGATCCGACTCCTTCAAAGAAGAAACTTTGAAGGAAATTGATTAATACTTATGTATCGATATTAATGGCTACTCTGTCTCCACATCATTCTTTTTGGACTAAAATAATTATCTCATCCCTTACCCTAACTTCAGACACTAGTCACATTTACATGGAGCCTAATATTCTCATTATAATTGGTTAAAAAGCGCAAAAAGGATAAAAATGATCCACATAAACCTCAATCAGACTGAACAGGCCAAAACTGACTGAAATGTAAATTAGTGTCACACTTCAGCTCCACACCCTCCTGCATATTCCTGCAGTTTCTAGCTGTTTCCCAAAGTCAAGGAAGGATCCTCAAACGGCTGTCTTTGACACTACGACATCAACATCCCCCAAAGGATTGTTCTGATGTCAAGGATCCTTAGAATTCTACTGAGGACAGAGTCTTTTCAGTGAATTTCCCAGGAGGCTTTAGTGTATTCTCAGCGCACTTGTGCACCCATAATGCTTTGCGCACAATCATCTTCGTCTTTGGGTTTTTTGTGGTTGGAAAACCAGTGGAAAGGTGCATCATCGCCACCTACTGGACTGAAGGGTGAAGCGGTAGATTAGCCTTTGTGCACAATGGTGTCCTAGGAGTCTCAAAAATGGTGACGTTATGCTATTATTTTTCTAAAAATGAAAAAATAAAAATATTTCTTCCTCAATTTGAAAAAATGTTGAAAACCACTGATGCCAAAATCACATCCATTTCCAGCACTGGTTTTGAACATAGAGCCTGTTCAATTAGTCAATGACGCAGATCTGCACTCCTCCTCAATGACTCTTGCCTTGAGTCTTGCCTTGCCTCTACATTGCCAGACTCAGAAGGACCTGTCTTATGAGGGAAGAATCCTTGATCTGGGTAAACAGTCTTTGTCTTCCAGTAATTTTTCACTCCACCTCATCAGCTCAATTCCACTCACTGTCACCACTCCTGCCTCTGACTCACCTGTTTCATCCAGTTCGTTGTAAACGACTCATCCTTCTGTCTCCAATCACAAGTTTTCCCTCTGCTCCTCCTGGTTTCTGTCTGCCTGTTCTTGTGATCGTTTGGCATCATCCTTAGCCTGGCTAACACCAGACTATATCACAAATGAGATATAGTCTGGATACCCTCTATTCATTTTTCCGTAGAGGAGGCGTGGTTTATGATCCTCCAGAGCTGTTAATTGGGCGCTACGAATGTCTATCATAAGCGTCTGTAGGTAGCTCTTAGCCAATCGTATCAGTTATACCAGATGACGTATGTAGAGCGACAGAAATTGATGTTTACAAAGCCAGACCAGCCCATCTCTACTTTGGGACTAAAATGTTCAATTCTGCTTCTGCAACGTTTTTCTGCAGCATGTTCTGGCTCTGGCTGCTCTATAGTTTCAGCTCACAGTCTACCGGCAGTGTTGGTGTGTGTGTGTGCGTGTGTCTGTGAGAGAGTTTTGCTTGCTGCTTTGCTTCCCCAGTTCTCGCTTTCTGCAAGATTATTTATTTTTACACCTTATTTCCCCCTCACGTCTTTCAGCCACACACATCCACTGATTTTATGGGCAATAGACGAGCTGCTGTGGGTCTCTCGGCGGCTCCGCTGTCCCCCGGCTCGTAGCGAGATCTCCGGCGTTACAGCAGTGAGCGGTAGCAGGGCTAGTTGGTAGATTAGGTTCTTCTTTTAAAATAAACTTTGGCTCTAAACTATCTAGAACACTGACTACAGCTAGATCCAAAGAGACTTCGCGTCTGCTGCAGCCATGTTGGATCCGTAAGTAAACTCCAAAACTACAAGCTACAAGTCTGTCCAATACTACTCGTCATCATCTTGCTGGCCCTCCCCGTTCTGTGATTGGATCCCTAAAACAGGGCTAAGAATCTGCTATAGACACCAGACCCTTTCGCAGTTCAGAATGAAATCGCAAGGCAGTATGGGTATACCCAGGCTGCATCATCCTACCTCTACCATGCTAAATGACTTTACCTGTGCCTACTTACCTGCTGGAATTTCGATCTCTTGATTGACTCCTGTCCACTCACCTACAGCATCGGCTGCCACGTTCTTTGAATTGTTGTGCGTGTATGCTGGCATACACACTTTGCTGTACTCCCCTGGTTTGCCTCACCTGGATTTTCGTGCTATCTCGAGACCCACAGAGACTCTGATCTGTTTTGCTGTGTTGAACGGAGCCCGTTGTGCTGCAATTGGGTCCAAACCATTCCCGTTACAATTAGTTGCAAACAACTAGTTTAAACCTCTTCATATACAGATCAAAAGAAACATTGGACCATGTGAATAAAAAAGGAAGTGTTGGAGATAAGAGTGTATCCAAAGCGTGTTATTGAGGTAACTTCTTTTCTAGGGAACAAGGGAACCCATCCCATGGTCAGGATGAAAGTGAGGCATTTGAATACAAAGTAAATTTCCTCGAACGAATGAATCAGAATCAGTAAATCTGACCCTCCAGTGCCACTTACCCTTAAAAACACATCAAAGAATAACATGATGGGCTTAAGAATGCATTTAGAGAATTGTAACCGAACTGACAGAACCTAGAGTGTATGCTGTAGTTCTGGAAGAGGCCCGGGACAATAAACCAACCACCCACAAGCACTGTATGTGCATTGTTATGCACATGAACGTTGGTTCAACGGCATACATGTTAATCTATACCAGGTGCTTGTGAGTTTTTTTAAAACTCTGGAAAGTATAAACTCCTATTTTGGTGTATCACTTTGAAAGCACAAGAAATGTGTTAGTCTTAACCCAAACTCTACTGCATCCTGCATTGGTGTAACTTTTCCTGCCCTCTCAAGCACAAATTTGTCCACAGCTGTTGGTGTTTCACAAAAAACCTATTTATGATGTTTCAAACCATTCTTGAAATGAATGAGCAATTTCATAAGTTGTGAACAGTGTGATCACAGCACTCTAGAAGGCATGTGGTAGACTGAGATGGCTGAGCATTTCTTTGAGAAAGCTGACAGGAAAAGCAGCTGAGCCAAGAAATAAGCAGTCAAAAAGAATGCAAGGCTATGATGTGGAATCTGCCTGTGGAGCAACAGCAATTCTCTGTACTCTGGGCATTGGAAAACAAAGCTGTTCTTCCCTGCCTTGATCATTGATCGATGATCTTCTGGGATCAATGCTAACATTAAGACTGGAATTCGAGCCTCTAGTCCAAACTCTGAAAACTTTCTGTTTGAGGGGTGCTTTAATGAAAGTGCAAAACATTACAACAAGTAGTGATATTTAGAAGACCTAATTGTTTCCAAGAATTATCCGATACATAAGAATGTTCCTGATTGAAGCTGAAGCGCTGAGCTAGAACTGACTGGTTTGTAGACCCACCTTAGGACTGCCTGTGACCTGTCATGTAATGTTTTCATGTAGCACAGAAACATGTTGAAAATTCATTCATTCATTCATTATCCTTAACCCTTTATCAGGCAAATAACCATATTTGGTAACTTGAGCCAATCAGTAAATCATACAAGATTCAAGCTTTCCTTTATTGTCATTGTATTAAAAAAGTATACAACTAAATTTACGTGTGCTTCTCATATATAAGGTGCTTTAAAAAAGACATTCAGACATTACGCATATGTAATAAGTAGTCTAAAAAGATAATAAATAGTTTAAAGGTAAAAGATAAAGTGGTGATGGATGCAAATGATGTGTTATTGTCTATTTAGGGTTGCTGTCGGAAAGAGACTATAATAAATATAATAACAATAATGACTCAGTTGACCTCGATTTGCAATATAAAAATGAAACATTTTGCAAAAAGTCTTGTAATATCCTCCAATAACACTTTAGGGTTGACATTTTCCATTTCCAGGAGTGCCCTATAAAGGGTTAACCGCTTATGCGGACCCGGGTCGTGGGGGCCGATCCCAGCTGACATTGGGTGAGAGGCGGGTACACCCTGGGCAGGTCGCCAGACTATCACAGGGCTGACATATAGAGAGAGACAGTCACGCTCTCATTCACACACAGGCAATTAACCTTAGTGCCTGTTTTTTGACTGTAGGATGACCGGAGGACCCGGTGAGGACCCATGCTGACACGGGGAGAACATGCAAACTCCACACAGAGGAGCCACAGGCCGGAGTCGAACCGACGACCCTCTTGCTGTGAGGCAAGAATGCTAACCACTACACCTCCGTGTGGCCCATGTTGATAATTGAAATTAATTATTTTTTATGCAACTGAGGAGTGTGACAATGGTTAATATGTTTCTATATTTGTGCAGGGAAGCAGACAACACAGCAGATAACAGACATGGTGATGGTGAAGTAAGTGATTGACAGATGTGTCATCCAATCACCTGCAAAGTGTTTTTTAAAGTACCCGCCCTTTTTCCAAACAGTTTCCAATGACGAGTTCTCAGATGGTTCTGGAATCGTCAGGTTAGCTCAGGCGGCAATCTCAGTGTCTGATCATGGAGGCCAACCAGGAAGTGCCTTAAGCCTGCAATCTACCGAAAATTCCAGCAGGGGGCACTAAGTTTGGCTGCAAAAAAAATCTGCCCATTCATTTCAGTGCAAAATTTGAAAACTTCTGACTTGATTTATTACCTCAGAAAATGTTTTCAGGACAACACTATGGTCTCAATCGCTAGAAAAAAAACATCTTCAAGACAATTTGATGTCAATAGTTTTAATAATCGTATGATTTGGGGCGTGGCTACAGGTCACTGACAATGCGAGCCGTCACCAGGAGAGAAGCAGAGCAATGCGTATCCATTGCAACGTTTCAATAAAGTTATATATAACGTAATATAGATAGAAAAGAGGACGTTTTTTTTCGATTTGGTCTCATAACTTTGACCCTTTCACACTGTATTTTCACTTAATGACAGTTTATTTGAACATTTTGTTCAGTAAAAATGTCTTGTTCAGTGTTTGGTTGGACTAACAGACACTCCAAGTCGCTGCTCAGTTTTCTGAGGTAAGAAAGATACATTTTGTTTTTGTTTTTTTGCTAGCCAAAACTAACATCCCAGTTAATGCTCCAATTAATGCTAACATGAATTAGCAGCGGCTTCTCTCAGTCAGGTTGAGGTGTAGGGAGGCTGTAGTCAGTGATCAGATCCCTCTCGTTCCTCCACAGTCCAATTATGGTCTGCTCCGCGTATCGGAAACAAGATGGCGACGCAAGATGGCGACGAGTATAACGCTGAACTCGAGGCTTCCAACGGGCAGTCCACAAACCAATGGGTGACGTCACGGTGACTATGTCCATTATTTATATACAGTCTATGGGTTAGCTCCCTAGCACACCTCCGTCCAAGTAAGAAGTAAAACTTTAATGCAGTATCACAGGCTCTGTCAGAGTTGGTGTCTGCAGCATCCAACAAAATGATGACATTCATTGCAGCAGGATGATTGTATTTCTGTTGGCATCAGAAGGGAATTTAAGGTACCAGCGGTCCGTGTAGATACAGCTTAATATCTGAGTCAGCCAAAAAACTGTAAAATTTAATCCGTAACATCCACTGCACTCATCATTGGGATGCCATTTGTGCTGGTGGAACCATAAATAGTTGCAATACAAGCAAATAGATCATGGAAGTTTACGTTTTTGAGTGGCATCCGGAGCCCACCCCCTGGCTACACAGACAGGTTTGGCTTATGCGTAGCCATTTTTCCCACGAGAATATAAAATATTTATCATTACAGCTTTAAGCTCGTTGATTTAGTGTGCACAGGCATGTACCTAAAATGAGTCGCTCAGATTCAAAGATTGTTAACCAAGATACTGTCATGGATGATTCACTGAAATCACAAAAGTCCTAGAAGACCTAGCCTCAGTAGAATTGATGGTGATGGAGGACTGGAAGAGAAAACTGGGTAATCATTGTCTTGCACCTGTGCTGCTCCACAGGGTACTTCCTTCTTTCCCACTTAGAGAATTTACTGCTCTGTTTGCATTTTATTTCATTTTCTTTGGTCAGACACTTTGAAACTACAAACAACAATCACTGCTTTTCCACTTCATTTCGCTTTGTTTTATACTTTTTTGATAACCCCATGGCCTGACTTGTGATAAGCCAGCGAACAGCTTTACCTTTGTTTAGCCCCCTTGGGTCTGTTATTTTGTGTGCTTTGATTATGCATGAGAATTTCTCTGGTTCTTTTTCTTACTTTTATGTGTGGCTGAGTTAAGAGTGCACAGAATACAGCCTATGTGAGGTTTGAGTAGGTTGTCCTGAGGGGGTTTGTGTGAGTGCAGGCATATGTCTGCTTCTGTGTGCAATACGAGCCGTGTTTTCACTGATTAAAACTTACTGAAAGGCTAGAAAATCCATATAAACAATCCTTTCAAACATACTTTCGTTGACTTGAACTCTTTCTCCTGCTTTCTATTAGATTATATTTTAAAATGTGCATCTGCAACTACTCCATCTCTTATTTTTGTGGCTTTGCTGTGGTAATCCTAATTTCTAACAGGAATTACAGAGCACCGTGTCCCCACATTTATTAAATCTAGAGGAAAAAGGTAATATCCAGAGAAAAATATCCCATATATTAAATAACATGAAACCCAGAGAGCTACCAAGGACAATTCAAACAAACAATACGAACAGAAAAAAAAAAAGTGATATTGTTTCATGATTTTTTTGTTTAAACCTTTCACACAAAGGCCTGACAAGAATATTGTGGATCTGCACATTCCACCAAAAATGATGGAATCACGTAAACCGGCTCCGTCTTTTAAGTGTATAATACTTTATAATAAGTTGCAATGTTATCAAATTTCTTCTTATTGTGTGTAATGTGCAATTAGCCTGAGTTATGGCTGGATATATGTTGTAAAAGCACTCTCCTTAGTTTTAAGGCATAATAAAAGATAGTTTAACCCATTTAAGCCAGGAAAGCATTACCGCATTTCTACCATTAAAACCGGGGGCGCTCTTGCGTTTTTCTACCTTTAAAGCCGGGAAAGTGGATACGTCGTTTTGTAGTATTTGTATTTTCCACCTATTTTCAGTCTCTTGGCAAATGAAATGCATCAGAATACATGTGGGAGAGTCGCAATGCAACATGGGACTTTTCCCGAACTTTGAAATCATGGAGGAAGACGACTATCGTGGGGAGCTCAGATATAACAGATAAAAGCTCTCAAATACTTTTTGAATTTCATTTCTATCTGCTACAGAGGTTGAAAAATGATTATTTAGTAGGAAGTGTTGACACTTCTGTTGAATTTCCAGAAAAACTTCAGGTTTTATGGGGTTATTTTAAAATCGCCCAGAGGTTTTACAGCCATTTTTTCCAGGCATTATAGGCCTAAATGTGTTAAACAGTAAATATATGTATGTAAATGAGCCATTTATTACACCTATTACTTCCCTTACTGGGAATAACAACATTAAGTAGTTACAAGGTTCACGTCACTGCTGCAATTTACGTTCAAAAACGTGATTCACGTAACTTATGTAAAGAACGTAACTTAAGTTAAAATGGTTTACTCTTGTTTTCACCAACAAGATGTGTGGCCGAATTACAGTGGACGGTGAAATTAGTAAATATAGCTCGTTTTTTGCTGCCTGTACACACAACCTACATTGACGTGTTGGACAGTAGGACAGGTTGATTTTGCTGGGTTCGAGTACTTACAGCGAACTTTGCCGATTTTAAACCGGCTCTTCCATACTGCTAGCAATCGTAGCTCTGGTTCATCTTGTAGATTTTTGAAGGTGGCTGTAATGACACAGAGCCGGTTAAAATGGGTAGTTTTCCTTTTAGGTTCATAGAATAATAAATAGAAAAGAGATAAGCACTCTAGTCTTGCTGGAAGACCCAATGAATCTTGCTCAGAGGCAGAGGTTTGATGTTGTACCCCCTGACAGGTCAGCTACAGAGCCCAGCAACTCCCACAGATCTCTACTTCAGAGGAGAGCCTCCAAACTGGAGCCCCTTAATCAAAGCAATCTCTCCTCCACTACATGAAAATGGAGAATATGTGATGCCCAAGAAAAACAGGAACAAAGAAAAACTCACTCATCTGTCAGGCCGAGGAAGCTGATAAATAAACAATAATAAACTTCGGTTCCTAACATCTAGTTGTTCATCATGACTAAAAGCAAAATGTGTAGAAATCAAGTATGACAACAGAAGCTCCATCTTAATTTTAGCCATTTATTACTCCCTTAGCCGACTGAGAATAACAACATTAAGGAGTTAAAATCCCATACCCAATGATAGATTGTTTTGTCTTGGACCAATCACTCAAGAGAGGAATGGACTGTGCAGAGGATTCTGCTTCTCTTCATTCTAGCTTTAAGTTTTAGGCAAGGGTGCCTTGGTTGAACTGATGAGGACTATATTGTTCTTATTTACTAAAGATGGAATAAGTGAAATAAATGAATAATGGATTGACCAAAATTAATCTTCAGATATTTGTTTTTGTGTATTCAACCAAGAGGGTTATGTTTTCATGAGACTTGGTGGAAGGGTGTTGTATGGGCCATGGATTAAGTCATTACATTTTGGACCGGCCATGGTATGGCCTTGGTGGAGGTCTGCGCACTCCAAGTGCCCTTCATGTTGATTCATCATCACAAGCAAAAATGCCATTTGGGTTTAGCAAGCAATTTTGAAAAAGTCACATTAGGCTCTGAAAAATGAGTATTTTAACCTATTTTACAACATTGCAAACAAAATGTTAAACCAAATTAATTTGAAAATAGTTAGCATTCAACAATGACTATGCTTTTTGGTTGCAGTTCTGATGAAGATGTGACCTTGGAAATTGTGATAAGAATTATTCAGGATTCTATGATTTATATATTAAAGGGCAGTCTGTGGCCTAGAGGTTAGGAATCGGGCTTGCAACTGGAGAATCCCAGTTATGACAGGTCAAGGTAGTAATGTGCTGCCCACTGCTCCTTGCATGGTGTGTTCACTTGTGTGTAAAAAAGGATGGGTTAAATGCAGAGGTTGAATTTCCCCATTGTGGGATGAATAAAGTAATCTTCTATATTCTTCTTCTATGATGTTTTACAACCACCTATAATATACACTTCTTAACAGTGAATTAACACTGAAACAATGCCAATGTAAAGACAATTGGGATGCTTTTTCGTGCTGGGCACACGGATTCCCTGCTTTAACAACGTCATTGATTGACGTAGTAGTAGTGAATTACGTTTCAATGGCGGATGTCACACTCGGGTGGGAAGGAGGGTTAACAACTTTTTACATAACTTCTGTAGCTTCTGTGACTCAAGGTTTGTTGATCAAGTTTTTTATGTAACTTATGTGGCTCACTTCACCCTCATAACTTCACCTTGGCCTTTACTTACATTTATTTACTGTTTAAACTGTCTTTTATAACTCCTAACCAGGAAGTAAATTCACCGAAACTGCAGTCTTTTTTACAACTAATACACTACGCTATTAACAAAAATAATGTCCACTGCACATACTCTTAAGATTCTATAACATTGACTGAAACTGAAATAGAATCCAATCCAATCCACTTTATTTATATAGCACAATTTTAGCAAACACAAGGTTTCCAAAGTGCTGCACAAACAATAAATACATAACACAATAGAAAGAGATGTAGTAAACAATAGAACAGTAAAATGCAATAAGATAAAATAAATAAAAAATGGGATAAAAATAAATTCAATAAAATGTAAAATGTACTGCCCGCACAAAATAAAATATGCATGTATACAAATAAAAAATAAAAAAAATCATAAAATCAACATTCTACGTGGTGTTAAAAGCCAACGAGAAGAGGTGGGTTTTAAGTTAATTAATTCCAAAGTTTTGGAGCTGCAATGGCAGGTAAGAAGGTAAATGTAACCACTTATTTGCCAGTAAGTCGGTTAGTATTTTCTTCAGGGTTGGTGCTACACGTCTTGTCTTTCTGTGGTTAATAATATATTACTGAATATGAGCAAGTGAGCTCGGTTGAATTTCTCAGAATATATAAAAGCATAAAAACAGCGTTTCTGTTGTAACATCACAACCTCAAGTTCTTGGATGAAGTAGAGCTGATGCCCTGGTTCATATATCTAAGCTTAACAAGTAGAGATAAAGAAAAAAGACCCACAACCAAGGAACAGACACAGGAACTGGGTAGAAAGACATAATACCAAAAAGACACGTCATTTTGATCTGATTTTGACAGCCTGTTTGAACCAGGTGATGGCTTCAGTCTGGCCTCTTCCCTGTCTGCTTTTTAAAATATGATCCTGAGAAAATCCTGTCTTGTTCAGACATGTTTGCAAGCCTTGCTGCTTTTTTTCTTGTAAAGCCTTTGTGTTTTTAAAGTGAATCGCTGATTGTTTTCATGGCTCCACATCTAAGTGGATTATTACCATTCTCTGTAGTGCCAGAGAACAAAGGGACCTGAGGGATTGCTTAAGCAGCTGAGGCATTCAGAGTCACTGTTTTCCTCTGATGATAAATTCCCCTGCTCTAAACACACACACACACACACACACCAACACACACAAACACTCACCTTTTGGACTATTCTCGCTAGTCCTAATTAGAGTGCTATAACTTCCAAATGGAAGTACCCAAATGCCCAAAAACCCTGCAAACAAGAAATTAATAAATAATAAGCAGCAGCCTATTATGCCCTATATTTGAGTTTATGGTAACTCTCACACTCCAGTGGCTATTGTAATTATAAAGGAAGCCTGGAAGAAAATGAGTATAAAGATTGACAGACTCCACTTTGAGTGGGAGGGTCATTGTCCCCAGTGAAAGTCAGTGTTCTTATTTAAGTTATGTATGAGATATAACTTCATGTCATGTTATATTTCTGTATCTGGCTCACGTGTGGCAGGAGTTATTTTCTGCCAAATTATTTTTCCTAAGCCTAACCATGTTCTTTAGTTTCCTAAACCTAACCAAACTGCAACCATTTTCCAACATTAACCACAGGTTTAAAATGCAACCGTTGCCGTTACCACCAGATTTTCAGCTATATGGAAGTTACAACTGTACAGGTAACCTCCAATCAGTGTTGGACGAAGTACTCTGACCTTTTACTTAAGTAAAAGTGCAAAAGTATAAGCATCATTTTCTGAAGAGCCCCACTTTTGTAAATAAAAATGGGGTCTCTCTTTAATGGAGAAAAGTCATTGTCATATTAGCTCAATTGAAATTTGGTGTAGATTCATCATCAGCTTTACGTTTACCAGGCAGGCATTTCACAAACATATCCACATTTTGCTAGCAGTGCAGAACTGTGTTTTTTATACAAACGGTTGCCCATAAAATTGAAATAATTTTGTTTTACATAATCCTCTTTTAATTATGGTTTCATTTTCAATGTGATATGTTTAGAATAAATTGATTAATAAAGATTTGAGAAGTAATACACTTTATCCGTGAAGAACAAATCAAATTGTCACAATCATTTCATGGAAAAAAATTATTTTATTCCAACTTTATGAGCAACTGTGAATTTTGCCGTGCTGCGACCCACATATTATAACTCTGGCTCCCCTGTATGAGAACCACTGACCTATACCATGTTACTCCCTCTAAAACTGGAAATAGACATTTTTAACTTCTGTTTTTATGATAAAAAATAAAAATGAGATATGACACACATTTCAATACAGGATGCTCAACCTGTAGCATGTTGCAGAACAGTTAGCTGTACATGTAGAACCCTGCTTCCAGAGATGAAGATCAAGATGAATGATTACCAACACTGCAAAAAAGCCAAAGCGGTGAAATTTGGTCAGTAGCGAAAGCTAGTGGCTAACTGACGCTAGCTGCTAACTGACGCTAGCTGCTAACTGATGCTAGCAGCGCTGCTTGTTACAGCTACAAGAGTAGCCATTAGCGTATCAATGCTAACTCAAAATTATGGTCGCAACATAAGCTGACATTTCATAGCGACGTTACAATCGTGTTGAGTTGACAAAAATCTGAATTTAGAGTTGAGCAAACTCAAAAAAAAACGTAAAATATTTAGTTTAATTGTCCAACTTTAAATTTTATCGAAGTTTGTTGCCTTGAAATTTTGAGTTCACCCAACTTTTCTTTTTTTTTTGCAGTGACGAGAGGCTTAATGAAGTATTGTGTTGTGTATATTCATGTCTAAAGAGGATGTAATGCCAACAGCTTTTTGTCTTTAAGCTTAACACAACCAACAGACCTCCACCTTTCTGGGGCAGAAAGTCTGTGGGAAAGTAAAGTTGAAAAGTAGTTTGCAACTTGAAGAATCCCCAGCAGCTCAGACTCGTGTGGAGGCATGATGTTCATTACAGTAGAAGCACAAGGACACGACTTCTTTTGTGTCGGGAATTTGAATGCTTTTCGTGACGCTGTCTCACTGAGCTTGGCGTTTGAACCAGCACAAGTTATTCTCCACACACCCACAGGGGCTTGGTGGCTTTACAGCATAATTTCCACAGTGGAATTCACACAAATGCGAAAAAGGAAAAGACAGAGTTTTTCTCAATGGATTTTGGCTGTAGCTCAATTCTGAATGCCTCCAATAAAGCCAGTTAAGATATGTTTCCAAAATGATGACTCAAATTGTATAATTATAAAGACATTATCAGCATGTTAAACTGTCAAGATTTGATTGAAGTAAAAAGCATAACTCCAATTTTCATGTTGCACAGGCAGAAAAACACAAGATTTCATCATGTTCAGCTCGAGAGGACATAACAAGCTCCTCTTCCAATTAACCATGCTGTGCTGTGCCCCCAGCTCTCGGCATCAAACAATAAGAAACTTTACTGTCAAACACATAGTGTGACAGCTGCTGTGCATTACAGTGTGGGGTTCCTCTGAATCAAAGACGAAATCCCACTGCGTGTAGTTGTGCCAGATCTTTGTCTTTGTGAAAAGAGATGTTAGTGAGAAGAGAGTTAGCCTGCTCACTTAGGCAGCAGTTAGTTTGTGTACTGTGATGATAACTGTGTCAGTAGTATTGTTTGAGTTCAGACACTTTATCCTTTTAAGTTTTTATCATGGGTATTGGTTTATAAAAAATTGACATGCCATGACTAATATAATAGAATAAGAAAGATGTAATACGTCTCCATGTCCCTAATTACTGAAAAAATAATTATGGCTCCCAAATTACTACAGAGCAGCTTCATTCCTCAGACTGTGAGACTCCTCGACTCCACCTCATTCTCCTGCTTTTTTTTTTGTAGCATAAAGGGACAACAATAAAACTGCATTTTGATATGCAGAGCAGTTGCTTATTTCCTTCCTTCAGTAAATATTTGTAACAAATCAATACCTAATATGTTTAATGATGCATTATTTTTTATTTTAGAGTCACTACAGCTACGCACGGAAGTGTCACTAAATACGGAACCTCAAATAACATTGACTTTCACTGGGGACCAGGCCTGGAATTTCGTCATTTTAGGGGTAAGGCCACTTGGCCTTTTGTGTTGTCATTTTTTTGAGGCCAAATGCCGGGGCACCAAGGCCGTAAAATAAAACAATGATTTTAAGTCCACGTCCATAACAAATTTAATTTAAGGACTAGTAATGACGTTTCTGAGGAAGATTGGAGTCTCTGTTGAAACTGTAAAGCAGGTAAAGAAACATCTCCTTGTAAAGTAAAATGCATAAATCTTGTGCTCTTTGAGAGCTAAATGAGAGCAAACACCTCACACAACATTTTTCACAGTCAGGAGATACTCTATTATAGAATCTTTGTTGTCCTATACTGTGTCATTTTTAATTGCTGTCAACATGCTTTCCACTAGGACATGGAGCAGCCAGCCAGTGTGGAAAAATAGCTGGCTAGGGGGGGTCATACACTGATCTTAATCATTGCATATTTTAAGAATTATTTTAAAGGAGAATAAGGGTTGTATATTTTATTTAAGACATCTAATTTTGACAGTCTTCTTGTAAATTCTGTGGTCGATTATTTTGAAAGCTGCATGCGTTTAGCAACAGGAAGTTAAAACAGTAAGTCACAGTTTAGTGTGATTAAATCAACTTTAACTGTTAGCTAGTGTTAGCTCTCGGCTACCGGACGGCATATGCAACAGTGTGTTTGGACCTCTGACTGCCCGGACAGGTTGATAGTATTTAGTTCGGCTCTTGCACGAGCACACGGTGAGACATGGAGCGATCATGTGGTGAGGGGCCTGATACAGACAGGTCACCACAGCAGCTCTGTATATTAAGTGTGTGTGTGTAAGTGTGTGAATGCTCGCATGTCTCGGAGGGAACCGAGAGGTGGGTCGGGGTTTGACTGACTGACGGGTGACAGAAACTCTGCTGTGCAACGGCAACAAAACGCAAAATAACTTCATATTATGAATCATGTAAAAATACTTTCACAGGGCTGCCAAGTTTCAGAAAATGACAAGAGTGAGACTCTAGCACCATGATGCCTTTGGCCTTTTAACGTCGATTTATTCCTTAAGACTGATGTCCTCACCTACATGCCAGCGGCCAGGGGCGAGTCGAGGGTCAGAGCTTTAGGGCTGCTGAGCACCCATTGAGCCCCGCTGCCACCACACACCCTCAATCAACAGTCATTAGAATTGATTAGATTGAACTTTATTGTCACTGAACAAAGTAACAGCTACTTGGACAACAAAATGCAAAATATAGGCCATCTTTCTCTCTTTCCCTTGGCACTTTTTTTGGTCATTTTGTGTCTTTTTTAGTTATTTTGTGTCTTTTTTTGGTCATTTTGTGTCCTTTTTAGTTATTTTGTGTCTTTTTTCTGTCATTTTGTGTCTTTTTTGTCATTTTGTGTCTTTTTTAAGTAATTTAGTTTTTTGTCATTTTGTGTCCTTTTTAGTTATTTTGTGTCTTTTTTGTTTTTTTGTGTGTCTTTTTTAGGTCATTTTGTGTCTTTTTTAAAAGTAATTCAGTTTTTTTTCTGTCATTTTGTGTGTTTTTTTAGTTATTTTGTGTCTTTTTTTCTGTCATTTTGTGTCTTTTTAGTTATTTTGTGTCTTTTTTGTTCATTCTGTCTTTTTTCTGTCATTTTGTGTCTTTTTTAAGTAATTTAGGTTTTTTTCTGTCATTTTGTGTGATTTTTTTCGTTATTTTATGTCTTTTTTTGGTCATTTTGTGTCTTTTTTTGTCATTTTGTGTCCTTTTTAGTTATGTTGTGTCTTTTTTTGGTCATTTTGTGTCTTTTTAAGGTCATTTTGTGTCTTTTTTAGTAATTTTGTGTCTTTTTTTTTTTTTATCTCGGACGTCTGGTCACTTATAGCATATAAGAATATTCAATTGCTGTTAAGCCAACTATGAATAATAAAACATGCCAAAACATGTGTCCTTTATCATAGCTACACGTATGACAAAAAAACGCGTGGAAATCAGTAGTATTCAGTGAGGTAAGATTAATTAAATGCGCTGACAGTTATATGCTCCTGTCAAACTAATTACACTGAGTGGAGCGGATCACCACTCCAAGACGGCGGCCGAATTTCTCGCGTCACAGCAGCCGATGCTGCGTCTATTTGTCTATGGGCGTGTCTGCTCCGCCTTCCGCCATGTTTGCCAAAAGAGAGAGAGAGCGAGAGCGCGAAGGAGAGAGATTTAATATGAAATATATTTAATGTAAAATATTTAATATGTTTGTATTAATATTTAATGTATTGTATTAATTGTATTGTAATTGAATTGCATGTCTGTCTGTATGTTCTGCTTTTGGCAACAAAGGTTGATACCATTCATGCCAATAAAGCTAATTTGGTTCCATTTGTACACTTTCAGAGTTAAGGATAGACCTTGAAATTTAGAATTTTGAGAAACACTGCTTTAGGGGGGTCTAAATTGATATTCACAAGTCTGTTACTCTGACATACACACATACACACACACACACACATTGAGACTAACGTTAGAGTCTCTTTTTCAAGTGTGAACTGGTCAAGAGAAGAGGCAAATAAATGTTACACAGCTCTGCAACAAATACAGGACAGTGATAGACTTATAGCAGCCTTAAAACAGTACATATTAACTAGGAAACTCAAGGAGAAACAGTGAATCAACTGTCAACAAAATTGAGTAGTTAATTACCATCTGTCTTCAAGCAACGTCGAGTGGGTTTTAAATGTCGGCGCTGTTGTGTGTGAAAGAAAGTTAGAGACGCCAAGACCCGCCTTTCGTTGCTTCTGATTGGTTTATATTGCGTGGTGCCTTCCGCGGTTGGTTAGATTTAGGCACAAAGGACTGATGGATTGGTCTGGGATTGGTTATCTCGGTCAGTCAATCAGAGTTACTCGAGATATGGCAAGCCGCGAGGACGAAAGTTTATTATCATGAAAAAAATAAATACAGAGTATTGAATGGGGAAATATAAGCGTGAGAAATGTCAAGTGTGGCGTGTGGTGTGAGAATGGGTTAAATTGCGTGACTGTCACACTCAAAGCGTGACACTTGGCAGCTCTGACTTTCAGTAGCTTGAAATGTGACATTAGACTACGGACACATGAGACTGTGGTGGGACAGATCAGAGCGTTTGATGACGTCTCCTTGCCTGGCCGGTGATAGATTCATGTCGAACTATCATTGTAGCCCGTCCCATCGGTTCATGCCAGGCTCGAATCAGATCCACCACTGATGATGAGTGTCATCAAAAGATGCTTTTTTTCTCAAAAGACGCAGGTGTCAAAGCTGTGTTGACAGGAAAGAGGCAGACTAGAAAACCGCAAAACCAACTGGGGCAGTGGGGCGGGGCATCAAGGCCACTGTGGCCTCAGGGCAGATATTTTTTTCAATGTCCACGTGGCCAAATAGCGAGGGCACGAGGGCCATGGCAAATTATACAGATACAGATTTGATTTTTTTTGTGCTGTGCAATTTAAAGTTTTGCTTTGTCTCTAGCTATTCAATTAGCTAACAAAGTTAGCTAGCGTAATGCGCTAATCATTTTTGACGATTGCCTCAGGCAAGTTCTATTCTTTGACACTCTTTCTTTTGTTCTCACTGTTTCATTAAGGGAACAGTTAAGGTGAAGGCATTAGTCAAAGATATTTTACACTGAGTCTACTAAGAAGCAGCATCAGTCAGTCTGAGTAGCATGCATGCCCTGTTGAAGCAAAGGGCTTAGTAAGTCAGAAGCTATACAGCATTAAATATGAAAAATAGACGCTCATTTTGGGGGAATACTGTAATTAATCTGCCCTGAGCGTCTTTCTCTACTAGACCCAACTCCTCCACAATTAGCCAAAGGTTCCCAAACAGAGAATAAGTTGTCCATTTCCCCTTAAACTTCTTTCAAAAAGCAAAGCCTCCCCAGACAAATGGAGGAACTTCTGATGCATACTGAATGTGGATATACCAGCAGATTTTTGTTCTTTCCCATCCTCGCCTCAGCTGTCTGTGACATTCTGACGCTCATTTGGATGCCTGGGCAGTGAGCGTTGAGACAGTACACTCCTAAGGTGCTCTAGGTCGGATTAAGACCAAACAAAGCACCCGGTCTTGCCTGTAACCTACTTCCTTTGATTTATTTATGTAGTTATAATTCGGTATGTATGCTGGGCCTCGACTGCAGACGAGCAGGCACAATTACTTATTAATATACAAGTGTTCTTAAGGCCGGCAGAGCCTTAATCCCCTTAACTGCGATGGAAGGCTTTCCAAAGAGGAAGTGACAGCAAACTAATCCATAAAGCTTTGGTACACAGTGGCTTTAAGGGTGAGTTTACGCATGCAATTAATATGGCACAGCAGACTCACAGATCTTTCTGATCCAGTCAATTTCTTTCCAGGCATTCCATAACAAATTGCCCACGTGTTGAGAAATAAGATCAATCTAGAGTCCAATCCAAAACAGCCTCGTACTGCCTCAGTCAATTTGATATGGAAAAAACAGGCTTTTGTGACAGCATAATACTATCAAACTAAACATTTTAGGGGACAATAGTTCTGGCATGGGAAGCACAACACTAGCAGCTACAAACACGAAACAATCTGCTCAGTGGATCATTGGATTTGAGTCAAAAACACAATCCGTCATTTGTTTCTGCAGTATAACTTTCCCCCACAACAGTGTTGCTTCAAACTCGTCCAGTAAATGATCAGACTGTTGGTCACAAATGCTACACACCAAATCAGCTCTCATTAAATCTGTTTGCTGGGTATGTAACTCGGAGGCTGCTTTGTCGCTGGCAATGACACAGACATCTCGCTCTAGCCTGTAAACATGACCTCTTTGTCTGCTGGTGGATATAAATGATGTTGCCTTGGACTCTTGAATGAAAGCATGATTCAGAACAGCTAAATTAAAACTGACCAGAGACCTAAAACAGGCATGACCCAGAAAAAAGAGTGACAAATGATATCATAGGGCTGGTTGACATGGCTTATAAATGATGTCCTAATATTTCTTATGGCCTCCCAGGCCAGGAAAGATATATAACCTCTCCAACATATTCTGAATCTTGCTTGTGCCCTCTTACCAGTTGGATGTGTCATACCTGAAAAATCTCCTAAAAGTGGTTCCCAGGAGGGATCCTGATGGGACCCCAAAACACCTCAATTGGCCCCTTTCAACATGAAGGAGCAGCGTATCTTAGCTCTTTCTGGATGTCTGAGCTTCTCACCCTAATAAAGTGTGAGCCCAGCCAGCCTACACCCTACAAGGAGCTGGAGCAGTAATGCTGATGTACAGCTAAAACTACCGTTAGCTAGCAGCATACAATGTCTAAAAATGTCATGGCAGCTGAGTGTCTGTAGTTTCTTTAAAAAGCACAGTAATTGTGATGCCGTTGATAAATGAGGTGAAAATTAAAAAAAACTATGTACAAAAAAAAAAGATTATGATAGAATTTTTATGAACCTGTCAACAGAAAACCCTAACACAACCACTGCTCCTGACCATAGTTGAGGGTTGAAACCTCGATGGATTGATAAATCGGGAACTTTGGCTTCTAGCTCAGCTCCCTCTTCTCCACAACTGTTGGACCAA
Source organism: Centropristis striata (assembly GCF_030273125.1). Taxonomy (NCBI): domain Eukaryota; kingdom Metazoa; phylum Chordata; class Actinopteri; order Perciformes; family Serranidae; genus Centropristis; species Centropristis striata. The sequence continues at coordinate 27,017,452 of NC_081537.1, read as the reverse complement.
TACCTGCAAACCAGGAAGTGCCTCAAGCCTGCATTCTACCAAAAATTACAAAAGGGGTGCTGACGTCGGCTGCAGAAGCATTAGGGGCCATTCATTTTATTACAAAATGAGAAAACTCACTTGATTTATTACCTCAGAATTTTTTTTTTAGGACAACACTATGGTCTCAATTGCCAGTAAAAAAATCTTCAAGACAAATTGATGTTAGTAGTTCTAATAATGGCCCCATTTAGAAGAAAATAGAAGATATACTGATTGGGGCGTGGCTTCCTTTGATTGACAGGTCACTAATAAGGTGAGCCGTCACCAGGAGAGAAGCAGAACAATGTGTATCCACGGAAATGTGTCAATAAAGTTAAAAAAAAAAAAGGATCTTTTACCGGTTTGGTCTAATAACTTTGACCCTTTCACTGTATTTTCACTTTATGCCAGTTTATTTCAACATTTTGTTCATTAAAATGTCTTTTTTGATATTTGGTTGGACTAATAGACGCTCCAAGGAGTCGCTGTTGAGTTTTCAGGTAAATAACATACATTTTGTTTTTGTTTTTGCTAGCCTAAATTAAAATCCCAGTTAATGCTAACATGAATTAGCAGCGACTTCTCTCAGTCAGGTTGAGGTGTAGAGAGGCTGTAGTCAGTGATCAGATCCCTCTCGCTCCTCCACAGTCCAGATATGGTCTGCTCCCCGTTTTCGGAAAAAAGATGTCGACACAGAGTATAACGCTGAACTTGATGCTTCCAACGGGCAGTCCACAAACCAATGGGTGACGTCACGGTGACTCCGTCCATTATTTATACAGTCTATGCTGCTGACGCTGCCCCAAACCCTCTGTTCCTGTTCCATTACCCTCACACTTGTGAACCAGACACTGAGGTATTTGAACTCCTTCGCTTAGGGCAGTAACTCACTCCCAACTCATCAGGACCAATCCACGGGGTTCATCATGTTTATCTGTTTCTGTCTCATTACATACCAATTCTTGCACATACATACAAATGTCATGGTCCATTGTCTCAAAGAAAAATAAATTAATTATAGCAGCTTTAAGTTTGCGGGTTGTCAACCAAAACACTAAGCTGAAAGATGTTGAAAAGCTCTGTAGAGATAAGGGGAGGAAGGAGTCAAGTGATAAACCTCTGTGGGTTCATCTCTGACATTCTCTACAAGTGCATTTTTCCTTTGTTAAAAAAAATGATTAGTGCAGCTTTAAAGTTATGGTTGATTATGATGTAGGTGATTAAGATAAAGATTTTGAGGATAGAAGGAAGTGATTCCATAGCTAACTGAGAGAAATTGGATTACTTGACTGTATTTGATCAGCTCAGTGGATTATGTTGCTAAGCGGATAACAGATTACACTGTGACAGTAATTTCCCCCAATCGTTACCCACCAGAGACGAGCTGCCCGCCGGCGCTAATGTCATCAGAAAAACAGGCCAGGCCGCCGCTCCCAAAACCTTCCTTAACTGACAGATTTCTTTTCTCCAAGAGTCTTTTCCCAGCTCTTTAAAAGTCCCTTTTTACTTTTTATCCATATTTTATTGGAGCTTTTTTATTATTCATTGTCTTGCAAAACAGCTCAGGATTCTTACTGAGATGGGAAGCTGAGTCTCTCTTCTCTCTCTTCTTCATCTGTTTCATTCATTTGAGTGTGAGCCACACTAATCCACCTTAAATCATACTTGCACTTTGGTTATACCAACTTCCGTGCTTTTCTGTTGGCTTTCATGATGATCTTTTTATTTTGGGCTTTTGAAAAGCATGTTGTTTTGCAGAAAAATGTCCTCAGTCGTGGCTGATGTCTGTCAGGCAGATTTTCATTTCAGGGAAGTAAGAACAGTTTATCTGTGGATGACAGCTCGTGCCAGCCTGTAAATGCCTGGATTTTGCTGCAATCAATCAGGGAGGTTTTCCCATTTAGTTGTCATGAGGGAGAGTGAGTACAGTCAGCAAAATGCAAAAGGCAGCCATGTGGTCACTGGTCACTCCTCTGAAACATGACACATGTCACTGCTGTCATCCGGTTGGATATGGTTCCCACAGGACAACCGTATTTACAAATGTATCAATTACCAGGCACACTCCAGAGGGAAGCACGATTCAGATACACAACCCATTTATTGTACATCTTTCATTCCTGATGGATTATAACATCAGCACTGTAGTGGACCTGCCCAGGATCTATACTTCATCATAGGACTGGACACAGGAAATTGAGACCTTTTCTTATGTCCTCATCTGCATCTTCCCTTCACTGATCGTGACTGAAGAGGGTGATTATCACACTACGCCTTCCATGTTGGTGATTTATGGATTCATTAAAGGAGCACTCCACCAATTGTTTAAGATCACTTTACTGGTCATTAGGACTTCTATCCAGCCTGTGAAAACAGCAGCATATGTATTCTGTGGCTCTGGATGAGCTTTGTCAAGTCTGAGGGGCTGTTGTTGAATGTTAATACTGAAGGCACATGCATAGACTGATAACTTATCTGCTGTTTGAATTATTGTGGCAACTGAAGTGAGCTGTTATGGTTTTGTTTATGAGGGGACTGGTCATTGTTACAACACCCCATTGGTGTGACCCATAGAAATATAGGTCAGAGGGTCAAATAGTCTACACACTGTCCAGTTACTGCTGATGTGCTTCTTACAAAAATCGTCTTAAAAAGCAGTTTTGCCCTTAATGGGATGGGACTTCTGGAGATTCACAAGAAAGGGATAAAGGGCCACCTGTAGCTGCTGTGGCAAGGACTCAGCCTTTGTATGTGAGGCATACGCTGTACCAGCTGAGCTACAGGGCACCCCATTATAAATGGTTTGTCTGATTTCATATTAAAACTGTACCGTGGTTCGTATGATATCATACAGCAAAAATACGACTGGTGGTTGTTTTAAACACAAGACAAAACTACTTAGTTAAGGTTAGGGAATTGATTAGGGCTACTGTACATCCAATGGTACACAAATAGAGATATGGATATGGAAAATTACTGATTTATTCAAGACTAGAGGACCTAAAATATCAAGGTTACAAGACATACGCTTGGTTAAGGTGAGGGTTGTGGTCATAGTTAAAAGCAACCAACGCTAAATGTCGAAGGAAACAGGACACAAACAGTTGTCTTCTGTATTGAAGTCCGGTATCTTGTTACCTATCAGAACCCAACTTCAGATGTTTGGTCACTTAATATTAACCTATTCCCATGAACAGGTTAATACAAAAGCATATGCGGTTCATATGATATCCCACAAAAAAATATGACTGGTTGTTGTTTTAAACGCAAGACTAAACTACTTGGTTAAGGTTAGGAAAAGGATTAGGGCTACTTCTGTACATCGAATGGGACAAAAACAGATTAAAAATTACTGCTTTGTTTGAGATTAGAGTACCAACAATATCAAGGTTATGGAAATATGCTTGGTTAAGGTGAGGGTTGTGGTCATAGTTAAAAGCAACCAGGAAACAGGAAATGGAACAGTTGTTTCCTGTGTTGAAGTCTGGTATCTTGTTTCCCATGAGACCTGTTTGTCACTTAATGTCAACAAGCAACTTGTTCTCATGAACAAGTCCCTACAAAAACATACGACTGGTCGCTGTTTTAAAAACAAGTCAAAAATACTTTGTTCAGGTTAGGAAAAGGATTGGAGCTACTTTCATATGTAATATCCAATGGTACACAAACACTGATCTGGAAGATTACTGCTTGAACAGGTTCATACAAAAACAAACGTAATTTATGATATCCTACGAAACTGTAACATGAACATTACTATTTTAAGCGCAGTGTTAATGTTGTTTAACAAGTTTAAGCATAATAGAGGGTCAGGGTTAAAAATAACACTTCCAGTCATAACTTTCAAGGGAACACAGATGGGACATGAACATCGGTCTCCTGGGTGACAGATGGGTTTGTTTGACCCATACATCATCTCTCTACAGGATGGTCTCTACAGCACTAGACTCATTTTTCAGTATTTAACAAAAACTACTATCTAACTAACTGCTATAATCTTTCCCAACCAAAGTGTTTTAAGGTCAATCTTAGTTACTAATTTGGTCTCCAGTATCAAAGTCCTACACTTCGTTCACCACCATCCATCTTTTTTGATTCATTCAAAAGCCTTGAGTCACATACTGTATGTACATTTTTGTCCACAAACGAAAAATGAAATTTGGGGTAAAATCTGCAAAATCACCATCAAGCTACAGAGGCTTGGGAATAAATCCAGTGAAAAAGGGGAATGAGAGAATGAGTTGGCTCTCTGTCTCCAAAGCACACTGCATTAAGAGCAAGAACAACATTATCATTCCACTCCGACACCCAGGCATTACTGAACGTCTTAGCCAGAGCCAATTGATTTTTGCTGCCATTCTCTTATTTCATCCTTACGGCTGAAATGTGCGGTTCTGTTTTCACACATCTAAGTGTAAATGGCGCGTTAAGTCAAACTCATGCCCACCCCAGTTAGCTGACCCACACGGTGCAGCCAATCAGTGACCTTCCACATCGGTTGCCCTGGAAATAAATACCTGTTGTAATCCCTGACCTTCTTTCACTTCTTCCACTGCATGGAGTTCCTGTTCTCCCTAGTCGAGGTATGTGCCAGACACTAAAGTTTAACAGTTAAACCAATGACACCATGACTTTCTGTCATCAACTGTGATGAAAATAACGATTATTGCTGCTTTGTACTTGTTATGGAAGTCCCACATACATCAGGTTGTAGGTCACATCTTGCAGACTGCCATAAAACAGAAATAAAAATAAACTGGAGGCATTTTAAGAAGGAAGTACCATGATGCACAAAAGACAGATCGGTGCATGAAATTTACCAGAATGCAGGAAATTAAATATTTAGCGTGCAAAATTTCCTGGACGAAGAACCCCAGATTCCCACTAAATATGTGTCCCTCCAAACAAGGAATTAATGTATGCCCTTACCACAACCTAGAGAATACACATTTTGAAATATTAATAGGTTTTAGATGAATAATGATAAAAGGCTGAGTCCCAGATCTTCAATGATGGTAAAATCTTCCCTGATCAGGATGCCTCCTGGGTGCCTTCGGTTTTCGGAGGTTTTCTGGGCACGTCCAGTAAGAGGACCCAGTGTAGACCAAAAACACGCTGGAGGCTTATATATCTTGTCTGGTATGGGAATGCCTCTGGGGGGCCCTTAGGCAGAACTGGAAAATGTTGCTGTGGAGAAGAACGTCAAGAACACTTTATTTCACCTGTTGCCCCTGCGACCCGGCCCTGGATAAGCAGAAGCTAATAGGTAGACAGACTGTGTCTGTGCAATACACTGCTCTATGTTTGAATAGACCACGTTGAATGCATGAATGTCAACTGTTGAAATTGTATTAATATAAACTGCTAACTTGAAATTTACTGATTAGTATATATTTTTTGCTTGTTTTATTGCCTACTTTTTATTGGACATCCTTTTGAATGTTTTAATTGTTTTTTAGTCCTTGGATTTTAAGTTTGCTTTTATTTATTGTTTTTTTTTTATTGTTTTTTAAAAAGCAATGAAACTATTTATTTTAGTGTTTATTCCTGTTTTATTTATTTTATTGTCTCTTGTTCTGTTTGTTTATCACTTTGTTGCGGCTGTGCTTGTTTTAAAGTGTTTTACAAATAAAGTTGAGTTGAGTTGAGTTTATTGTACTTTAATTTATTTTTTTTATTGCTTCCCCCCTCGATCTTGCCCCCGATAAGTGGAGTAAAATGGATGGATGGAAAAAATTTTTCAACTTGCCTCTCATCTTAATTATTGCCAGACTATTAATAAATTAACATATTAATATATGTTCTTTTAGTTTTTCTAATATGTGCATGCAATTACCTTAAGTAAGCCTTTTTGTTTAATAATGTTTTATTTATTGCCCGGTTGTATGAACCTTCATACCACTTTATGCCCTATTCAGCTCAATTTATTACTCCAATTGTTTATATGAGTGTTGTTTTTAGTTCTTTATGGTCATTTTATGTTCTAGATTGTGTTGATGATATGTGTTTTATTATACTTTTACTGATTTGAAATAAATAATATTTCTCTGATATTAATGTGGACTTACCTGCTATTGAAGGAAGCCTTTATTTTGAGAGTGAGAAGTCGTTTAAAGTGAGAAATTAAGATAACACCCTAAATTATTCATATTGGGGAAAGTCCTAACGCGCTGTTGTTGACATTTGGCCTGAGGTAAAACTTAGCCAAGGCTTATTCTGACCCGGTCTCATTAGTATAAGCTCTTGATGAGCCCAGTCAAGCCATGGGGACAGAACTTAACCGAGGGCTGATGGAAATTGCCTGGAAATGCACATCTTACCGCATTACATTAACGTGAGTGACAATACCACGCTGATTTTCATTTGTAGTGATGGTACTATCTCATTTTTTTCCATTACCACGAGCGTACTGTTCTAATTTTCAGAGGTAGGGGCGGGTGAGTGGGTGGATTTGTGCATTTCTGTATGGTGAGCCAACAGAAGCTGGGTAAATAGGAGCATCAAAGCAATCTGCTGCTGGGCGCTGAGAGCACAGGCTCATTATAGGGGGCCTTGGCTGAGGAGTAGCCGGAAAGACATGCCAAGATAGACTCCCGTTGTGACAGACAGTGCTCTTTAGCTATTAATCAACAGGCTGAGAAATTGAAAGGACAGCGAGTCACTAATGGAATAATTTGTCTCACTGTGAGGGATTGAATTTCGCTGTAGCGTGGCTCCCAGCATCATCTCATCCACGCCTTCAGTCATTCTCTGTCAAACTCGCATGTTTTTCTTCTGCATATTTCCTCTTAAGACCACATCAATATCATACAGTGTGATATAGTGCTTATTAAAAGGTCTTACGTGTTTTATTGTACCATTAATAAATGACCAGCTTCTATGCTGCATTTAATTGGTGGTGCCGCAAGGTCACATTTCACGAGAATGCAGGATTGTTTTATGACACGGCTGCAAAATTAATCACAACCTGTTTTATTTTGGAGCTAATACACAACAGCACTTCATCTTTCCACTACGAACAAATAAATATAAAAAAAAAACAATAAATCGAGTCCACGTTTTGGCTCATTTCCACACACGGGATATCATTTCTCACGTCACCTAACTAGACTGACGTTGCACACTGTGAAGCCACAGAAGCGCTGGAACATTTTGTGCAACCAGCATCAGACTGTTAAAGGTAAAATGACCACGGAACCCCCTGTGCTTATGTGCAAATAAAATCATTTTGTTATATTGTTTATTTCCTATTATCACTTCTCACTACTTTGTTTAGACGCTCTTCTTTTCTTTCTTATAAGTATTTGATTAGCTGTGGCGGAGGGGCAGTGATGTTGGAGGCTGATGTATTGAAAACAGTTCTCACAGCTCCATAAAAATTCTGAAGCACTCAAAAGTTATAGCTCCCAAAGGACCATCTGCATTATAAACACTGAGGTAACCAGGGTGATGGCTGGCCGCATTATCTCTCTTTAAACGAGGCCAAGTCCCATACACCAATAAGTTTTGTCAGAGGAAAAGTCTCTACAGGATTTGCAAATTGTTAATGAGTCATGACGAGAGCTCTGTGTTTAAAGGTGCTGAAAGTAGTGGATGTGACTGTCAGAGCCTTTAATGCACCCACCTATAATAATGTTTTACCCAAATGCACCACAGGGGTGCAGAGAGAGTAAAGCCATGAAATGACTACAGGTGCGTTACTCATGCTTATGATGCACTGAGCAGGGCGAACCAGCACCCCTGCATGCTGCACTGTAAAAATGTCCCGTTGTTTTTACAGAAAAAAACTGGCAGCTGTGGTTACCAGAATATTTCCGTAAAAAATACAGTACATATGTCAACGTCTTTACAGAACAGCTTGTACATTTTATATCCTAAAACTGTAGTAATTTAACATTTAACAACAAAACATTTTAAAGTTGTAGATTATACCGTCCTTTACTGCTAATTTAACAGGATGATGCTGCTTTTATACTAATTATTTATGCAAAATGTACATGCAGATTTTGCTTATTGTGCATTGAATACCAGTAAATGAACATTCAGTTATTATTTATTGTACTGTAACCTTACTTAATGGAAAAAAAAATATGTTTTGGGTTATTTAATAATTTAAGTTATTATTATATACAATAATTATTTCATTATTATTTATGGAACTTTCACTATAATTTATGTATTAATTTTCATGTGTTATATTTAAGTTGATATTACTTGTCCCCTTGCCAAAGTTAACTAGTTCCTACCTGCCCTTGTTTTGGAGGACAAGTATAGGTGAGGGGTAGTCAATCGGATGTGGTAGTTTCGCGGGGTTTCTCTTGTGTTGTGACCCGTGAAGTGGAATGCTGTATGCTGTCCTGCCGATATTGGTTATTAAAGGAGATAAAGGAATAAGTGTGGAGTTAACTTGTAGCCCGCTCATCACCCATCAGCCCGAGAGACTGGAGAAGGCCACCCCGACAAGAAATAAGGGTTACAGTACACTGAATACGAGTCAAATTTACAAGTTGTTCTGTAAAGTTGTTTACATTTGTACTGTATTTTTGCAGAATTATTCTGGTAACCACAGCTGCCAGTTTTTTTTTGTAAAAGCAACAGAATTTTTTTACAGTGTGGGTTCTACCACTTGATGTGCACCTACGTGGGAAGTCTTGTGCACATGTGAACGTGGTCCCTCTGCCTCACTACTCACTCCATATGGAACGCCATTTGAGTTAGTGACTGCAACTCTCATTCAGCTAATGCTGGGTCTAACCTGTGCATGGCTGGAACAAAGCCAGTAGCCTGCCATGATACCTGGAGCTGGGGTTTGCCCTGCTGTGCACTTTGCTGGCTCTGTGTATATACTAGGTTAACCTCCCAGTCTTAGCAGTGAATCAAACCTGTGAGTGCCTTAACAATGGCAACGGTGGTTGCAAAATAACTCCTGTCCTATCCATCTCAATACAAAATGAGATAAATTGTCATTTAATTTATTACCTCAGAAAAAATTCTTGTGGCAACATTATGCTCTCAATCTCTAGTTTCAAGTCTTCTTCAAGACTATATGAAGTTAGTTGTGTTAATAATGTTATCATTTAGAAGAATATAGATGATAAAGCAGGGTTTGAATTGGGGCTTGGTTAGCTTTGATTGACAGGTTGCTAACATGTCGAGCTGTCAATCAGTTTAGAAGCAAAACACAACAATGCGTACACTGTAACAGATTGCTGTAAGAAAACAGCCAAATTGTGACAGTAACATACTGTTTTCCATTAAAAAGGTATTATACTGTAGAAAACAATGCATCCTGGGCAATATTTGTAGGTAGCTTGCAGTTTCCCATAAAATTAAAAAAATAAAATAAAATAAAATAATAATAATAATAATAATAATAATAATAATAATAATAATAATAATAATTAATAATTAATTAAGTGCTCTATATATGTATATATATATATATATATATATATATATATATATATATATATATATATATGGCACTTAATTTGTAGTAATTGGCTTTCAGACAATAATATTCTCTATTTACAAAAAATGACTGCATTGTATAATGCAACAATATTGCAACTAGCTTAAGCACTATACTGTGTTTTAGTCTACTGTAAAAATCAATGTCATGCAGGATTTTACTGTAATTCAGTATGTGGTTTTATCACAGTAGATAACAATAAGGGAACTGTAAAATTAACAGTAGAACGCTGGCAACCCAGCTGCCAGTATTTTATTGTTAATTTACAAGACAATTGTTTACAGTGTATCCTTGGCACTGTGTATGTCTTAATAGTCATGAACTTGTTTGTCGTTGTCCATGTTTTCATCTCAGAACTTTGAACCTTTCACTGTGATTTGAAAGTTTATTTGAACATTTTGTTCATTTAAAAATGTCTACTCATCCCAGGCACAAAAACATGCTGCCCACTGCTCCTAAGCATGAAGTGCTCACTGGTATATAGAGGACAAATTCACTGTGTATGTGCAAAACTTAATCTTAATCCTAATATTTATCATAAAAAGATAGTGAATTCTTGGGGGGAACAAAACTAAAAAGAAAAAAAAAACAGTTTTGGTGAGCACAGACTAATGCTGGTTTTCTGCTGACAGCCTTGTCTGCCTCTTTGTCTGACAAAGCACTGATGTTGCCAGGCTGATATTAGCTTATGATGTAGGTGAGAGTCAGCAAGTGTATTTTTTAATTTAACAAAGTTTTTTCACCAACATAAATAACATTTCAGGCAATCAATTTTCCAGATTAACTTCTCTCTCAGTAGTTTCCAGGTGTTTCCTTATCATCTTCCTCCTCTATCCTCCCTATCTCGGTGGATGGGTCAATCAAACAGCGACCTTTCACCCAGGACACCAGGGTTTGTGTCCAGTGTGAAAACAAAAGGAAAAGATTATTCACGTAACTTCCATGGCTCACGTTACCTTCGGAACTACTTCACTTCTGGTATTTATTTACTTTTAAACTGTCTTTTACAACATCTTACCAGGAGGTTTTTTTGCCCTAAGCCAATTAGTGGCTTTGTAGCCTAAATTCACAAAAACTGCAGTCTTTTTTTACAACTGCAAACCATACGTGTATGTATAATGATGTGTGTACTGCGAGCCATGAAATGCTCATATGTGTTGTTATGGGAGGTATTGACAAATGGTCTATTCTGTCATTTAGGTTGGAGATCTTGTTGAAAACACCAGTATACAATAGTTTTCATGGCAAATCACTAATATTTCAGTCATCCACTGTTTTACCAGTTGTGTAATGTACTTGTTGGCACATTCTTATCCGTCCTGGTTGGCAGTTGCATGTCGTCACCCTGTTAAAATAATCGCTAACTCATTTTTTAAAGTTTTGCAGGAAACACAAAAAACTTCACCAAAAGTGTAACATATGACATTTATTGATCATTTCACTCAAAAAGGATGTGACAAAGGATGGCTACTGGCATAGTAATAACACTGTGTGTAAATTATGTAACTTAAGAGAAATAAATGACTTAGGCAATTTTTTTAACATGCCTTAGTGACTTAAGCAAGATATGGTAACACTTTATTTTGAAGGTGTCTACATAAGAGTCACACAAGCCTGTCAGAAACATGACATGACAAGTATTATGAGCATTAATGTTACTTCAAAGTGTCATTAATGTTCATGACACATCCCATGTCATGTTTATGACACGCTCATGTCACTCTTATGTAGCACTGTATGTATGCACCTTCAAAATAAAGTGTTACCATATCTTGCTTAAGTCACAAAGGCATGTTCAAAAAATTACCTGTCACATTTTATTTTGACTTAGGCATAATAAATCTGCTTAAGTCACACACTTGACATAGGCCATTATCTTAAAGGGGTAAAATCACATGATCTGATCAACTGAGGATGTAGGTGATCATGAGGAGATGATTTAGGCAAAAAATAATACTAATTTTGACAAAAAATGACATAGGCGATTATTTTTACAGTGTGATGATGTTGTATTACACCTGCGTAGTTAGTGACTTTTATTTATTGAAGTTGTACCAATAATATACAAGCCTCAAATGATTTAGATTACAATTGAAAGGTGACTCTCCCCTATGATGAGAGAGCATATTTTTGACTCCTGGCCTACATTTTTCTTCGTCCTATTCTGTTTTTCATTTTTTTTCCTACTCCTTCCGGTATTTCTTTTCCCTTTGCTCTTATTAGAGCCGTCAGAAAAGGCACATTATTGATCCTGTTGTTCCTGAGGAGCAGAGGCGCACCATTATCTCCCATCAGTGACTGTGGCTGGCTGTCAGGCATATAAACAGCAGCCTGCCATTACAGGGTTCATATGAAGTGGCAGCCTGACTCTTCCTGGGAAGATCATAAACACACTGCTGGACAGTTCGGTCCAAATAATAATCATTAGTGAGATAAGGAGACAGCTGGGAGAATGGGATGACTCTCACTGACATATGAAAAGACTGATCAGGTCAGACTGAAAACTGGAAATAGACCTTGAGATTCTTGAAAAGACTGCACATCCAACACGTGAATGTTTGCACACACATACATAGATTAGTTTAGTTTTTAATATGCAAGATATAAGTAAGCAACAGTGTTAATTTTTATCACCTATTTCTTTTTTATTTAATTCAATCATGTACTCCTCTCATAGTGTTGCAGTTTCATTATAACCACTCACTTGGCCATTTCCCCCAAGCTGTTGCTACCTCCCAGTGATATCGCTTTAATTGGTAGGGTAACAAAGCTATTTTTTTCACTACTCCGACAGGAACAGCTAATCGGTGACTCATCGATGTACCGGTTACGCCCTCCTAATTATGCCGGATTCATAGGGTCCATCTTTCATGTTTTTCACAGTGGCATAAAACGGAGAACCTGGTTGAGCTCCATTTAGGTGATTGTTTTAAAATCAATTTTCCAGATCAATTCCTCTCTCAGTAATTTCCAGGTGTCTCTTTTCTTTATTATCTTCCTTCTCTGAGCTGGCTTTTTCCTTACACCACTCAGCCACGCTTAGCGCACCCAGTAAATCAGAATTCACAACAAAATGGGGCTTGTGACCAGGCGGTAACCTCCGGGTCTGAGCAGTGAGGCAAACCAGGAAGTGTCTTAAGCTGCATTCTACCTAAAACTCCAACAGGGGGCGATGACGAAGGTTGCAGAATCATTTTGGTCCATTAATTTCGATACAGAATGAGAAAACTTCTCACTTGATTTATTACCTCAGAATTTTTTTTAGGACAACACTATGGTCTCAATCGCTAATAAAAAATCATCTTCAAGACAATTTGATGTTAATAGTTCTAATAATGGCCCCATTTAGAAGAAAATAGAAGACAAAGAATCATATGATTTGGGGCGTGGCTACCTTTGATTGACAGGTCACTAACAAGGCGAGTAATCAGAAGAGAAGCAGAACAATACATATCCTTGGCAACATGTCATCAAATATATATATATTCCATCCATCCATCCATCCATTCTCGTCCGCTTATCCGGGGCCGGGTCGCGGGGGCAGCAGGCTAAGCAGGGCATTCCAGGCGCCCCTCTCCCCAGCCACAACGTCCAGCTCCTCCTGGGGGACCCCGAGGCGTTCCCAGGCCAGGCGAGAGATATAATCCCTCCACCGTGTTCTGGGTCTTCCCCGGGGCCTCCTACCAGTTGGACGTGCCCGGAACACCTCTAACGGGAGGCGCCCGGGAGGCATCCTTACCAGATGCCCAAACCACCTCAGCTGGCTCCTTTCGACGCGAAGGAGCAGCGGCTCTACTCCGAGCTCCCTCCGGATGTCTGAGCTCCTCACCCTATCTCTAAGGCTGAGCCCAGCCACCCTACGGAGGAAGCTCATTTCGGCCGCTTGTACCCGCGATCTCATTCTTTCGGTCACTACCCAAAGCTCATGACCATAGGTGAGGGTTGGAACGTAGATGGACCGGTAAATCGAGAGCTTTGCCTTCAGGCTCAGCTCCTTCTTCACCACGACAGTCCGGTACAACGCCCGCATCACTGCTGACGCTGCACCAAACCGCCTGTCCATCTCACGCTCCATTCTACCCTCACTCGTGAACAAGACCCCGAGATACTTGAACTCCTTCGCTTGAGGCAGTACCTCTCTCCCCACCCAGAGGGGGCAGTCCACCGTTTTCCGGCAGAGAACCATGGCCTCAGACTTGGAGGTGCTGACTCTCATCCCAACCGCTTCACACTCGGCTGCAAACCGCCCCAGTGAGTGCTGGAGGTCCCGGCTTGATGAAGCCAAAAGAACTACATCATCTGCAAAAAGCAGAGATGCAATTCTGAGGTCACCAAACCGGATCCCTTCCTCCCCCCAGCTGCGCCTTGAGATCCTGTCCATGAAGACCACGAACAGAATCGGAGACAAGGGGCAACCCTGGCGGAGGCCAACACCCACCGGGAACGTGTTTGACGTTGTGCCGAGTATGCGGACACTGCTCTCACTTTGGTTATATAGGGACCGGATAGCTCGTAGCAACGAGCCCGGTACCCCATACTCCCGCAGTACCCCCCACAAGACTCCCCGAGGGACACGGTCATAAGCCTTCTCCAAATCCACAAAACACATGTAGACTGGATGGGCAAACTCCCATGCCCCCTCCAGAAGCCTCGCAAGGGTAAAGAGCTGGTCCGCTGTTCCACGGCCAGGACGAAAGCCGCATTGTTCCTCCTGAATCTGCGGTTCGACAATCGGCCGGAGCCTCCTTTCCAGCACCCTGGAGTAGACTTTCCCGGGGAGGCTGAGAAGTGTAATTCCACGGTAATTGGAACACACCCTCCGGTCCCCCTTTTTGAAAATGGGAACCACCACCCCGGTCTGCCAATCCACAGGCACTGTCCCAGACCTCCACGCGACACTGAAGAGGCGTGTCAACCATGACAACCCAACAATGTCCAGAGCCTTCAGCATCTCAGGGCGAATCTCATCCAACCCTGGCGCCTTGCCGCCGGGCAGCTTTTTAACTACCTCGGCGACCTCGGCCAGGGATATTGATGAGTCTTCCCCTGAGTCTTCAGACTCTGCCTCCTCTACGGAGGACGTTTTGGCTGGATTAAGGAGTTCCTCAAAGTGTTCTTTCCACCGTCTAAGGACATCCCCAGGTCGGGTCAGCAGGTCTCCTCCCCCGCTGAACACAGCTTGGGCCAAGCCCTGCTTTCCCTTCCTGAGTCGCCTGACGGTTTTCCAGAACCTCTTTGAGGCCGACCGAAAGTCCTCCTCCATGGCCTCCCCGAATTCCTCCCATACCCGAGTTTTTGCTTCAGCGACTGCCGCAGCTGCAGCCCTTCTGGCCGAACGGTACCTGTCTGCTGATTCCAGAGACCCCTCGGCCAGCCAAGACCGAAAGGCCTCCTTCTTCAGCTTGACGGCCTCCCTCACCGCTGGTGTCCACCAGCGGGTTCTTGGGTTGCCGCCACGACAGGCACCGACGGCCTTCAGGCCACAGCTCCTACCAGCCGCGTCAACAATTGAGGCTTTGAACATGGCCCATTCGGACTCCATGTCCCCAGCCTCACCCGGGATGTTGGAGAAATTCTTCCGGAGGCGTGAGTTGAAGACCCTGCAGACAGGGGCCTCTGCCAGACGTTCCCAGTTCACCCTCACTACGCGTTTGGGTTTGCCAGGTCTGTCTAGCATCCTCCCCCGCCACCTGATCCAACTCACCACCAGGTGGTGATCAGTTGACAGCTCTGCTCCTCTCTTCACCCGAGTGTCCAAAACATGCGGCCGCAGATCAGACGATACGATAATAAAATCGATCATCGATCTTTGGCCTAGAGTGCTCTGGTACCAGGTACACTTATGAACAACTCTATGCTCGAACATGGTGTTCGTTATGGACAATCCGTGACTAGCACAGAAGTCCAATAACAGAACACCACTCGGGTTTAGATCGGGCAGGCCGTTCCTCCCAATCACCCCCCTCCAGGTACCATCATCGTTACCCACGTGAGCGTTGAAGTCTCCCAGAAGAACAATAGAGTCCCCAGATGGTACCCCTTCCAGGACACCACCCAGAGACTCCAAGAAGGCCGGGTACTCCGAACTGCTGTTTGGTGCATAAGCACAAACAACAGTCAGAGACCTTCTCCCTGCGACTTGCAGCCGCAAGGAGGCGACCCTCTCGTTCCTCGGGGAGAACTCCAACACAGCGACGCTCAGCCGGGGGCTTGTGAGTATCCCCACACCCGCCCGGCGCCTCTCACCCTGGGCAACTCCGGAAAAGGAGAGAGTCCAGCCTCTCTCCAGGAGTTTGGTTCCGGAGCCCAAGCTATGCGTGGAGGTGAGCCCAACTATTTCTAGCTGGTAACGCTCCACCTCCCGCACAAGCTCGGGCTCCTTCCCCGCCAGCGAGGTGACGTTCCACGTCCCCAGAGCTAGCCGCTGGAGCCGGGGGTCAGCACGCCCAGGTCCCCGCCTTTGCCTGCCGCCCGACTCTCTGTGCACCCGACCCTTATGCCTGAGTCTGCGGGTGGTGGGCCCACAGGTCGGCGGGTCCACGTAGTCTTTTCGGGCTGAGCCCGGCCGAGCCCCGTGGACAAAGGCCCGGCCACCAGACGCTCGCCTGCGTGCTCCCCTCCCGGGTCTGGCTCCAGGAGGGGGCCCCGGTTTACCCGTGCCGGGCGAGGTACACTGTTTTAAATGGTCCCGCTTCATAAGGGTCTTTGAATCGCTCTTAGTCTGGCCCCTCCCCTGAGACCACTTTGCCATGGGAGACCCTACCAGGAGCTATTGCTCCCGACAACACAGCTCCCAGGATCACTGAGGCACACAAACCCCTCCACCACGATAAGGTGGCGATTCTTGGAGGAGTATATATATATATATATTAATATATATATATATATATATATTATATATATGTATATAATTAATATATATATATATATATATTAATTATATACATATATATATATATATTTTATATATATATATATATATATATATATATATATATATATATATATATACATACATGGTCCAAGGGTTTTCATTGTTCGGGTAGTTTCACATAAAAATATTAGCAGCCACACAATAAATATTCTACCCTTAATATTACACTGAAAGACTCATATCTGTTCTGTCTATTTGACATATGAGGTGTCTCCAACTGGACATATGAGAGCCAGTTAGTTATCTTTTCCCTCTTGGTTCAAACCACATGAAAAGGAATACAGAAACTGATAACTTTGAACAGAGGCAGCATTTACAGCCATGTTTTGCAGCTTCATTTAAATAAAGTTTAAAGTTCAGAACAATCAGCTGGATGGCCAATTGGAAACCCCTAGGAGAGTCAGGACAGTTGTGTTTCTCGACCCGTGAAGGAAACGTACTCAACTCTGTCCGATGGCACACTCGACAACAGTCGAAGCCATTACAGCCACGCTGCGATACCATGCACCCATCTTCCTATCTCACTGTTAGCCAGAGGGGCTAAAGAGTTCTGCGACCTTTCTCTGTCTCTGTGACTGTCTCTTTCTGCCTCTCTCCCTGTCTGTTTGTCTCCCTCAGAGTGAATCATTCCATTAGGATCGCAGCATGTTGCAGAATGGAGCGGAGCCTATGGGCTTGAGGCTGCCACATATCCTCCATGACAACCAGTGATCGATGACGAATGACGGCACGCTCTAATGAAACCAGGCAAAGGGATTAAAAACAACCCTCCGTAACTTGCCGGGCTGTTAATACATTCCCAGCTGTCTTCCTTCACAGCATCTCTCCATTCCTCTCCGCTGCCTCAATCTTCAATTTCTGTCTTATTTACTCTAGCCTTCCCACTGAAGAATTTATTTTTATGAAAACAGAATATTAGCTGATCAAATATTGTTGTTTGGACAGCGTGAAAATAACTAAATTAAGCTCCCACCAAAGTAAAAGTTCATGTAAAAATATTGCAAAAATGTAAAACGTTTATTAGTACAGGGCTTATAGCTCTTCAACACTGTGGCGGAATTCTATTACAAGGCTTTTTTAGATTTGGGTAAAAAAAATATAATTAGAAATATTTTTTATCTGTCACGTAGTACAATTATGGCTGTTTGTGTATGCATTCAATAAAGACATAATGAACAAGATATGTTGCATTAATAAACTAAACATCAGTTTATCCTTGAATATATTGAATTTAAACTGTACAAATACATTATGTTTTTTGTTCAAACTGATGCTAAACTTTATTTTTTATGATAAGTTAAACACTCATTCTGAATTTGATGCATGCAAGAGTGACATCTGAGGACATAAAGCTTTTAAAGTCAAATAATTTCCTGTTCTTGCTTTAAATAAGTCTTCAGTTGCTTTAGCAGTCCGGGATCTCTGTTGTCTTTTTTGTGCTTCTTAATGTGCATTTTCAGTGTGAGACAAGTCTGGACTGCAGGCAGTTCGGTCCTATTACCTGCACTCTTTTCCTTCGAGGTAATGCTGTATCTTCAGAATGTGGCTTGCCATTTTATTGCTGAAATAAGCAGGAAGTCAATGGAAAAGACAATGTCTGAATGGTAAAACCCGTATACCGTTCAGCACTAATGGTGCCTTCACAGATATCACAGGTGTGTGCATAACCATGATGTCATGGACACTTACACACCCACATACCATCAAAGATCTTGGCTTTTGAACTTTGTGCTGGTAACAATCTGGAGCGTCCTTTTCCTCTCTAGCCCGGAGGACACAACATCTAGGATTTCCCTAAACAATTTGACATGTGGACTCGTCAGACCACAGCACATTTTTCCACTTTGCGTCAG
Organism: Centropristis striata; assembly: GCF_030273125.1. Classification (NCBI taxonomy): domain Eukaryota; kingdom Metazoa; phylum Chordata; class Actinopteri; order Perciformes; family Serranidae; genus Centropristis; species Centropristis striata. The sequence continues at coordinate 26,999,172 of NC_081537.1, read as the reverse complement.
TCCATCTCTGATCGGGCTCAGGCCCAGAGAAGTTGGCAGCGTTTCTGGATGTAGTTGGTAAATGGCTGAAGAACCCTGGTCTTCCCACTACTCGCCTCCAGATTGTTTTCAACACACGTGGTTTTGTTCACTCTCAGCTCAAGATTATTCTCTAGCTTGCAGAGGCGTGGACTCGAGTGACTAGACTTGGACTCGAGTCATGAATTTGATGACTTTTGACTCGCCTTGACAAAATGTAAAGAGACTTGCAACTCAACTTGGACTAATGACTTGTGACTTAACTTGGACTTGAGCCTTTTGACTTGATAATCCTTGCTACTTTCCCCAAACCCAAATATTATAAAGTCTGTTACTTAGGACCGCTCTATCTGTCTTTGTGTAAATGTGTGTGTCTGCGTGTCTGACGTGGGCATCCAATCAAATTCAATCCACGTTATTCTGATCCGACAACATCCATCCAATCAAATTGCAGGACAACCAATGAAGAAGAACTAAATAAAACGGCGCCAGTCTGCAAAAATGATTCGAAAGATAGTTTTGTTCGGGTATAAAAACTACGATGTGGTCAACAAAAATGAATTGCAGTATACTCTTAAATATAAAAATTTTAAAAGCATACATGATCCGTGTAAATATTATTACTCTGTTGTTAAAAGGACTCAAAACTCAAACTTTAGGACTTGGGACTTGTCAGTCTTGACTTGGGACTTGACTCGGGACTTGAGGGCAAAGACTTGGGACTTACTTGTGACTTGCAAAACAATGACTTGGTCCCACCTCTGATAGCTTGTTTCTGAAACTTTTTCCTGTGACCTTCTCCCTCGTGTTGTTTTTCCCTGGATTCTGCTCCTGCCTCACCAGTATCACCTACCATACCTCCTGTCTGTTCACTGGCCATATCCTGCATTACGCTGATCCACCTTGCATGCCCCCTGCCTTCCCTGCACATCCAATCTACCCTCTGTGTGTCTCCCTAAATAAATCTTCTTCAAACCTGCCCACTGCCTCTGCCCCCGCTTCTGAGTCTAGTTCTAAAACCAAACCCATCACTCAATGCATTTATCTTGCTTTTTATGGCAGTGCTACCAGATGGATCTCTTTAGAATAAGGAGTTATTTCCAAAAATCCATTGAAGTTGATAAGCTAAAACATTTATATGTTGTCTTTATACTGATTCCAATTGAATATATGTCAAAAATGATGAGCCAATAACAACATACTGTCTTATTTATGTCGTTCACAGCATCACAACTTTGTAATCTGGGTTTTACTCCATATACATAACTGAGATACCTTGACTTTTGATACTTTAATGCAATCACTATGGACAGGGGCCCATTAATGAAAGGGCTAACCAGGGCTACAGCCCCAGGGCCTCCACCATGGGGGGCCTCTAAAAATTGAGAATAATTATGTGGTCTAATGAACAATCGACCGTAACGCACATGATGCTGCAATACAGTGACATCTGGTGGTAAAAGTGATGGGTATGGTCCCCTCCTCCCATGTTGACACAAGGTAACAAAATTACACCATATATATCCAACCACAGCTTAGCGGACTTAATAGCTTTGCCTAAGGTCAATGACTTCTTCGGCTGTATTTACGACGGCAAACTATCCGACACCTGCTGCTGCACAGTGGATAATGTACTTGATCATGCAAATAGAGAGCGCAATCTGGAAGGGTTCCCTTTTATTATTTCTATTTAATTGCATCATCATTCATCACCGTCATTTGGCCTATTTATATGTCAGTTGACTTGAACACACTCACGCCTCTTCCCAAAATAACAGCTATTAAACTTGGTAGTGACATAGTTAATGCATCAGTTAATGCTAATGCTAGCTACCGAGCTAGCTAGCTAGCATTAGCATTAGCTGATGTAATTGTGTGTGTGGGTGAGTATATTTTGGCTCATTTACAAAAGTGAAATGCACATACCGTATTTATTCAATTTAAAGCCGGGCCCCTATTAATTACCGGCCTCATTTAGTAACCAGGTGTAAAAAATTTTTTTAGTAAATAGCCTCTTTTATAAGCTGGGTGTCTTACCGGTGTTATGTCAAAGTCTGTTCCCCCGTCGATATAGTCCCTTACCTTAACCTGCACCAACCTGACCCCTGACCCCAACCAGTCGTTAAATCCTAACTCCAACCGTGGAGGTGATGCTACGGAGAACATCATTCAGGAAACATCATTTGACGGGTAACAGATTTCGACACAACACCTGTATTTTGAAGTTTGGCCACACGAGTTAGTACTGTAGGTAAATATGGTTGTTTCTCCCGCTGTCCTAGTCATTCTCTGTAAAGTCGAGCCGTTTACGTACGTTCTTCTGGGCTTTTTAGTAGTTTAGACATTTTAAATCCTGCTTAAAATGAACATTCAGCTTGCTTTTCATTGTTTGTTTACATCCAAGTACTTCCAATATGGCCGACAACCTGGTAACTGGCTACAATGCGCTGTGTAAAACACTCTAAAAAGTGCCGGTCAGAGCTGCTCTGATTTTCTTTTTTTAATGAAAACCTCCTTCAAATAATAGCCTGGCCCTATTATTAGCCGGATCACAAACTGATTTTTTATTAAAAGAAGCCCCGGATACTATTTGAGGAAATACGGTAGTTAATGGTATACATTGGTTCATACAATGGTACAGATAAATGGCACAGAGCCAAATATGACCTTGTATCAAGTTTTTATAGGCAAAATATAGTGTCTCAACCACTTAGAGATGGGGGGCCTCATAAAGTTCTGTAGCCCAGGGGCCTCCAGTGATGTTAATGCACCCCTAACTATGGAATACTTTTATGCCTTTGCTAGAAGTAGAATTTTGAATGGGGGATTATTACTTTCACCAGATATTATTGTATGGTAGTTGTCGAGCTTTGGGCTTAAGGAGGGGAGACACCACAGGCGAAGAGGGTAAAAAAAAACAAGTTTCATTATCATTTTAATAAAGTCTCCTGTGGGTTTCCATAGTCCGTCTGCTTTTATGCAATCCCCATGCTTCCTTTTTCAGTGTTGATGTGTATTCCTCTCATTATTGCTCCAATTCCCTGATCTCATTTGGTCGGTGATGAAATATCCAGTTTGTTCATACTGAAATATTGTGCTTACACAAATCAAATTTCAAAATTGGATGGTGAGCTAATTGCAGAGGATGAGAACCTACACAAGTAAAGTAAACGAGGGAGGGTTAAAAAAGATTCACTGAAGAAAAAAGGGAACAATTCCCAGTTACGCTTTTTTTTCTTTTTTTTTTCAAAAAAGAGAAAATGAAAAGCTCTTCCTGATGGGTGTGTGGGTGGAGGGTGAAAAAGAGACGGTGGTGAGACGAAGAGGATGGGGAGAGGGGGAACTGAAGTGAATGAGGGACATGGGCCCAGATGCTCAGATAAATTATTCACTTCATTCTTCAATACTGTCCTGCCAGCTGCCTTTCATTTAGCCTGTCAGGTGCCCACTAAGGATGGCATGGGAGGAGAAGTGTCACTCATGGCAAGGGGTGAAGAAAAGAAAGAGAGCTGAGGAGAAAGGGAGAAAGATAAAACTTTTGTTAGGAGCTGCACCAGCTATTCGTAAGTTAGACTGAATTAGATCATAAAATCTGCCTGAAGTTATACTACATGAGTCACTACTAATAATATCACGTGAATAGCTAATGTCTTAGCTATTAAAGAGATGGTCCTGATTTTTTTTGGAGGGGTAGTGTGACATACTTTTCCATAGCCAGTGTACTACGAACAGTAGATGGCTGACAGCACGCCACCAGCTTGGAGAAGCAACCAACAAACGTGCTTGGCATTTCAACTCCACATACTATAGCTAGTGAAGTCTATGAGGAGTTGCAAGGTTTGTGGGTTTTCTGCAAAAAGGGGGCTGTTTTTGATGGAGAATAGGACGCCACAGGAATGAGCTTTTAAACCCAGAAGTAAGTAAAGACTATCACCTCTAAAACTCAATGAGGATTTTAAATGGGTTTTTGGTTAGATGCCTGAAATAAGGTCTGTGATTATATATATACTTTCCATTGTCATTATTGACTTTTACTTTTTATTTTTTTAATATCTTTTTATCTTATTTTATTTTATCTTACTTTATCCTTTATCTAATTTATTTCTAAATTGCTTCCTCAGTTCCTCAGTTTGTGCTTTGTTTTAAATAGGATGGGTGGGATGAAGGTGGGTGGGGTGGAGGGTTGGGAATGGGCGGAGGGTGTTTGTTTCTATGTTTCGTTATCTTTTTATTATCATTATTTTCTCCTTTCTTTTTTATGTAAAGCGCTTTGTGTTGCATCTCTCTCGTATGAAAAGTGCTATACAAATAAAGTCTGATTGATTGATTGATTGATTGATTGATTGATTGATTGATTGATTGATTGATTGATTGATTGAACACAAGCTCAAGAGATGTTCACATTTTGCTGTACGACATAAAATACATCAGTAAATATAATGATACCCTCACTTGTGAATTTTTGAGACGTTTTTTGATAAATGAGACGAGAGTGGTTGTCAGGGACAGATGTCAACATGCAACAACATGTCAACATGGACGACAGCTCTCACTAGTCGCCTTACAGCAGGGGTGGGCAATTCATTTTCCCAAGGGGCCACATGACCAATACCACGAAGGTTGCAGGGGCCGGACCAAAACTCGGAACTAAATTCTGCTCAATATTAATTTAATCGCTTTATAAAATATAGTAAATTATCTGGTTTTGAGCTGCTACTGATAGGAACACATGTTATGATGAGACTGTTAATGTGGAGTAAATCAAGTATAACGGTAAAAAGTAGTATATACTCCAATCACTATATCACTTTTCCATTTATTTTAAACACAACTGTAAATGACCTTTAGAAAGGTTCCTATTTATGTTTTTGTATTATATAGCTTGTTTTTTCATGTTTGTACATTTTCAAGGTGTTTTACAATGTTGTGATGCTTTTATTTTGAAAAGGTGTCGTCCAGTGTAAAATGGAAAATGGCTTTAATTTTGAAAGGTAGTGACAAGAAATAACCGGTAGAGAGGTTAAATGAAAAAACGAACGGTAAATAATAACGAGTGTGTCGTAATTCATATAAAGTTGATATAAAGTATGAAAAAGGCCTTTATGGTGGCTGACTGACAGGACACAAGGTTTGTTAAAGTTTATTTTATTCTGTCATACATATTAGTGGCTATATTTGTAATCTTAACTATAGTAAAAGTGCTTGTTAGCTCTAGTGCTAATGATAATGTTTGCTATTTTTTTCAAAATAAAAGCACTGCGGTTATATTGATTTCTAATTTCTTGGTAACCTCACGCGGGCCGGACAAGGACAGCCAACGGGCCGGACGTGGCCCGCGGGCCGCCCAATGCCCAGGTCTGCCTTACAGCCTTAAGTTATATTTTTCAGTGCTCTTGCAAACCCTTGTAGATTGCAAGCTTGTCTAAACAGCTGGTTAGCTTTTCAGAGATCGTCTGAAGCATAACAGCTGTGATGTTGAAGTCATGCTACAGTGGTGTAGTTCCTGATAGCATCAAGTTTTTTTCTTTCGTCACCTGCATTAACGCTTCAAACATAATAAAAGTGGTGTTCATTTGTGAAGATTATCCTGCTGAACAAAACGCATCAGAAACGTGTGTTTGCATCAGAGTTTATTCTCTGCAATGATCCAAAATCCAATGCAAAAATCCCAATGGTGAATTCTCAATAGACTTCATGGCGATGCTACTGCCGTGTTGGCCTACATAAATGTAATTTGGTTTGCTCTCTATTAAAGAGCGACATATGAGGGAAGCCTGGTTTGATAGTCTTCAATATTTGGCAACTTTCAGTGTGAGCAATGTTGGCTAACTGTAGTATTGGCATTAAAGGGATATTTTTTACCTACAGTAGATGGCAGTTGGTACAACCCCAGCTTGGACAAGTAGTACCAAGTAGTCCCAGCAGAAAAGCTCAGCAATGTACTGCTGTGGACATCGGCAGGAGTAAATCACATTTTAGTCAGTGGTGGAAAAAGTATTCAGATTAATACCACTAATACCACACTGTGAAATTATTCCACTACAATTAAAAGTCCTGCGTTTAAAACTTACTTAAATAAAAATACATAAGTACTAGTACTAGTGTTATATATATCCTCTATATATTATTGGATTATTATTATTGATGCATTGATGCAGGCAGTGTTTTTATTTCTCAAGGTGATGCTCTTTTTAACTTCTTAATAAACTGTTATGAGGTATTTAACAAAAAAAGTCTTCTTCAAACATTTAAATGGCCAATGGATTTGTATTGTTTGCTGGTTATAGTGACCACTTTTACATTACAAGTCGACATTCATTAATTGACTTGTGGCTGAGGCTACCAAGGTGCAACCTGCTTATCAGTTCAGTTAAACCATTCATGTCATACACCGATGAAACAGCCATCTGGAGCAATTTAAGGTTCAGTATCTTGTCCAAGGACACGTAGACTACCTGGCAAACCACCGGCTCCCGATCCATGGGCAAGCACTCCACCATCTGAGCCATTACGTCACTGTGTGACTTTGGTGAATTCAAACTACAACAGATTGGCTTCAGCTCCCCACACATAAACAGGGCTGTCCGACAGCAAGGTTAAGTGGTGAAAATATCTTAAATATAGCATACACTTAAACTGGTATTGATTTTTTTAGTTAGGCCTAAGTGGCTAGATAAGTTTTGCTGCTGCCCCATCAACAGCAGTACATTGCCTATCTTCTGTGTCCGTACACTGGGCGAATGCCAACCATTATCTACTGTAGGAAATGCACAGACTATGGATAAGTACCTCACACAACCCCACTTGTATAAAATAAACAAACTTTCATTTTAAAGACCAGAGAATTAGTCCTTTCATCCATGTCACCATAAATAACACAATCATTTCTACTAATTAGTTCTATCCAAGAAGCTTCTGGAGTAATAGAATGAAAATGAATAGTACAGCGTATTTGCTGAGCGGTACTCATTTCTATCTAAATGTTCAATCTGTCACTTTTTCTTTTGCTGAGCACTGTGATGGTGAGTTCTGGAAGAGAAACTGTTGCTAAAAGCCATTCTTTGCTGATGAAACAGGCTGATACAAAACCACTTCACTCAGTCACTGAGCCAGGCTCTATCTCCGTCATACAACTACAGACACTGCATTTTCCTTCAAGCTGCTTCTGAGAGCCCACAGTATGCTGTTGTCATGTGGGTTTCTATATATATATATGCCAGACAGGAACATTTGAGGAAGCTATGGTATGTTTTGGACCAGAAAAGCCCAGTTGTCTCATTGCCTAATTCAAACACATTCACTGAGAATGTGAGAGATGTGAGACTATTACTCCAGTACAAACACTAAGCGACACTAACTGACTTCCAGCTGGCTGAAGATGGCTGAATTTTTGTCAATTGATCCTTTGCTTTGGTTAAACATTATGCCTAGGGCAAATGTAATAGTGATAAGTTGCCCACAGAAATTGGGAGAAGATATACATTAACATGGAGCTAACATTAGCAGAGTACAGCACATCATTACTCAACACTAGCATCATTACCCAAACTGCCTTGCACGCTTGATTTCATTTTGCACCTGCAGACAGACTGGTGTCTACGGCCGTTTCTTAGCCCTGTTTTAGGGATCCAATCACAGAACGGGGAGGGACGGCAAGACGATGATGCGTACTATTCGACAGACGGACGCTTGTAATATTGTAGTTTTCTTACGGATCCAACATGGCTGCAGCAGACGCGAAGCTCTCTTTTGATCTAGCTGTCGATAGTGTTCTGTCTTTATTTTAAAAGAAGAACAACGTGTGGCTTTACACTCCTATTCACCACCAAAAAGGATGTTTTAGCCTTGCTTCTGACAGGATTTGGCCTAATCTACCAACTAGCCCCGCTACCGCTCACTGCTGTAACGCCGGAGATCTCGCTACGAGCCGGGGGACAGCGGAGCCGCCGAGAGACCCGCAGCAGCTCGTCTATTGCCCATAAAATCAGTGGATGTGTGTGGCTGAATTACATGAGGGGAAATAAGGCGTAAAAATAAATAATCTTGCAGAAAGCGAGAACTGGAGAAGCAAATCAGCAAGCAACCCCCCTCCCTCCAACACTCTCTCTCACACACCAACACTGCCGGTAGACTGTGAGCTGAAACTATAGAGCAGCCAGAGCCCGAACATGCTGCAGAAAAATGTTGCAGAAGCAGAATTGAGCATCTTAGTCCTAAAGTAGAGATGGGCTAGTAACATCAGTCGCCTTCTTGCTTGATGCTTCCTCGATTTTCTGTCGCTCTACATACGTCACCTGGTATAACTGATACGATTGGCTAAGAGCTACCTACAGGCGCTTTTGACAGACATTCGTATCGCCCAATAAACGGCTCTGGACGATCGAAAACCACGCCTCCAAAACTAAAAAAAAAATGAATAGGTGGTCTCCATTCTATCTCATTTGTGATATGGTGTTAGCCAGGCTAACTCACCACAATAGAAACAGATCACGCTTAAGCCCCGCCCCCCACTGGAGGGTAAAACAATCCATCTTTCTCCTTTGACTTTATAGTGACTAAAGGAGCCTCCTTGACATTTCCATTTGTTAGCAAACAACAGAAAAAATGTGGAATTTTTTTTTTATTTTTTACCAACTGGATAAACAACCCATAACTAGGTTTTTAAATCTGACAAACCAAAAAAACTGAACTATTAGAGGACAAAAGTACGGCGGTCCTGAAAGCTCACAGCTCTACAACTTAAGAACACATGCAAATTAACAAAACACAAGCAAATTGAGAAAACATCTTCATGATTTTAACAACGCAAGTGCAACCTGAAAGTCATTATGTTTAATGTTGCTACAAACTTTACATATGTAGTGCATTTTGTCACAAAGTCATATATCCAAAGTCAGTTTTAGGCTAGCTACATTTCTGTAAGTCAAGATAAAGCTTTTGACATTATATAACCTGTGTTGTAGTAGAATATGGATTATTCAGAAAGCTATGCAGTATTAAGTGCCTTAGCTTGCTAACATTAGCTTTCTAACATATAGCTAACATTAGTTTGCTAACATTTAGCTAACATAAGCTTGCTAACATATAGGTAACATTAGCTTTTTCTAACATATAGCTTACATTAGCTTGCTAACAGCCAACTTTTCCTTTCTGGTATAGACAAATGCTCTATCCCAAAGACAAGGATCCTTCCTTCGGAGTCGGGTCCTCCAGACACAAGAACAGAGTCCTTCCTTTCACTGGTTTAACACCCAAATGGAACAACCTTCAGAGTGTGCAGCTGTGCGTCATTGCGTAACTGGACGTCCTGCTTAAATTCAGCGCTGCAACTTCAAAACCAGTTCAGACATGGATGTGGCTTTGGCATCAGCACTCTGCCACGTACTTGTGGAAATGGAAGAAGATGCTTTAAGGTTAAATCTATTTAGAAAAAAAAAAAAAAAAAGATTTAATAGCGGGAAAATTCAGACATCAGCCAGACTCTAGTCCTTTGGCTCATTTCCACAAAAGCTTTTGCAAATCTGTGAATTCCCTTTATAGCAAGTTGGCATGAAAATAAACACACACCTTACAAACAGGCTTGACCTTTATGCCTAATTTGAGCCTTCTGGGGTGAAAACTGTGGCCAGTAGAGGACCCACCAACCAACAGAGCGACCTTTAAACCTGCTAAAAATCAATATAAAAAAACGAAATCTTGCTCAATCTGCATAGATCAATAGTGAATTAGGTGACATGTACTCAGCATCCAACAAACAGCCTACCCTGCTGAAACACAGCATGTCTAGCATTTATCTTTATTGCTACGGATTAGTGGCTGCTGTAGCACTTGATAAGTGAGTGAACAGGGATTTGGATGAATGACCTGAGATTTCCTATCGAACCCTCATTGAAATCTGAGACAGAAGTAACATGAGACCAAACAAACAACCTGGGATTCTAACAAACGACCTCAGATGTCCAGTTAAGCCTCACAAATCTCCCACAAGCGGCAGTAAGCCCTCAACGGCTCTCCCTGCTGTGAAATACAAATATTCTCACTCCTCCGCAAAATCTCACCTGATTGTCGAGCTTTGTCATCATACTCTTAAAATCTAAACCGCAGCCATTCAATTATACGGCATGGCATGCTCCTACCAATAACATGCAGAGTAAATTGATTCTCAGAAATTTGGAGGTTCATTTTCTGCTGCTGTTCCACTCATTTAATCCGTAATGTCTCAGGGTGACTCGTTATGGTTCCTTATGGTGATAGAGCTTTATTTGAATTTACAAAAGGAAGTCTGAGGAGGCACAAAAATGGCAACCACACACTGCACTGTTTATGAATTATATTTTCTTTCTTACACACACACACACACACACACAGACACACAGAGTTTTAAACACCGTAAGCCTGGTCAGTTTGTTTACAGGCTGATGGGTACTAATTGCTGCAGAGTCACGGGTCTGGTTTTAAAGGCCGGAGTGGCGTTCTAGATGAAAGCAGCTGCTGGGCACTCAGGGGCCACATTAACACCCAGAGGGGCTGGAACACAGCGCCTAACGAGCTGGCTCAGCCAATTAGAGATCAGCTCTGTCTGTCTGACTGCCACATCACACTGTACACACACCCACGGCCTGTTTATGTGTGGGTGTTTGTTTTGAGACTCAGATGTTCAGCCTTGCTTGACAGCACTTAACACAAACAGCATCCTGATCTGAGCCGACTAGAACTAATTGACGTCAGTGGTTTAATGCAGCAACTTTAACTTACAACCACAAAATTATGCATGGAAAGTTAATCAAGTAGATCTCCAAGAGTGTCTGAGCTTAATTAAAACATAACGTGACACTTTTCATTGGACGGGGCCAGCTGCTTGGGCCCGATTGCAGATTACCCCGATGTAACGATGCTACGGCATTGTCCTCTTTTGATAAACGTGTTTGGCATTTCAACTCTCTATAGTGTAACTGGTGAATGCTTCGCAGAGTTGCAAGGTTTGTAGCAAGATATGAGTAAAGCTTGGTCTGATAGTATTCCCATATCTAGCAGCCTTCACCATTGTTGGCTAGCTGCAGTATTAACCTCTTCCACTCCTCCATCCCTATCAGACACATTTTTTTATTTTATTTTTTTGTTAGTAAGGGAAATGATTTCTTTAGAGGGAGATTGCAAGTAAAGAAAGGATACCACACAGAAGTGAATACATCACCTAAAAGCTGATAACCTGAAGATTAATTGGAGATGTACTGTAGCTCAGCACTGTGTCACGGTTCTCTAGACTAAATCTATAATAAACATTATAATTTGGTTAGACGCCAATACAAATGTTGAATGTTTAGAGTGTATAAGGCCATAAAACATTTTGATGTGGAGTATATGAAGGCCATCACTATCCTCAATTATGTCACATAAGTTGTTGCAGCAATACCATTTGTACACAGATTTGGAGCTAATTGAACCATTTTTGACTACTCAAGAGCTGATTTTTGAAAAGGACAACCCATGCTTTTTGGTGTTAAAACTTTTGACATTTTGGAGATTTCTGTATGAATTTTATTTTCAGGAACTGGATTGTGTGTGTTTCTCTTCTGGAAATTTGTCCCCGTTTACACGAGGACGCTCGCGGGTAAAAACGACAAAATATTTTATCGGAAGTGCCTTTCGTTTATACGGTGACGGCGTTTTGGGGGCTTAAAGACGCAAAAATCTGAAACCACCTTCCAAAGTGGAAAAGTTAAATATGCTCTGCCGTAGCGTGTCCGTCTACACTGTCACATACATGCTCCAGTACAGGAAAATAAACAAACATGTGGTATTATTTCCATGCGTCGTACCTTCAAGCTGCTCTGGCAGCTCTAATAAACTGACAGGAGTCTTTCCACCATATGTACAGATAGTATTACTGAACAGAGAAGGATCTGTAATTACCTCTATCACATTTTGGATGCACCAATTCGTCGGAGGCGAGCCAGACGGCTGTGAACGAGACCTGGGAGATCTAGTGGATGGTGGATAACTTTGTGGAAGGAGTAGCTGATGAAAATGTGTGCCGTGAAAACTTCTGCATGCCCAAAGATGCTCTTATTAACTTACTTATTTCCTACTTAAACGAGGAATAAAAAGTGAAGACGCGACGCCACTTTTGCGTCTTCTGTTCAGGCCGTCCTCGTGTGAACGGGGCCTTATTGTCAATATATGTAGAAAAGCTATATATCCTCTGAACGCTCTAGGTCTCAAGTTTGTAATGTTTCACGAGGCTGTGATTATTCTAAAGACCACAACAGGTCATTTTTACTACACTACAATGAAATGCTACTATAGGGAGTAACATCATCGCACATTAATACAATCGGGCTCATTGAATCCACAAGGGTCTCAGCATTCTAGTCATGCCCAATGTATGCAATCCCAAGACCGTTTACGGATGCCTGTATGGAGGAATATTCAAATACAAATGGCAAAAATAACATATTTTACTGCATAAGTGTTTTTTTCTTCACAAGTGTTTTTCAACCCAAACTGGTTGTAACCAGCGTAAAGTGGGCAGGTCTGTGAAGAGGAGACTTGTGAGAACCTATTTTTATTTCAATATCTTGAGGTGACAGGTTGAGGGACACCTGTGAAAATGGGCATGGTAGTTTTTTTTCTTGACAGTAATTTAGTCCATATCATGACATGGTTGGTACCAGTGAATTCTTCACAATATCCTCACTCTTTAAAACTGAGGAGCTTCAGCCTTTGAAGGACAGCATATTTATTTCAACATTAGCGAATGTCAGCTCTGACATAAACACTACACACTCTCCTGGGTGACATACATAGAGAATAATTCATAAGGTGTTGGCCTGACATGGTGTGCACACACATCACTGTGCATATTGGCTGTTTGAAAGAAATCTCTTGTATTAAATAAAACCTACCTCCTTGGATAATGCTTATCTGCTGCTGCTTTGGGAGTGATTGACATTTGCTGCAAAGAAATAAAAAAAAGAAAGAAGTCTTGCGGCGACTATGTCTTGTTCAATTCAAGGTCATTGTGCTGTAATTATTAAGCTAATTAAGTCAGTCTTCCTTCTTTCTCCTTCTTATTTGATGAGTCTACTCATTGAACAGGCTAATTGAGGGACGAAACACAATTTTAATTATTTCTCTGTAGTGAAATAATGTCATGTACAATTGATTTAGTCTCAATGAGCAAAGTTCTGCCATCTGGAGAAAGAAAAAAGCGTACACCTCAGGACTTGCGCCGGCCTCATATTACAGGACTTAATGCTGCTATTTATTTTTAACTCGGCATTCATTAAAATGGTGGATAGGCTCCCCTGGAGGTCAGGAGGCTCAGGATGGAGGAGAAACGCAGGATGAGACCAATTTTCTTCCATTTTATGAGATTAAGATGCCAGGGATGGTTTACTCCGCTCCGTTTCAGGTCCAAGGACGGACACAATACTGCCGGGCCGCCAAGCAGGCAGGCAAAGAAAAAGTGTAAAAGGAAAGGTAGAGTCGGAGACCAACCAATAGATTGAAGGCATAAAAGGGGTCAAAAGGTACAGGATGTCTAAAGAATCAAGAAAAAGATGTCAGCCAGACAATAAATAAAGCCATAGAGATCACCACCTTGTTAATTCTGAGTCAAAAGTTTAAAAAAGTAATTTGGAAATAGGAATTTCTCTTTTCACTACCTGGCCTGTTCTGTAAAACTAGTTTTCCAAATAAACCAGGATTATTTCAGTAAATCTGGCTCATTTTCAGTTCCATGAAGCATATTCAGCAAGGTTAACACCCACTTACTATAACAACTTATACTGGGAAACTATTTAAATTTGAATTATGGAACCAAATAAACTGAAATCGAGTCAGACAACGCACTCACCTGCAAAATGTCACTTGAATAGACATGTACTTACCACTAAGAGATGCTAAATGACCACAAAGAGACGCAAAGCACCTGCAAAGAGACACAGGATAATTATAAGAGGGACAGAACAACGACAAAGAGACACAAAGTGACAAATAATTCATAATGACCAGAGAGATACAAAATTACCACAAGGAGACTTAAAATGTGTCTTGGGCGATCAGATCACAAGTGGACAGTTGAGACACATCTCCATGTGTCTCCAAGGGCGTCCAGCTGACCATGTGTGTTCATATTTCATTACTACCTACGCCTCTTCCGCTAGAATGTGAAATTGCCCCGCACACATTTATTACGTCAGATAACAACAACTTGAGTCTCTAGTTGCTAACATTGGCATATTTTCCCGCTACGTCCTTGTCGGGGACAAATCAGGACACATTGGCGTTCACACTACAAAATATAAGTGGTCAAATGTGTCCTAGACCACCACGCAAGTGGTTTGAGTGATCAGATCACAATGCCTCTTGGACCCTGTTCACACCTGTATTAAGTACTGACCACTTGCGATCTGATCACCCAAGACGCATTTCAAAACCAAGTGTAAACAGAGTCAATACGACTACAAAGAGAAAGACAGAAAAAACTAACATAAATTGACACAAAACCAAAAAATGCATAATGACCACAAAGAGACACAAAAGATCAGACATAGAAACACAAATAGACCACAAACAGACAAAAAGTGACAGCAACGAGACATAAAATGACCAGAAAGAGACATAAAACTAAGAAAAGAAGCATAACAACAAAAAGAGGTAAAAGATTCACAAAGTCAGTGCGTCTCGTTCCTATGTAGGTGGGGCCTTTTGCATGTCTGTGCCCAGGGCCCCAATGTCTTGGCCCATGACCTGGTTTATTTGATAAACTCCCTTCGTAGAATAGGCCCCAGGTTGTGCAGATCTTCAAGGGAACATTAATGTTTGGAAGCAGTTATTTTCCATCTCCGGCTCTTTGATGCTGTTTGATTTTGAATGGGTCAAAACAAGTACATGCAGTCTTGTTGTTGGATGTTATTACCCTCCTGCTTCCTCAAATTAAAGTCAAACTGAAATTATATTTTTTAAATAACTACTAGTAAATAATTTGCCATTTTTCCAGAGGAGAGTCTTTGACAACTTTGGGGAAACGGTGTCTACGTTTCAGGCCTTTGAGTGGACAGTTCCCATGGCAGCAGTTGACTGACATTTAAGGCCTGGCATGGCTGGGAGATAATGTCAACATCTGTGGTGGGCTACTGACGAACATGGATTTGTGACTTTTTCCTCTTTTTCAACAAGCCAAACGTTGATTGGATCAATCTCAACACCAAAGATAAGCAATCCAAAGTATCACATGCTACAAAAGCAGGAGCCCTGTTATGTGTGAGGCCATGCTGCCAGATGAGCCTTCACGCTCGCTTTGATGTCCTCAACAAAGAGTCAGCTGTCAAGTCCACCTGCCTCCAGAGGACCAGCGACCAATGTCAATATCCACAGTGGTTGTGAGGAAAAACCCTGAGGAGAGTTTTAACATTATCACTGTCACAATAAACACAATTCAACAACTTGAAAAGTCATTCTCGCCATTACTGTCTTTAACCTTTTATCGGGCGAAGAACTATATTCGGTAACTTCAGTAGATATCAAAATGGCGTCCCCATGTCTCTCTGTTTGGTCGTAGAACCACATGGATTTCTTCCACCTAATCAGCAAAGATCAGGCTTGGTCACAGACAGTGACACCATGACATTTGACCAATCAGTATGATAATAATATAATAATATTAACTTTATTGACCTTGACCTCCAATGTAAAAATAAAAAATTTAGAAAAAAATCTGCAAGAAACAGTCGTACAAACAGAGTTATTCTTCAATGACTTGTACGAGGAGAACTTGACTTTTAGAGTTGCAAATTTACTAGATTAAAGTGGCAAAAAAGTTGCAGATTTATGAGAAAAAAGTGGGGGAAAAAAACTACTTTTTTCTCGCAGATTCACCACTTTAAATTTCATAAATCTGCACATTTTTTTCTCGTAGATTTGCCACTTTAATCTCTTAAACTTTTTTACCATTCATTTGAGATGTTCTGGTCACAAATCTGAGATTTTTTCTCATAAATTTATAACTTTTTTTTTTTTACCGTTAATTTGCAATTTTTTGGTGAGAAATTTGAGATTTTTTTCTCATGAATTTGTAACTCTTTTACCGTTAATTCGAGATTTTTTGTAACTTTTTTCTCAAAATATTACCCCCTCCCCTGGGTCTGTATGTTTTTTTACACATTCCACAGTCCACATTCTGGCTGTATGTAACATCCTCTAATATTTTCTAGGGTTGAAATTTAGAAATTTGCAAGTATTTCAATGAGTGCCCTATTAAGGGTTAACACTTCTAGGACAGTGCCCATTTGGGGTATCATGAGAATCAGGGTATGCCGGCTTGCAGAATTCTAGAGATTCGCTCATCGGATCAACTTCACACTCAACATTACACTCTTTGGGGTCTTTAGCAATATACAATATATAATAAAAACACTTTTTGAAGGTCTCGTCTTGGAATCGACTGCATTTTTACTTTTACTTTTCTTGGTTTTGGACAAAGCAGTCTCTGGATTTGATTTCAAGACCGGTCAAGACCACAACTGTGCATTTTTTGATTTACTTGCTAATATCATTACTGTGATATTGCATAAATCGTATTGCTTCGAGTACAAACAATAACATTACTCATATATCATTTGAAATTGTTGTCACCATTAACGGCTGTCACCCCTCCCGCCTCCTTTCACACTCCCCCCACAAAAGGTCATTTGAGTGACAGGAGAAGAGGCCGTGAGAAGATGTCAGCCAACTCGCTTGTAATGAAATTTAGTTACCTGAACCAAAGATTTTTTGTGCACAACTACAAAAAAAAGAAAACACAGCGCAACTTGTAAATTCTGCAAAGCAACGCTAACAGAGACTTGGACTGGTCTCGGTCTTGTCTTGATCTCAACCCCTCAAAGTCTTGGTCTTGTCTTGGTCTCAATACACTGTGGTCTTGGTATTGACTTGGTCCCGGTTTAGGTGGTCTTGACTACAACACTGGCTGTCGACTTAGTCTTGGAAAAAAGACACTCGTTCTAATTTCTTTTCTAGTAACTCATTGCATTATGACTTTAAAGAGCATTCATTGAAGAGGTTTTATTGGCCCTGAAATATATTCAGACATAGAAGTGCAAGTCATGATAAAATATGAGTTCACATTCACAATGTGTGTGTGAAGGGGCTGGCACTGTAGCGAGTTTTTTATGATCAATTTGAGTCTGCTTTGAATCTACTTAGATTCAGTGTGGGTGAGTCATAACAGAAAAAATGCAGATAACACAAGTCATTTCCAGAAAATATGTGTCATTAACACAGCTGGGTGAGCACTGCTGCTACCAGGAGCTTGAAAGTGAACTCCACCTGCTCTGGTCCAAGTGTTTTTCAGTTGGCAGTCGGATCACAAATTAGCAGGCAGGGTGCAATAAAGTTAGGCAGCAACACAGTTTGGGGACATTAAAGTTTTCAGAGAGAAGAAAACTGATTCTGTTTTAGCTCATGATTATGCACTGTGTAACTGGGCTTCTGGCTGGACCACGGCCTACTTTTTAGTTTTAAATCTCATGGTGTTGAAGATTTTGACATATTTCAGTTAAACACATGAGACGGGCAGACAGTCTCAGTGCAACTTTGCATTCTGCTCTTTTAGGCTCAGAAATGAGAAATTTCGTCCGTGATAGATTTCTCTATTGCCGCCTGGAACAAAGTGACAAGAACAAAGGCTTCATCTGACTCACAAAACTGGCAACCAGACCCTGTGTTTCAGACATGACATATTCCAAATCTGTCTGGTGATTTGGTACATTTTTTTGGAGGCACTAAAAAACTTCAAGGTTAGGGAAAGATTGTGTCCTTATTCCTGTTCTGTGCTTCAAGACAGGGTTGGCTTACCATGAGTTGAAAAAAAAAAAACAACAATGGTGAACAAAACAGTTCAATATGTAATTTTCTGCCACAAGGGATTTCTAATTTAAAAACACGAACAAAGACGGCACAATGCAGTCCCTGTAGTCAGTTCCTCCTAGTTCCTTCAGTGTTCAGGAATGTTTTTACAGGGAGCCAAATGATCCACAGAGGTCTCCTCCTCTCCAGAACAAACAGATCCAGTGATTTAAACCTGTAGAAACACACATTGATAACACAAAACTGATTTATTTTCTGTTGTTCGGCTTGTCGACAGAGGGGCTGCTAGCAGTGGCTCTTCTGCTTGTTTCTCTTTTAACTTTAGATCCAGACATCCAATGATTAAAACCTTTCCCTGAGTTGAACAATCTAGAAAGTGTATCATAAACATATATAAATGTGGCTTAAAACTGGATAACAAGTCAAATTATGACAACATCTGGTAGACAACCACAACCCTGATGCTTGTGTAAAAGGGAAAGTACACCATTGACAGACAACAGACACATGTCCTTTATTAAGATTACAGATTTCTCTGGGCTTTTACTGCTTGACTCAGGTGAGGGCTGTGACCACATTGACCTCTTGGATTCTCCCATGGTAGATAAAACATGATAAAGTGCCATTTGGGGTGCACTTAAATGAAGAAGAAGTGATGAAGTGTCCTCTAGGTTCCCTTAAATGGTGAAAACTTAATAACGTGCTCTCTAGGGTGCTCTTCCACATTAAATAAGACATGATAAGACATACTTTACTATCGTGTAGGGAAATATGACATCGGCTCCAACCTGCTGCATCACACAATATACTTGACAACAACTTTGCAATGTATGTATATGCATACTCACATAAATGTTGCTTAACCCTCTGGAGTCCACGAAAGCGCCGCTGTCAGCTTCCCTCTAAAGTTTTGGCTTTTCTAGAAGTTTCCATGTCCCATTATCGCATTAACTCTTTTTCAGCAAAGGTTAAAACTACCTCGACCAAGTTTTTATTTTGCAGTGTGCATTCAGCATTTCAATGCATTTTTAATGCAATCTTGTGTGTTTTTTGTAATTTTTTATGTCATTTTACGTGTTTTTTATGTGTTTTTTGTAAAAAAAAAAAAATAATAAAAAGTGTGTTTTCTGTGTGGTTTAGTGTGTTTTTATTTGTTTTTTTTTTTGTAATTTTATTGTGGTTTTTGTGTGTTTTTTTTTGTATTTTTTGTATGTTTCAGTGTTCAAAATGTTGATCCAGTAAAGTCAAAATGAAAAAATCTGGTTATATAGGTGAGATTGTACTGAAAACAATGATACCAGACTCCAAAGGCTTAAATTTACGTTAAGTGTGAGACTGTAGTTCTTCAAAATAAGGTAAGGTAATAAAAGTCATGAAGTGCTCTTTAGGATGCCCATAAATTGAGAAAATGTGATAAAGTGTTTTCTGAGTTGGCTTTAAAATTAAGATGCAATGCAGGTGATACATGCTAGAAAAGTACCCAAATACAGCTAGTCCCCTTTTTATTAATTTACGTAATGTAATGTGATGTATTGCTCTGGGCTAATTCATCAATAAAAAGTAGAAGAAGAAGAGATTATGGGTGAAAGAAAATAGTAGAAAAAGAAGAGATTGAGAAAAAGCGGAAAAATTATAATGAAAAATAAAATTAGATTGCTAATCGGACAGCTTTGGCCACCCACGAGAGAAAATATGTCTTCAGGAATTAGATTCAACTGGGTAACTGTTTCTTTCATGTCAGCTTGTCTTGACCGGCGGAGCAGAAACAGCTGATCAGTCAATCAGTCAGTCAGTCAAAGTCGAGTTAAATGTTGGCTACGTCAGAACGTATTCGCAAAAATCGATTGCATCTACGATTTAGCTCATGAAGTATTTTTTTAAAAAGACAAAAACCACCTCACGCGAGTGTAAAACCTTTATGCGCATTTTCAAATATTTTTTCGAACTTTAGTGTTTCCATCAAGTTTCTCTCATGCAAATCTTCAAAAGGAATAAATCAATTGATGGAAACACGGCTAGTAACTCAAATAACCACTGGTGACAACCAAGGAATGCAGAAGACCATCTGTGAACGCACAACACGTCCAACCTTGAAGCAGATGAAGACCATGCCACTTTATTAGGTACACACTTCACCTAATAAAGTGGCTGATGAGTGTAGGTGTAGTAATTTCGGGGTCATCCCTATGTTCCCCGGGTCCTATGGTCGGGGAACATAGGACCCTTCTTTTAGAAAAAAGGTCCTATGTTCCCCGTTTTTCCCAAAAAGGGTCCTATGTTCCCCTGTAGCAATACATACCGGGGAGCATAGGACCCTTTTCCAGAAAGGGCTTCCTATGTTCCCCGCAATCTATCAATCTTTAGACTCCCAGCGTGGCCAGCAGGCCTACTGTCACATGGCCTACCTTAGCTCCAGGAGCCCAAAACTTAAATTTGCACAGCAGCTACTTTCTGGTTACTTTGCAGTTCATTTTTTGTCTCTTTAAATCTAGGATTACTCATGTTTGTATATTCCCACCCCTAATCATATTGTTTTGCATCAAGGCTTAGCTTTTTACTTTTAGGGTTAGGTTAGGGTTAACACTAGGGTTAGGGTTAGGTTATTTGCATATGCGAGTCAAACAGCCTGTAGGCCTACATAGGCCTATTTGCCATGGATTTTGGCAGTGATGGTGGAAAAAGTAACAGACCGGGGAACATAGGACCATTTTTGGGAAAAGTGGGGAAAAAGGGTCCTATGTTTCCTGGTCTCATACAAAGAGGGGAACATAGACACGCTCCCGTCATTTCCAGACATTTGCAGAAATGTTACAGATTGTACTTTTCAGTCGTCTGAAGTTTGTACAGCAGGTTGTGTTTTATTTTCACATTTGTTTAAATTTACCTAGAACACAAAGCAAAATGGTCCTACTCAGACATTCAAAACTAGAAAGCTTTGTGCAACTTAGACTTATTTCCTAGAATATTTGTGGGATGTAAGCCACAGTACAATGTGTCTCTAAAAAATCAGCCCCAGGCGTGTGTGTGCACACTCTCTGAACTACACACCCAGCCTTCTTCTGTCTATAGTGGACAATAAGGCATTATCTCATTCACACACAAACACCTTTACATGCCACGCGGCACTGAAAACAAAACAGCAGAACAAAAAGCATAATCAAAGCATGTCCTCAAAATTAACAAGTCAATTCCATTCTTCATTCACAAAAAAAGATGCCAAACATCAAAAGTATGTTTTTTAATGAGGTAGCACTGCGAAGAGAAGAAATCATTGAAGTTGTTTACTGTGTTCCCATTTTTAATTAAGCAAGCCAGACGCAGTCTAGGGTGGAGAATGTGCTCTATTCAGTGGAACGGATACCTCGGCCATGATGAATGAGCTGTCATCTCCAATTGTTGCTGAACCTCTGTCTCCTTGACATGCGGCGATTCCCACAGCAGCTAGTCTGTGCTACAGCGCCACTTGGTCAGGAGGTCAAAGGTCACGCCAATATGCTAATGGGGTTACAGGCACAAAGCCAGACAACTTCTAGTAATTGGAAGTTTGCCACACCTTAGCGTACACTAAAATCTAGTGTATCGTCAGCTGTGGCACAAAGAAACAGCTTACTCTGCTATCTGTGCAGTTCTATACAGAGAGTGGACAAAGTAAGAGGAAAACCTTATATTTGAATTTTCATGTTAAAGCAGCAACAATACACGGCTGCTTTTAAGAGATGCTTTGTATGAGGGGAATTAAATGTTCAAACAATACTGAAATATTCTATTTCTGTCACATTTTTGTGGGCCAACTGGAATTTTGCCTGTCGGTAATATCAGCTGGAGCCGATCCCAGGTCGCCAGACTATCACAGGGCTGACACATAGATACAGCAGTCAGTTTCACTTTCAGCTCATTTTCAGTTAATCATAACGTAAGCAGGTATTTTTGACTTACTGCCAAAGTCAGCCCTACACACGGGTGTGTATGTGACTGACTGACAGAGTGATCACACTTTGTCACACTTTGTCCGGGGGGCAGGGCTACTCGAGGCTGCTCATTTGCTGTCCTCTTCTACGTTTGCAGTGTGCATCGGTTTTTAAAAACGTTGTCGTTGGCCTCATAATGACAGTGCTTTTACTTCACTTATTTCATTTTAAAGGTAATTATTTAAGGCCCAAGCACTGAGATGTGCGAAAATATATTACTTTATTATATATTGGGGCGTCCCGGTGGCTCACACTGGTAGAGCGCTTACCATGTAGGCTGAGTCCTTGCTGCGGCGGAGCCGGGTTCGAATCCGGCCTGAGCTCCCTTTGCCATGTCCTCCCCTCTGTCACCCCCTTCTATCTGTCACTTTCAATAAAAGCATGAAAAAATACCAAAAAAAATTATCTTTACTTTATTATAATTGGTTAGGTATTTGGTCATGAGGTTTATTATTACTTGTTTGTAATACTGGGACAAAAGCATACTATCCAATACATTCACATCATAGACACTACCATTAACTATTCCTGTAACACATTGCCCACATAATCACAAAATGGCATTGACCAAACATGGTCAGCCATATACTAGGTTTTGACCTCGTCTTGTTTTCTTTCAACTATCATCCAAAATTTGTTCCAAAATTGATTTCATCCTCTCCGATCAAAGGAAGTTCTTAAACGTATGACAGAAGGTATGGGTAATTGTTGTTGAATTGAATTATGACACTGTCTGTCAGGTAATAATTCTATTTTCTTTATGTTTATCATTGAGTTCATAATGGATGGGAGTTCTGAAGTGCATTATATTGAGATATTATATTTCTTGAAAATGGTATGGCCAAAATATTAGCAACACCTCTAATGCAGTTAAATGAATACCTCTATGTCAATGTCAATCAAAACTGAAAATTATATTTGTAGAGGCTGAATTTATGGCTGAGCTGTTGTATTGGATCGTATTAGACTGTACAGGTGTACCTAATGTTATCAGTGAGTGTGTGTATATATATCTAAGGTTGAACTTAATTAAAAACTTTGAGATCTGCCATGGTAAGTTTACAATGTATCCTCTAACTTTCTTTTGATTATACGAGAGCTTGAGAAGACTCTCCTCTTCTATGTACCTCTACTTTTTTCATTTCTCTCTCACCCTTCCTCGATCTCATTTTCTGCCTCTGGGCCTCTGTGCTCTCTCTACTGTGTGTGTGTGTGTGTGTGTGTGTGTGTGTGTGTGTGTGTGTGTGTGTGTGTGTGTGTGCCCATCAGTGTGCCAACTTATTGTGCAGCCCATCTTGACTGGTGAGAGTTGTTGAGATTAAAAAAATTGAAATGCAATAAAACGTATTTGGTTATCAAAATAAGTTGTATTCAGATGTCAAAATGGTCCAAAAGGCTTCATTTGAATGTTAATATAACTAAAATCTAGACTATGGGCTGAAATATACATGTGCCACACAAACTGAATTTGAATTACTTATATTTGAATTTGAATTGCTTAACTTGAATAATTCACCTATGGCTAAGCCACACCCCCAAACGCGATGAGCCAATCACAGTGCGCATAGCTAACTCAATACACTCGGACATTCTCTGCTTCCACATCCATTGAAATGCATTGGAGTTAGTCCGTTTTCAGTCGTTTTTATGTGTTTTTTCTTGAGATTTTAAGTTTAAAATGGTCAAACGGTGTGCATGGGGTACATGCAAGGACACAAGGTATAGCCCAATAATATGGGAGCAGTAACCCGGTTCCCTATGGCAGTGATTCCCAAACCGCTGTTCCGTGGCACACAAGTGTGCCGTAAGAAATCAATATCTATCAATATCAAATCCAGCGACTCCGTCTTAACGAGCGCTAACGAGGTCGGCCGGCTCGTTAACAAGAGCCTCTTGTTAACGAGCCAGCCGACCATGTTTGCGGCAGTTAGCTCCAGTTAGCTCTGTAGCAGTACAGTGTGTATGTGCTGCTGCTGCAGGAGGTGTTCACTTAGCGATCTCTGTTTGTTTACAACAAGCACCGGAATGAGCGGTGTCAGTGGGGTGAAAAGACGAGTGAAAACCGCTAACCTGTTAATGAAGGCCCTTTTGGTGACTTCGAGATGATATTTCATTTTTCTGTCTCCAAAAGTGATTAATTGCCTCCTGTGAAATTTCTCCGACTGTCACAGCTGCCATAGCGCCCGTCACCAAATGTTGACAGTTTGTCCGAGTGAGTGGAGGGGGCGGGGCTTAGCCATAGGTCAATTGCATTAAAAAAATGAATTTAAATCACATCATTTGAATTTGTATTTGTATTCAATATGAATCATTGCATTGAAAAACTGAATCTGAATTGTAATTTTAAATTGAGTTTATCAGTTTGGAAGTGAACACTATTCAAATTCAGTTTGCAAAATTCAATTTCAATTTTCTGCGATGAAGATACACAGAGCACCTCTTCGGCCAATCAGCACCTCCGTTGTTTTCTTTTGTAACATTTGTTGCCACCCAGTTGCCATAGCCCCTCCTCGGCCAATCAGCACTTCCGTTCCGTTCCAGCCTCAGCCATGGTCAAGCCAGTCTAACTTCTTCCTCCGTTTCGTGGCGAGTGGCAACCGGGTGGCAACAAATGTTACAAAAGAAAACACCGGAGGTGACTGGCTAAATTTTGTGAACTGAATTTGAATTGTGAGAACTGAATTTTCAGTTCCAAACTAATAAATTAAATTTAAAATTACAATTCAGATTCAGTTTTTTAATGCAATTATTCAAGTTAAGCAATTCAAATTCAAATATAAATAATTTAAATTCAGTTTCTGGTGGCACATATTTCAGCCCATACTAGACCCCCGACTACCTGATTTTAGATTTGTATCTAGTCACCTTTTGCAGGTCTGGGTGCTGCTGAAGGGATCTCTTGGACAGCAGGGTAATAGTCTGGAGTGTGTGGAAATTTCTGGAACAGAGTTGACTGAAGAAAGTCTGGTGGTGCTGTGCTGTGACAGGTGACATTACTGTGGCACCGGCCACATTCTCTGCAGGGACCAATCCTACTTCTGCCACAATGGACATCAAACAGCATATCGCTTTAATGTCACGGTCAAAATGACAGCGGAATCTATGTTCAGATGTGAGACAGATTGGGAAACCTTTGAGGAATAGCCTGGAAACCTACTTCCAAGTGTTAACAGGCACAATTAAAACGATCAAGTCTTCATGGCATGGAAAAATTAAAGCCGCTTTGTCTTTTATCTGCAGAATATAAATTCCAGCATCAGTGTGGATCACATGTCATGCTAGATCCGTTGTTTATGCATAAACCCATGTTGGTTTGGTGTTATTCTTATCGCTGACGTATGAGAAACACATTTAAGTGTCTGCAAAATACCTGCTTGAGCTTTGACATCATTCTTGCAGTGATCGCAGCAGTGCGGCCTCTCTCTGCAGAGGAGTAGCTCTGCTAAATTTCTCCCCTCTGTTCCATTTATCTGACTGACTGCTGACTGATTGAGGTCTCAGACTTAAGAAATGGTTCCGTGGCCTTTTCTGCTCTTTTCTGTCCTTTGATATTTATCAGTTCTACAGATCTCTGGTATGAAGAGCAGACACTGCTGTAATCAGACTCGGAGGAACTTTTGATAGGGCCGAGCATCAGTAATTTCAACAAATATGACGACACTTTAATATGGGTTAGAGTGTCATCACTACGGGTTAGAGTATCATTGCTGAGATAAATTTCACTGAAGTCGCTTAGAGTTCACTTTCTGTGGTTTGATTGTGACTTTATCTTCAATAAAAAAAATCAACAACAGCTGTGTGTGATACCTGCTCAGATTGGGTTCATCCATTGTTGTGACAGACAAGATCAAAAGTTCACATTCACAACTACAAATTCCTGACAACAATGTTAGTATGAGCTGCAGGAGGTTATCACTTACTATCCAAAAAGTAATTACACGAAAACACATTGGTGGAAGTAGCGTGATGCTATAATTACAGCTGCAGCAAATAGCTGATTAATCAGTTAATTAAAGGACAACTTTGGTTACCATTTGGCTAATCAAATATCTTTAAGTTCCAGTCCAAACAAAAATGTCCTTCTCAAACTTGTATCCACCAAGTATCACTGTATTACCAAGCTGTTTTAGTTGCTTCATCTTAATGCCCTTAAAAAACTGCTTTTGAATATTAAATGTATTATATGCATCAAATGTTTTAAAACGACTATGCATCTATTCAAACCAAGACAAATCTGTTATTTGGGAGAAAACCCACGCTGACACAGGTACCCCTACTCAAACAAAGGCAGTTCAAGGGCCACTTCTGAGCCTCAGCTAATCTCGAACCAGTTCTTCGACTGCCAAAGAACTGGTTCTCGGACAGGAAAACTTGTTCGAGAGCGGCACCAACTCCTTGCTGGACTCTAACCACAAACCGCTTACGTCAGAGACGGGGGGCGGGACTATCATGACCAACAAGAGCAATTGAAACATTGTGACCGCCATTTTTAAAAACGCATATAGCTTCACCATGGATGCCAAATGCTTCAATATAGGCTCTGGGAAGGTTCAACTGTACACTGTAAAAAAAAAAATCCTGTTGTTTTTACGGTAAAAAAACGGCAGCTGTGGTTGTCAGAACTTTACCGTAATAAATACGGTGCAACTTTTTGTAATATTATGCTAAAATTATATTAGCACTGTTGATTCCCCGTTTAAAATTGCCATTTTAGTCCATATTTTACCTGTTGCGCCATATAATTGATAAGAAAATACTATATAAATATAGGTAAATACATTTATATATAATAAAATAAATATATTAATGCCGCATGAGTTGGATTCCATGAAGATTTTACCATTAAATATAATAGTATATTTAAGTTGGAGATATGGTGTTTAGTACATTTAACAGTGATAAAAAAGTATTTTTTATAAAAAAATAAATGCAAAAATGATGGCTTATATATATATTTCAGTATATGTTTGGCTACAAACACCGTGCCAATGTATTTTTTTATTTTTTTTAAAGGTAAAAAATACTGTTTTGGCTGATATAAACATTTACGGTGTTTCATTGTGACTGAAACTGAATTAACTCATTTATCATTTTATGGTCTTTTACTGTCATGGTTTAGCAGTTTTTAACATTTTTACAGTGTAAATGCTAAAGGAATACTCACTGAAACTGACTTCAGTTACTTTTTGTTGTTTTTGCGATTTACAACCAAATCCCCAGTCAAGTCAAGTAAATGTTTGGAAGAGTTTTGAAAAAAAAAAATATCACCAGGTCATCAGGAGTTTAACACTCAAAAATCTGCTTTGCCATGACCGTGATTGATGGATGTGATTTGACAGTCAGAAACTAATAATGTGAATTTGGTGCCTTTAACCATAGAAAAGCCAGATACAAACACTCACACAGACTTGTGAAAAGCTATTGAAGAGCGGGTGCTGATACCTATAAACATATACAGCTATACACAGCAAGCTCTCAGCAGAAAGCAGTAAAGGCCTTGGCCTACTTGAGTGTGTCAGAAAGGATCTTTTTCACAAAAAGCAGCACTCTAGTATTTTCTCACATCTTGCTTTCACTGGACGGACACATTAGCACACAGAAGGCAGACTGCAATTTTAGACTCATCTTGATTGACCTTGAAGGGTAGCCATGTATTTGTCCTCCCTCCCAAGATGAATTTTCCTTTGCCAAAGTGCATGTCATTAAAATGTATCAGGACAGCTTCATTTGCAGACTTTGGATGAGCTTCATGGGAGCTGGAGCAGTGCCAAACCTCCGATTATGCCGATACTATCGTTCCACCTCTTATTAACCTCCGTCTGCTATGCCTTTGGCTAACTACACGGCTAGACAATGGGATAAGACCTGGGTGGAAGCACCTGGTTGTTCTGCTCTGAGGGGGAGATTTTCTTCTGTGCCTTGACAATGCCTCCCTGTGAGTTCAGCCTCTTCATTTCAGTGACATGAGGAGCAGACTGCAGCAGAAAATTAGCTCTTATCCCCATGATTAGACTAAATTTAACTACTGTACTAATCACACAGGAACTATAATGGATGTTATATTGAGGGCAAAAGAAGTACATAGGGCATAAAAAGGGTTCTTACAGTAATTTAAATACGCAAGGGGAGCACTGTGGTAATAAATATTCTGAGTCTTTATAATGCACTGAAATATGTTAAGCCCCCCAAACCATACGGCCACATAGGTCGTTTGTTCCTGCCATCAAACATGACCCATAGGAGCATTATGAAAAGATTAGAGCCCTGACAAAATGTCCTCATCCCTAAACATGAAGATTGCAGTTTTAAACACTTGTGAATGTTGTGAACAGTCACAGTAACAGTCACATAATATTAATAGGCATTACTGGTATTTAGGTAGTAATGTAAATCGTGACTTAAATCTTGACATAAAGATCGATGTTAATGGTGACATAAAGCATGATCTAAAGCGTGACGTGAAGCATGATGTAAAGCAGAGCTGCCAAGTGTCACGCTTTGAGTGTGACAGTCACGCAATTTAACCCATTCTCACACCACACGCCACACTTGACATTTCTCACGCTTATATTTCCCCATTCAATACTCTGTATTTATTTTTTTCATGATAATAAACTTTCGTCCTCGCGTATCTCGAGTAACTCTGATTGACTGACCGAGATAACCAATCCCAGACCAATCCATCAGTCCTTTGTGCCTAAATCTAACCAACCGCGGAAGGCACCACGCAATATAAACCAATCAGAAGCAACGAAAGGCGGGTCTTGGCGTCTCTAACTTTCTTTCACACACAACAGCGCCGACATTTAAAACCCACTCGACGTTGCTAGAAGACAGATGGTAATTAACTACTCAATTTTGTTGACAGTTGATTCACTGTTTCTCCTTGAGTTTCCTAGTTAATATGTACTGTTTTAAGGCTGCTATAAGTCTATCACTGTCCTGTATTTGTTGCAGAGCTGTGTAACATTTATTTGCCTCTTCTCTTGACCAGTTCACACTTGAAAAAGAGACTCTAACGTTAGTCTCAATGTGTGTGTGTGTGTGTATGTCAGAGTTACAGACTTGTGAATATCAATTTAGACCCCTCTAAAGCAGTGTTTCTCAAAATTCTAAATTTCAAGGTCTATCCTTAACTCTGACAGTGTACAAATGGAACCAAATTAGCTTTATTGGCATGAATGGTATCAACCTTTGTTGCCAAAAGCAGAACATACATACAGACATGCAATTCAATTACAATACAATTAATACAATACATTAAATATATATATATATTTCATATTAAATCTCTCTCCTTCGCGCTCTCGCTCTCTCTCTCTTTTGGCAAACATGGCGGAAGGCGGAGCAGACACGCCCATAGACAAATAGACGCAGCATCAGCTGCTGTGACGCGAGAAATTCGGCCGCCGTCTTGGAGTGGTGATCCGCTCCACTCAGTGTAATTAGTTTGACAGGAGCATATAACTGTCAGCGCATTTAATTAATCTTACCTCACTGAATACTACTGATTTTCACGCGTTTTTTTGTCATACGTGTAGCTATGATAAAGGACACATGTTTTGGCATGTCTTATTATTCATAGTTGGCTTAACAGTAATTGAATATTCTTATATGCTATAAGTGACCAGACATCCGAGATATTAAAAAAAAGACACAAAATAACTAAAAAAAATCACACAAAATGACAGAAAAAAACCTAAATTACTTTAAAAAAAAAGAAAGAAAATGACAGAAAAAAGACACAAAATGACCTTAAAAAGACACAAAATGACCAAAAAAAGACACAGCATAACTAAAAAGGACACAAAATGACAAAAAAAACCCTAAACTACTTAAAAAAGACACAAAATGACAGAAAAAAGACACAAAATGACCTAAAAAGACACAAAATAACTATTAAGGACACAAAATGACCAAAAAAAGACATAAAATAACGAAAAAAATCACACAAAATGACAGAAAAAACCTAAATTACTTAAAAAAGACACAAAATGACAGAAAAAAGACACATTACTAAAAAAAGACACAACATTACTAAAAAAGACACAGAATGAACAAAAAAGACACAAAATAACTAAAAAGACACAAAATGACAGAAAAAAAGACACAAAATAACTAAAAAAACACACAAAATGACAGAAAAAAACCTGAATTACTTTTAAAAAAGACACAAAAAAACAAAAAAAGACACAAAATAACTAAAAAGGACACAAAATGACAAAAAACTAAATTACTTAAAAAAGACACAAAATGACAAAAAAGACACAAAATGACAGAAAAAAGACACAAAATAAATAAAAAGGACACAAAATGACCAAAAAAAAGACACAAAATAACTAAAAAAGACACAAAATGACCAAAAAAAGTGCCATGGGAAAGAGAGAAAGATGGCCTATATTTTGCATTTTGTTGTCCAAGTAGCTGTTACTTTGTTCAGTGACAATAAAGTTCAATCTAATCAATTCTAATGACTGTTGATTGAGGGTGTGTGGTGGCAGCGGGGCTCAATGGGTGCTCAGCACCCCTAAACCTCTGACCCTAGATTCGCCCCTGGCCGCTGGCATGTAGGTGAGGACATCAGTCTTAAGGAATAAATCGACATTAAAAGGCCAAAGGCATCATGGTGCTAGAGTCTCACTCTTGTCATTTTCTGAAACTTGGCAGCCCTGTGAAAGTATGACATAAAGTGTGATGCAAAGTGTGGTGTAAATTGAGATGTTAATGATTAAGTAAAGTGTGATGTATAGCTTGACAAATCCTAACTTAAATCATGACTTAAAGCGTGATGTAAATGGGGACATAAGCCGTGTTTCCTTTAGGGGGAAAAGTGGCCACCGGGAAAGTCTCAGGCCACACCTACTCAAAAGTCTGCTCACTCTGCGTCTCTATTACAAGTTAGCCCCCAGAGGGATTTAGAGACTCCGGAAGATAGATTGCTAATCGCTAACATCGCTAACTGAGTGCTTGTTGTAAACAAACAGAGATCTCTAAGTGAACACCTCCTGTAGCAGCAGCACATACACACTGTACTGCTACGGAGCTAACTGTAGCTAACTGCCGCTAACGGCGGCTCTTCTTAACGAGCCAGCCTCCGGCTCGTTAAGAAGAGTAAGAAGGAGTCACTGGATTTGTCTCCAGTCGCTTTCTTGAAAAATAGTCACTAAGGGGGTCTGAAAAGTTGCTAAATATAGAAACAAAGTGGCTAAGTTGAGAACACTGCTTCACTGGCTTTTACAAATGGCGTGTGTTGTTGTCGTGTAGAGTACTATGTCACATCCCGCTTAGCGATCTATCCAATCAGTAACCAGGCTTTTTTTCAGGGGAGAAAAAAGGCCCTGCTCTTCCACAGCGACAAAAAAAGTTCAGACAAAAGTCCGCTTTTGACGGCTTGCATTCAAGTTAGGGGCATTTCAGCGAGTGAGACCCGCCTCATTCCGGGTATTACCCGCTAGTGGAAACAGCCCTATTAAGCATGATGTAAAACGTGACGTATGCACGTGGTGCAGATGTGAAATAGTTGAACAGAGGCTAGTTACATTAGTTCATGTTGACTTTTGGTTCACATGGGACTACGAGCTGTCTTCTGGGTGAAAGTCCTGTGTTCTTCTGACCCTTCCTCAACCGAGACTCCCTATGCGGACCTTGTAGTTCTTTATACTCCACATCCTCACTTCCGACTTTGCTTTTACACTCTGTTACATCTCTTCTGCCTCTTCATCCTTCATAGTTACCCAGGCTGTTCTCATGAACGATTCCCACAATAGTTTATACATAGTAGCTAGTTTGCAAAGTAAATGTAAAAAAATGTATGGAAATTCCATGAAAATGTTGTCTCTTTATGTTGCATACACACCCCAGACGTATCAAGTGGGGGGCGGAGGTTAGCCCAAATCCAGGGCTTTGAGGCGGGAGACAAGCGTTCGTGTCCCATTGGAAATGTCTTTACTCATGTTCTAGGTCAATGAAGTAACAGTATCCAGTGGTTCCGTTGCTAAATCTGTTTCGTATCACAACATCTCCAACATTTTTACAGCAGTGATTGTCAGCTGTTTGGAAAATCGTTATTTCGTAGGATATCATACGCAAATGTTTTCTTAATAAATCATACAACCCGTTCATGAGAATAATTACGATGGCCACTACAAGGCCCTAACTACAAAAAACATAGTTGTTCTTTGGGTTGGTCAATCTCAGCAAATGTATATACATTGTAACAGTCTTGCCTTGGACTGAAATACATCCTAAATCACTGTGGTAAACTCAGCAATAACTAACTATCTCACTCACACTAATCAACCACTATTCCTGAAGATGATGTAAGATCTGTGGTTAAAAAAAAAGCTAACTAGCCAGCACTTATCACCTAATGAATCCAGAGTATGAACCCACAGCATGTTTTTCCCCTAACCCTTTAATAATTAATTGCACGAAAACCCAGAGAAACAGTCTTCACCAAGATATCTGCTTATTCTGCCTCTTCTAGAAGCCTTAACTTCAAATTCTCATGGGAAATACATGTTTGTCCATAAATATTAAGCATGAGGTAATCTGCGCATATATAGGATTAATCCCCAAGCTCAGTGTTGTTGCCTATGGGAAGAATGTGCTGACTGGACACAGACACCATTTCCCTGATTACATCATGCAACCGTCTGGTTATGTCCAGTGGCAGGATAAAAGAAGCAAGGACATGATCTAATTTAGGTCAGTCAAAGTATATCAGCCATTCGAAACATTCAACTTCCCTTTGAAGAAATATCAGCTATCATGCTTCACTTACTAGATGTGCTTGTAGAGCAAATGAGAGTGTGAATGATCTCTGCGGGTTGCCATCATTTTCACCGTCTTGCAAAGTTCATGTAAATGTTATATTTTATTTCCAGATATGTGGACTTGAACTCAAGTCACTGTTATGCAATTTGACTTGACAGAAAATAACCCGAGACTTGACTGGACGTTGGAAGTTAAAGATGATGACATGATGGTTCAAATGACTTGAACGTTTTCAGTTTAAATATTAAAAATGTTCAACGTTGGTTAGTCCATGTTGTCTGTGAAGGCTAGCTGTCAGTCAACATTAGCCTGAAATTAGCTAACATTGTCTTGGTTCAGACTATGGAGCCTCCGTGTTGTAGAGGTCGACCGATATTTGCGTTTTTTTCTTATACTGTCATCGGCCAATATTTCGTGCAATATTTTCGTGCATTCACCGATCAATGAGCCCATTCCACTGAGCAACACCAGGCAAGGCTCGGTGCAACATCTGCCATCTTCTCTGGTGAGCTGCTGCTGATACCGGAAAAACCCATCAAATATGTGGATCAACTGAGGCGCCACCACCTCAAGGCCTAGAACAACATACACATTGTTTGCTATCCAACTGTTAATGTTTTTTGTTTGTTTTGTTAAAAATGTTTCTTTTTTGTTTAAACTGAATAACATTTGTTATCATTGTGTCATTTTTATCATGTAAATGGAGGAAGAAAAGGCAATATCGGCTTCAAGAATCGTCCCAAAAACATCAGCAGCACATATCGGGGATCGGTTAAGACTGATGTCAAAATAATCGGCATCGGACCTAAAAAACCCGTATCGGTCGACTACTAATGTGTTGTTTTATAATCTTCACAAGAATACAACACAGCGAGATTTGGTTGGATGGTTGTTGCTTTTAGCCTTTTCGCAACTTGTTCTTGGAAATAAATGTTGCTATTTTTACTGCATAATATTTGCATTTTGAGTGAAAGTACATAAAAATGCATTAGCTAATGTTAGCAAACATTAGCCTGATATTATATGTTCTCTCACAACTCTGTTGCTAGCTTACATTTGCTTGATAATGATTAAAATCACCCCTTAACCCAATGAAATGTTGGCATTGTGACGTTATTAAGATAGATTGGTTATGCTGGAGTCTTGCTGTCAGAATTTCACTGCAAGGCCTTTACACATTATTTTGTTTGTGTAATTAATTTGCAGTTATT
This sequence comes from Centropristis striata, assembly GCF_030273125.1. Classification (NCBI taxonomy): domain Eukaryota; kingdom Metazoa; phylum Chordata; class Actinopteri; order Perciformes; family Serranidae; genus Centropristis; species Centropristis striata. The sequence goes on along the minus strand of NC_081537.1, from coordinate 26,965,328 downwards.
GCAGTAATTAATTTTCTGCTGTTGCTGAAAAGATCATGGTAGTTGGTCTTCTGCCTGCGTGATTATGCACCCCCCAAACTTTTTCATAAAATAAGTATCACAACTGATGTAAATTCATATTGCTCTTGGTATGCATAGTTTTCATGTGAAATACACACTTCAAGTACTTAGCATTTTCGTGTTGTGTGTAAAAGCCTTAAAAATGATTGCAAGGGAGATTTTTTGATTGAAAATAAATTTAAAAAATAGGCTTTTATATAGTTGTGTTTTATTCCAATACATTAATTTTACTGAAAATCAATAATTATATTACAATTTAATTATTTGTGAAATATTAACAGGTTAGACACATGGGCAATAGTATCAAACAGGTACTAATACTTGTGAAAATTATTGAACAAGTAAAAAATATTGTATATAAAACTGTTTTTGAATAACAATCATTTAAGAGTTAAAATGTGTCTATGTGATTCTTGTATTGGATTGATAGATTGTGTAGCTAGAAACATTTAATCTCCTAGGAGGGGGAGGTGTACACCCCTGATAATTATGTTTTTCAGCTGCTTCATTTTCTTAATGGGGCTGCAAGGGCTTCCACTCCAAATAACATCATTCCAGTATTGAACTCCCAGTGTGACGTGTTCCATGTGACGTCAGTCCAGTGCCATATGGCTGTCTGAAGGGCACTTTGTTCCCTCATCTTCTTCTCCTAGAAAGGGATGATACTCTTCTAGTCGAGGTATCAGATTTCCTGTCCCCAGAACGAGGAAGTAAATATGTGTGTACCAGTGTATTCATCTGAACGGGCAATATGAACATACTATATTTATGCACTTTGGTACCTATATGTAAGGTGTAACGTCTGTCGTTCAATTCTCATATGATGGCTTTGTTGCATTACTGATGATTTGCTGTAATACATGTTTTATTTGAAGAAAAATAAGAGGCAGTATACTGGTTGTCTAGGAAAATCCTTAAAGCTGCAATATTCTAAAATAATAAATGGTTGTTAAAATGACTTTCAGCTCATCTTACAGACTGCAAAGTAACTATTTTTCTTCACTTATATTCACATGGTGAATATAATGAAGAATTTAGTGGCTTGAAACAAGGCTTACAATTTCCTCAGGGAACCAAAACAAAGCTGTAAAGAAAGTGAATATTGTACTGAGATTGGTTCGGTCCCCTGAAACACGACTACACAGTCTCTGTTAAGGTTCTGTTATGCTCGGTTAAAGCCGTCAGACCTTAAAGCAGAACTCAGACAAAGTCAGGTAAAAGTTTAAACTAGTTAAAGAAGTGGATTTAGTGAACTTGGCCACAGTCTAACAGTAGAGCAGGGCTGACGGCTTGGAAGCAGCCTGATGAGGCATGCAGGCATGGATCAAAGGCAGCGAATGAACCTGAGGCACAGGTAAACACACAGTCAAATCCAGCTTAGAAAAACACAAGGGAATGCCATACTTGAGTTAATTTGACTGAGGCGTTTAAATCACTCTGACAAACAGAACAAACTGGCAAGGACTGGAGTGCAGAGTTGTTGTATTTCTGAGCTTGATAAGAGGATGAGTTACAGGCGTGCAGGTAGACTGGCAGCAGGAGTGGAGTGGAGGATTGCCACGCCCAGACACACAGACACAGACACACACAGAGGACACACAGGGGACCAACTAGAAACACAAGGGTTGGATAAACACTAGGCTAGCCAAAACTTGACAATGTTTTGTATATTGTTCTATTACTATTGTTCTACTGTGTTGTGTGTAAAAAACAAAATGCCCAGCTTAGTAAAAATGATTTGGAAAACACAACAAGGTGAAAGTTTTAGTCAAACATCCAATACAGGTTGACATACTGTAGGCCACAGCCCCAACCTTTCTGTAGCCCTACCCTGTCACATGCACTAAGCACGCCTTCAACGATTCCTAAAGTATTTTCCAAATGTATAATGTGTATGTATATATAAATATATATTATTTTTTTTATTATTATTATTTTTTAAATAAGCTGACATTGGTTTGTTTTTTTATAGGCTTGAACTGTCAGTATTTAGGTTGGTTTGGTCAACAACGTCTGTCCATTACATTTAGCTAACTATTAAGCTAACTATTTTAATAGTTTATCTACTCGTAGCTAACTATTTCAAATATTTATCCATTTTGTAAAGCCAGCTATTTCATCTATTGTATTTAAGCTAACTACTTCAACTGTCTACATTACTTTCAACCAGCTACGGTGTATCCATTACTTTAAGCTATTAGAAGCTATCCTTTAGCTAACAATTTCAAACATTCATTACTTTTAGCTAACTATTTGAATGGTTTAGTCAGTACTTTTAGCTATTTATTCTATCTTTTATTTAATTGTTTAGCGAAGTAGATATTAGTTTGTTTTTAATAGGCTTGAACTGTCAGTATTTAGGTTGATTTGGTCAACAGTGTTTGAACCGCTGTCCATTAGCTAACCATTAGGCTAACTATTTTCACTGTTTATCTACTTTTAGCTAACCATTTCAAATATTTATCCATAACTTAAAGCGAGCTATTTCAACTATTAATATTTAAGCTAACTATTTCAACTGTAAGCTAACTATCAGAAGCGTTTATCCATTGCCTTTAGCTAACAATTTTCAACCATTCATTACTTTTAGCTGCTCACTTGAACTGTTTTGTCATTACTTTAACTATTTATTCTCCCATTTATTTAATCCTTTTAGCGAGGCCAATATGTTCAAACATGTTTGCTTGGTAACTAGTTTTCATGTACTTTTACACAACATGTAGCCTAAAGTTAGCATTCAGCTGTTACAGCTATAATCTTTTACTCAAATCATAATTAATATTTTCTCAAATGAGCTGCTGCACAATTTTTTTTTCAAGTTCCCCATGGCAACATTGGAAGACAGTTTCAGTCAAAAAAAAGTCAGAGTTTCCATTGTCTTAGATCTCCCATATCAGATGAACTATTGAATTACTCACTGTTTGTGGTTGGTGCAATGCTTGTTATTGTCACCTACAACAAGGAGATAAAGCCTTGGATGGAGCAGGTTTTGGCCTCCTCTTCCTGGAGGATCTGTATAATCAGTGTAAGAGCCCAGCTCCTCTACAGATAAGTTTGGAGGACAGACAACCCTCTAGAATGACAATGAGGTAGCAACGGAGAGCCACAGCTGGATGTGACAGAGAGAGATGAATGAGGCCAGAGAGGGAGAGATCAAACCCCTTCAGCACACCTGCTCACACCTGTTCAACGCTTTCACTGATCGCCCTCCAGAAGCCAAGCACAAAGCGAGGATGGAAGGGATAGTGTGGATGAACAAGTGGAGGTTAGAGGCACAACTGTCTTGATGGACGCTTTCTATGGAAAGGCTTAGGCTCTTGTCCTACAAGAAATGTCATCATTTAATCAGGGGATTGTACAATTTATAAAAATGGATTAATGCATTGCTTATTTTTATTTATTCATGAGTTTATTTGGCAGGGAACATGTATACATTACACAGAAATATAGCTTAATAAAGCAAATTGTTATCACCAGTCACCAGCAGGTTAACAGCAATACAAACAGCATGTGTAAAATAAAATACTGTTCATTATGCATATAGACGGATATACCATGTAGTATTTACTAAACAGTTGTGGCTGTTTCATAATTAATAACAGGTCAGAAAATTCAAATTTATGATTGCATTCTTGATTTGACCTTTAACCTTCTTTTTTGCATCATAAAAAAGAATAAAAGTCTTGGAAAGAGGCTGACTGTGCAAACTTTGTGGATCTTGAGGGGATGACACAGTCGCTCTAGGATAGAGCTCAGTGAAACACTTTTTTTTTTTTTTACTTTATTGACGTGAATAGGTGCCACATAAGAAGGTTCAAACAAAAGACACAAAGGAGGAGGAAGGAGTAAATCATGCTGACACATGTGGTTACTCAGCAAAAATAACATTAAATGAGAAAATTGCTCAACAGGAGAATAAATGCTTGAAAGCAAAAGTCTGAGAGCTTTACTGCATTATATCGCACTTTATTTTTTATGTTTTTAATGGCAACTTGCTGCCTGAATTCTGTGTTATATCCATAATGAATTAGTACATAACAATCCACACCAGCCCATCAAAGGCTTTTATCAGTTATTTTCAGCCTCAAGAACCTTTATCAGCCTGTTAAAAGAGCTGGTTGCAGTATTGCCAAAACCTCGCAGTATAGATTTAATAAAATAAAAACTATGTGTTTGGTTTTCGTAAAAAGGATCCTGGTTTAAATTAAATACATTACATTACAGAACATCAGGATACTTGTAGGATATAATAACTGGCTTATAAAGTGAGCCATCCACCACCCCAATCTCTCTACCGACATGGACGTTCCTGAGTTCTGTTTATAGGGGTGTATCTATTACAGTCCAATACCCGGAATGAGGCGGGTGGACTCGCGGAAACTGTCCTAATTTGAATATGAGCCGTCCGGAGGGGTCTTTTGTCTGGACTTTTTTTGGTCCTGTCGAAGAGCAGGGCCGTTTTTCCCCCAATAAAATCGTGGTTGCTGATTGGATAGAACGCTAAGCAGGATGTGACGTGGTACTCGACTCCACAACAACACGTGCCATTTGTAAAAGTAGCGAGTAGTCACAAGCGACAATAAACATAAGCCCCTTTCATAGTGTGGTCCCGCAAATCCCCGCTATATTGCTGGAAAGATCTGTGCCGGCTCTTCGCCTTAGGGCGTTCACAGTAATCCAGCAAAGGCGTAATTTTCTGCCCTTTCATGGTGCGGTCCGGCGTCGCAGAACGAGGTGGACAGTAGCACAATGCTAATAGGCTAACAGTTAGCTCTGTAGCAGTACAGTGTGTATGTGCTACTGCTGCAGGAGGTGTTCACTTAGCGATCTCTGTTTGTTTACAACAAGCACCGGACACTCTGTGCACAGTTAGCGATGCCGGTTAATTCACCATCACTATGTTTATGATCAGTGGAGACGCTGTGCATAATTAGCCATGCTGGTTTGTTTATGATCAGCGGTGGACGTTGTGCGTGGCCTGAGACTTTCCCAGCGGCCACTCGTCCCTCTAAAGGAAACACGGCTAATATGTGATACTGAGATGAGCTTGTTGGTGGTGCGACAGGTTTAGGTTAGGGCAAGTATGTCTGGGTAAGGCAATCTGAGGGGGGAAGGTCATGTCTTCACCATTCCAAGGCAACAAGATCTCCAATCTAAACGACAGAAGAGACCAATACCACCCATCTTTTGTCAAAATGAGCGTAGCGCGGCTCATACGTCAGTATACATACACATATGGTTCACGGCTGAAAAAACGGCTGCAGTTTCGGTGAATTAAGCCTACAAAACCACTGACCTAGGTTTATGTAAAAAAAAACTTCCTGGTAAAGTGTTATAAAAGAGAGTTTAAACAGTAAATAAAATACGTAAATGGTGGAAGTGAAGTAGTTACGAGGGTGGCGTGAACCACAGAAGTTCCGTAAAAAATGAATTTACTTTGGTTTCCCCAAATGACATGAACCCTGTTCTCCTGGGTCCGCTGTTTATTGGACCCATGCCACCCTGGGTGTGATATCTTCCATTTTAACTCTGCTTCGACGTCGTTCATTACTACGCCGACGGAGAACAGTCGTCTTATATTGACGTTTTTGAGGGGAGACCAGTTTGTCCAAGGAAGGGCACTGTGGTATAATTTATAATACTCCAGCATAAATTGACAGAACACTCATGATACTGTCAAATTACAATGGTCACTAGAAGTCATGCCCAGTCTGACACACCAGATGTAGACTGCACTTCCTGTTTAGCACTGTGGGGCACTGTTGCTGCATATTGTGCTTAGCACTGCACAAGACAATTGCGATTGGTTTAAAATAGTACAAACAGAGCATTTTTTCCCCTGTCTCTAGCACTGTGGAGAAAGGTCTGGCTATGTGAGAATAGTTGCCATCTGCCAATATATAATATAGAAAATAATAAAGCACATCATAAAATGGGCTGATAACGGCCTCCTGTAGAAGCTTCTAACCCCCATCTTTGAGGCTCATAGGCACCAATTTCGACTGAAAATTTCCTGGAGGAGGACCCCCATAACTCACACTTATTTGAGGGGTGGAAGTAAAAATAAAGGGCTAAAATAGGAAGTAAAATAAAAATGTGAGTGAAAAATTGTTAGCTGTAAAAGGAAAAAAGTCGCTTGGATATAGTGTAGATTTTTAGTGCAACACTGTCATTTTATCACTCCATTTTTCAATTTTATAACATCCATTTTACTTTTTCAGTTCTTGTTTGTAAGTAACACTCTTGAGGTCGCTCTCCTTAAATGATAAAAGGTAATTTTAAGTTGTGAATGATGAATGGGAGAGGGGGAAATTATGAAACACGGCACTGTTTTCATTAAATTATAACTTAATAATGTATAACTCTGTTTCGAAATAAAACCCATGCCTTTGATCAAAATGCTTGTAGTATCACATGTCTGGTTTTAGCATGCATCCCTCTGTTGCTTATTCATTTTTCATGTTGTTTGTCTGTAGCGTGTAGGGGGTGCCCATAAATAATGAAAGAAAAGAATAAATAGAAAGGGCCATGGCAACTTGAAGTAAACATCCTCAAAAACCTTCTAGCTGCAGCTAGCTGTTAATAACCACACTGCTGGAAACCTTTACTACCGGTTCACCCCTTCCTGCATTATCAATGAGTTCCAAGAAAGTGTGTTGTGCTTCCCAAGATTTATGGCTTGTAAATCCAAAAATTGAGGCAGTGTAATGAAGCAGTGAGTCAGCCAACTCATGTGACCTTGTGACCTTTGTCATTCCCGCAAGGAAGCAGGGAATGGGGAGTGACAACAATAAATTCGATACTGTGACAACAAAGACTCAGCCTGCAGGCTGATGCTGGGGTGGAGGTCAGGCTTTCGATAGCAGCAGCAATTGACATGAGTTGCGAGCACTCCGACCAAACAGTTATTTTGCCCTCCGATGGGTGAAAGTTTATAGCATCTCTCCCTGACAAAATGATCCAAATTGCATGTAGATAGATGGGCTTCAGTGCAATTCAGGGAAGATACATTTTAAGACGAAACTATATAATTAATACAGGTGGTAACCTCCCGGTCTGAACAGGGAAGAAAACCTGTTAGTGCCTTAAGCCTGCAATCTTTCAGAAGTCCAAAACTGGTCGCCAGCAGTGGTTGCAAAAGAACTCCGGTCCTATCTATCTCAATACAAAATGAGACTAAAAGAAATTCTCGTGGTAACAATATGGTCTAAATAGCTACTTTCAAATGTTCTTCATGACAATATGCTGTTAATTCTGTAAATAATGGTCCAATTTAAAAGAAAATAGATGATGAAGAAGGGTATGATTTGGGGCGTGGCTTCCTGTGACTGACAGGTTGCTAAGACTGCAACTGTCATCAGGAGAGAAGCAAAACATGCTTATCCACACCACGGCACTGTGTACATCTAAATAGCCGTGAGCCTGTTTGTTGTGTTTTTTGTCTCAGAACTTTGACCCTTTCACCGTATGTTTTCTGTTAAGGAAAGTTCATTTGAACATTTTAAAAATGTCTTGTTCAGTGTTCAGTTGTACTAAAAGAGTCGGCAGTTCAATTTTCCAGTAAGTAACGTACATTTTGTCTTAGCGATAAGAGTTTATTTTTAGATACACCTGTTCTTTCGCCTCCCCAGTCCAAATATGGTCTCTTCCGGTTTCAAAAAACAAAGATGATGACGGACATAAAGCAAGATGGCAACAGCCGTAACTCCAAACTCGATGCTTCAAACAGGCAGTCCACAAACTAATGGGTGACATCAATGTGACTACATTCATTATTTATATCCAGTCTATGAGTGAACACTTACTGAGTGTTGTTAGAAGACATCAATGTAACACAGTGGTGAACATACCCAAGTCCCAACTTTTTTGGTGTACAGTATATCTAGAATAAACAATGAAGTTGATCTGTTTCAACATTAAATACATTTTCTTTGTACAGTTTACAATTAAACATTTGTCAAAAAATGATCACTTTTTTTTCAATGTTTTAGACAGTGTCCAAACTTTTTGTTGTATGTTGAATCATACTTTTTTTTAACATATTGATTAAAATTTGAGCTACACATACATAATGGTTTTTTATTGTTGTTGTTTGTAATCCTAACAAATTACTCACTGACAAATGAGTTTGCTAAAATGGTTGGATGGTTTTGAGTTGTTGCTCAATTTCAAGTTGACATCCTAATGCTATTTTCTTTCGGTTAAAAGCAAATAAAAACTCTCCATGCATGACTGTCAGCCATAGAGCTAAACTAATGGACAACACTCTCTCTCAACACGCTCTATGCAGTCAGAAGGAAACACTGCCATTACACAGGAGCCTTTTATGTTGTTAAGTCATAAGATGCCTGCAAGATGCAACAAGTTTCCATATCCAAATGACAAAATGGGCTGTTAGTGTCTTCTAAAAAGTCCCATATGACCACTACAAAATGACCTCTACGGTTAAAGTTAGGTGGTACTTACAGTCATTGTTGTTGTTAGCCCTCTGTCCACCAATAAGAGGCTGAGTTCCTGACTGGGCATGTGTGTTCAAAAACTCACTGGGCTTCACAGGAATGAGTTCTTAAACGGGAGCGTGTCTATGTTCGCCTCTTTGTATGAGACTTTTCCCCGCTTTTCCCAAAAGGGGTCCTATGTTCCCCGGTCTGTTACTTTTTCCACCATTAATGCCAAATTCCATGGCAAATAGGCCTATGTAGGCCTACCGGCGGTTTGACGCGCATATGCAAATAGGCCTAGATGAGGAATGATTAGGTCAGGGGTGGCAAACCTGCAAGTCTCGAGCTAACCCTAACCCTAACAGTAGCCCTGCAACAGTAGGGAACATAGGACCCTTTTCCAGAAAAATGTCCCTCTTAAACCGGGAAGTAAGTTAGCATTTAGCTAACCAAACTCAATGAGGATTTGAATGGGTTTTTGATTAGACGCCTGAAATAAGGTCTGTGGTTAACACAAGCTTAAGAGATGTTTTGTGTTTGCGTTGTACAACATAAAATACAGTAAATAGTAAAGTAAATACGAAATTGTAAAGTTTTTACATGTCCTTAAAAGAGTGGTTGCTATCAAGTGGCTAAATGAGACTACAGTGGTTGTCGGGGACATAAAACGTCATCCCAGTGGACGTGGACAGTAACTCTCTCACTAGTCCACCTCAGACTCACCTCAGTGTGTTTCAGTGCTCTTGCAAACTCTCGTAGATTGTAAATTATGTAGATAAACAATTTATTAGACTACGGTTTAGCTAGCTTGTCAAAACTGCTGGTTAGCTTTACGTCTGAGTAAGTGGCTATGACGTTCATGTTATGTAACCGTGGTGTAGTTCACTATAGCGTTAGCTTTTTACTTTCTTCAGCTGCATTAACACTTCAAACATAATTAAAGTGGTGTTCATTTATGAAGATTATCCTAGTGAACAAAACCCATAAGCATCAGAATTGTGTGTTTTCCACAGAGCGTATTTTGAGCAATGATCCAATGAAAAAATCCCTTATTTTAATTCTCAATAGATGCCATGGCAATGCTACTTCCGTACTGGCCTACGAGAATGCGTCATGTCGTTTGCTCTCTTTAGCAAACTGGAGTAATAAAAGAGTCACCCTTCAAAAATGTTGTGTGTCATGTGACTAAGGTGTTTCAGTGATGCGGTTATCGTTACAGCCCGAGAACAAACGATATATTGGGTGACATTTTCTAGTGAGGACAGTTTCAAGAAGAGAAATCTACTGACAATGTCTCCAATGTCAATGTGTTCCCCCTCCGTCTCCCTTTTTCACCTGCGTAACTTTCAACCTCTTCCTCTTGGTCTCGTCAAGCCAGACAACAATGCACTCAAATAAAATCAATTTTCTTTATTATTCTCAGTCTGAAGGGGATGGATTGAATTGAAATGACAAAATAGCTCATAGGAATGGAGCTCATACAAAGATGGTAGAGGCAACCATCTTGACCCACTTCTATTTCACAAAAATACTTGTTGCTTGTTTTTCAGTTTGCTTGATTGATCAAAAATAAAAACAGAAGGAATCAAGGGACGTGAAAAACACAGAGATAATCCATTTTAGATACCTCGAGGTAACGGTATTGACTGAAATGCTAGGAAGAAAAAAAAAACACCAAATAAATCCTTCATCTACAAATCATACAGGTGCATTTCTCAGGAAAGGCAAACATATTCTTTTGTTTGTCAGAGGTATCGTCACGTTTACATAATACAACAGATAGTTTTTCCCATGATAACTTCGTATTCTTTCTCATGGCTTTTAATCTTTCGCCTTTCCACACTCTTTCGCTTCTTTTTCTCCATCCTGAAGCCCATTCTCTATTCTGATTAATTTCACCCGTATCAGCCAGCAGTTAAAACCGCATGTCTAATTAAGGCATTGTGCCCATGGAATCTTCTTTTCAGTAATTGCCCCAGTGCTCCTGAGCTTAAGTAGTGTATCTAGGTCAGAGCAGCAGTGAACCCTGGGGTACAGTGTGCTGCATGGTTTCAGGGTGTATGAGCGCTTTTCTGATCATGCTGCGATTCCCTAGATTTTTCCCCCTCTCCATCTCCACTTCTCCACACCACAGTCGATAGGAGCGTGCTCTAATGTTCTCTGGTATTAAATACCATGCAGGGCAATCATCTACAAAGCACTGTGCTGTGCGAGAGATGTGTAATACAAAACATACGGATCATTCCAATCCTCTGGGAGGTGCTTCAGGCTACCGCTAATATATGTTTGCTTACATCTTAAGAGCTGTAATTAGCTATATGATGTGTTTAAACACTATTAAAACTCTATGCAATGCACCATCACACAATTTCATATTGGTATTATGAGGTTCTCCTTGTCTCCCCTCCTTCCCATGGGACCAGGTGTGAAGAGTGGTAAATTGAAAGGTCCCAGGCAATCATCCAGGCGCCCCACTCAGCTCAGTCATCTGGGGAATTCAGTTTGGGCCAGGATGAAGAACCGCCAGCCCAACTAATACAGCTCAGCCTGCCAAGCCTATACTGTAGCCATCATACCCCCTGCTGCTCACATACAAAGCAAAATGTGATTGACTGCACTCTTCACAGCAGCAGATAAGTTGCTGCCTGCCCCGTGCTGCACGTGTCCATCAAAACCACATTTGTTTGATCATGTTTGAAAGATGCTGTGAGCAATTGGATTTTAGTGAATCATTCTTGTTTACCTCTCTTTAGTTTTTCACGACCCTTGAGAGAAAGTTTAATTAAATGCTTGTCAACAAGTTGGTGTTATAATTTAGTCAGAAATCTACAATGGATGAGGTCCAGCTCAAGCATGACTATACTGAACAATATGATACTGAACCAATGCCTCTTTAGCTGTAATTCACTAATATGATCTGATTCGACCTGGTCTTTACATTTCTGACGCCCTAAATGTGTGTTTTTGAGACGTTATGAAATTATATCAAAAGATGAATTGCTTTTTTATCCAATAATGAATGTCTTCTGTGAATAATAATTGGTTTTTCCATGTAGAAATGAGCTGTAGTTTGCCTGTTTACCATTAGCTGAAGTGTTCCGAGGCCAAGATTACCCATGATGCATTTGGGCCAGTCTTGTGACGAATAAGAGGCCTTGTTTCTTCTGACTCTTGTGTTTCTGCAGACTAGACACTGCAATGGTGTATTGCAGAGGGCATGAGCTGAAAGAACTAAGCAGCAACCTCCGGGCCTGAAAAGTGAAGCCAATGCAGAAGTTCCTTAAATCTGCATTATTTTCAAATGGCCAGCAGGGGGCGACTCCACTGGCTGCAAAAAGAAATCAATTTGTACATGAGTTCAATCGGTGAACGACTCTACTTCTCAATGATATATTACTTCAGTAAACATTCTTATAATGACTTTATGGTCTCAATCACTAGTTTCAAGTCTTAATGAATTAATAATTGAATTAGTAGTTAATTAGTAATTTTGCAAATAATGCTCCCATTTAGGATAAATAGATGATAAAGCAAGGTGTGCTTTAGGACAGGGCTACCTTATGATTGACAGTCTGCTAAGGCTGCACTGACATTATTCTGTGCTCATATATAGCATCATTTCGGTGCCTGAATCATTCTGCACATGGGCTGGTTGCGAAATACAAATATGGTGATGGCCAAAATATCAATCCACAAAACAAAGGGTGTTGTTATGCCTACGCCTATTTTCATACAGTCTCTGGAAAGAATGCAGGCAGAAAGTAATCACTTTTATTGCTCAGATGATAAGATGATTGTCTAGTAATTCGACAAGAAAAAGTCTATGTCATGGGTCTCAAACTCGCGGCCCTCGGGCCAATTGCGGCCCTCGTGGCGATATTTTGTGGCCCTCACCTTGATATGAAAGTTTAATGTGAGTTTTATATGAATGGCACTTTACCGTTTTGTATGTGGAAGGTCCCTTTATTGCGCAAGCTGGAGCTTTGTTTCACTTGTTTTTATGACGTATTAACAAAAAGAAAGGCAGCTGCTACCAGACCGTTTATTATCTGCCGTGTTGTTGTTACTGGAAGAAGTGGAAATGTTATGTAATGTAATTTTGTGTCTTTTTTAAATAATTTTGTGTCTTTTTTTAGCCTGGCTAACACCAGACTATGCTCAAATGAGGTCTAGTCTGGCAACTAGCAATGTATTTCTCTGTAGAGGAGGTGTGGTTTACGATCCTCCAGAGCCGTTTATTGGGCGCTTAGAATGTCTATCAAAGGCGTCTGTAGGTAGCTCTTAGCCAATCAGATCAGTTATACCAGATGACGTAGTAGAGCAACAGAAATGGATGTTTGTTGTGTGTGTGTCTGTGAGAGAGTGTTGTTTGCTGCTTTGCTTCTCCAGTTCTCGCTTTCTGCAAGATTATTTATTTTCACGCTTTATTCCCCCTCATGTCATTCAGCCACACACATCCATTGATTTTATGGGCAATAATCAAGCTGCTGCGGGCCTCTCGGCAGCTCCGCTGTCCGCGGTAGCGGGGCTATTAGCCGTTAGCGGCTATTAGCTATTAGCCGCTAACGCCGCTAATAGCCGCACTACCATAACGCCGGTGATCTCAGCGGAGCCGCCGAGAGGCCTTTCGCCTTTCAACTTTCGCTCTAAACTATTTAAAACACCATCTACAGCTAAAGAGAGTTTCGCGTCTGCTGCAGACATGTTAGATCCGGAAAACTACAAGCTACCAAGTGCCGAGTAGTACGCGTCATCGTCTTGCCGTCCCTCCCCGCTCTGTGATTGGATCCCTAAAACAGGGCTAGGAATCCTTCCTGGATTCCAGACCCTTCTAAATTAATTTAATTTCGACCCCCGTTCGAAATTAAATTTGAGCGCGCAAGGCAGTCTGGGTATACCCAGGCTAGTCTTTTTTGGTAATTTTGTGTCTTTTTTAGTATTTTTCTGTCTTTTTTTTTGGTCATTTTGTGTCTTTTTTTTTGTCATTTTGTGTCTTTTTCTAATGATTTTGTGTCTTTTTTTTAGTAACTTTGTGTATTCTTTGGGTCATTTTGTGTTTTTTGGGTCATTTTGTGTCTTTTTTAAGTAATTTAGTGTTTTTTCAGTCATTTTGTGTCTTTTTTTTGGTCATTTTGTGTCTCTTTTTAGTAATTTTGTGTCTTTTTTTGGTCATTTTGTGTCTTTTTTAAGTTATTTTGTTTTTTCTGTCATTTTGTGTCTTTTTTTTTGGTCATTTTGATGCTGCCTCCAGCGGCACCCAGGTAATTTGAGTTTGAGACCCCTGGTCTATATGAAATAACCACATGGTAATGCCTATTTTTGTATACTCCATAGTCCATCATTTTGGTGATATATTCTGTCACAGCCCTGGTGGGCGCGGCTTCACTTTGTTCTTTTTTCTTCCAATTCTGAGCCGCACCTGCCTCTCATCTGGCAATCACCAACCTTCATCATAAGCAGCCTGGTGCTTCCACAAGTCAGCTCCGGATTGTTATCCACCCATGTGGTACAGTACCACAGTCTCAGATTCTAGTTGGGAACTAATTTTCCTCATAGTATTCTTTCTAATGTTTTTCTCCATGATCACATCTTGTGTTTTCATTTTCCTGCTTTCAGTGTTTTCCCCACGACTCAGAAACTGGATTACTCACCACCACCACATTTCCTGCCTACCTTTGGACCTGAACACTGCTCCCCCTTGTCTGCCCCTTCCTCCATTAACCTGCCAAACATTTTTTATTTTTTTGGAGTGTAAATAAATTCTCCTTTACAACACATTGTCTCGAGACTCTTTACACAACATACTTACCACCACATAAACTTTTAATCCCGTTCTCCTGATCTGCTTTTGTCTTTTCAATGACACTCTCACCATGAAGAACCTGTCCGGTCGGGATGGATCCCAGATCATTTCACACATGCCTGATATGCTGCAGCGTTTCATTAATCCAAGAGATTTCAAACCTGATACTAACTTTCAGCCTCTCTGAAGGATGACTCAGAGAGCAAGCGCCGGACTCTGTGTCAGCCAAGTTTTGTGTGTCAAAATTAAGATGGACTGATGTGGGGTTTTGAGGTCAGATAAGTCTTTCATATTTCACCATTTTCAAGCTATCAGTTGAAAAGACTTGTTTCCTCAGGCATTTTTATTCTAAAAATAGCTTTGCAAATTAGATGGATTTATGGAATGATCACATAGTGAGAAACAGCTCAATCCGGATGAAATGCTCAAAGTGGTCTCTGCAACACAGAACCCCTAAAGCCCTGAAAGGTGATTTTTTAAATTTTATTTTTATTCTTGTGCACATAATTATTTTGTGCTAACAAGTTATTATCTTATGTGCAATAATTAACTTGGTCCCACAAGGACTTATAGCTATATGATCTTTTTAAGCCACAGGACCTCCACCAATATTACCAAGGTACGGTATAACAATAGATATCATTAGGAAGCAAATAACTTGAAATACCCGTCACGTTAGTTACTTTGCTAGCTCTGCTATTTGCTATTTGTTATAAAAGTAACATTAGCGTTACTTTTCAGCGAACGTTAATAGCTGAAATGATTAAGATATGAGCTTTTTTTATTATACTTGTAATAATTACAGCTAGTGTTAGTTAAACTAGCAAATTGTACCTAACATGAGCAAACTTATAAGATTTGTAAATGTTATTTGCTGCTTATTAACATTATGTAACCTCACTAAACCTAGACCTAACCTAAATGTTTAAAACTAATATATTAATTGTAATACTCTGATAAATATTTCATTATGTTTATGGTGAAGTTTAAAATTTCCATAAATAACTGTTTCATATAAATAAGGTATTAAAATGTATAAATACTTTTTGTTTAAAATTAATAACTTTAAAAATATCATCTAATGGGGTGTGAATGTTTTAAAAAGAAGTTAAAAGTAATTCTTAACGTTACATTATGTACGTGAGTTCATGCGTAAGTTCATGACCTGAATGTTTACACTTCCGGGGGAGGACCCGAGGGAAAAAAGAAGAAGGAGCAACGTGTTAATGCCGAGCCGCAGATACTCAGGGACTGTGTGCGGTGTCAATGTGGATTTTATCCGTGAGTGACAGAGACTTTGAACTGTAGTTGAGCGACGTGCTAAGGGTTTGTGAGTCGGACTCTCCACCGCCGCTTGTGTGTTGGTGAACGAGTCCAGGTCCGTTAGCTAGCAGGAGCTAGGCTAACACCACCGTCCTCGCTGAGGGGAACCGCCGCCTGCACGGACGGTGCGGAGCGTTGTTGAGTCGTCTCGGGAGAGAGTCGCCGACAGAGGTCGTTTCGCCGTTGCTGAGGGGGACGGAGGTCGCTTCGCCGTTGCCGAGGGAAAACGGCGGGCTGCCGCTGCGAGCTGCTGCGGGCGGAGACGGTCGTTACCGCAACGAGCGAGTGATTCATCAGCTACGGTTACAGTTACACTAACACACGGGAGTACAGGTATCAAAGGTTTCCTTCATGAGCTCCAACTAAAGCGCGCCAACGAAAGTAGAAAAAGAGTGCACTCGAAATAAAATAAGACAGTTTAACATAAGACAAACACTTTACACCCCGGGGTTCTATTTTCTTATTTTCTATATCTCTCTTTCAATGCAAAATGTTTGGATGTGTGTTCTCCTAAACTTTAATACATTTCCTGAAACTGTGATCATTGTGTGGGTTTATTGTTTTGTGTTTATTATTTAAGTATTAAGGTATATACAAGTAAGCATTCCCTACAGTCTCCATCATTTACAAGTGAGAATTATACAGGACCCTAGACTGAAATTTATTAACTGAGATGTGCCTTTTGCCATAAATCATTTGCATAAGAGTTAAAGCTTCATCTTTATAATATAAAGTGAGTTTTACTACACGAGCCGGTGGTAAAAGGGGTTACATTTTTGGGGGCTCGTCCGGGATGTATTTTTGTCAAAACTGACCTGTGTTTTCTTTATTCAAAAAAACAAAACAAAAAAAGAGAGATTTTTTTTTTTTCTGAGACTGCTAAATGTAATTATCTTCATTGCTTATAACGGGGAATTATCAAGTGTGTTTACATTTGTTGTAAAGTGTTTTGCTGTCTTGAGAAAAAAATGAAAGCAATTGAAATTGAAGCTTGGTGCAAAAGGCAGCAGTTAGCTTATGAAAATGCAGTTGTTTTGAGTGATGTTGACCCAGATGTCACAGATGAAGTTCTGCTAACAGCTTTAAGTCAAGTTAAAGTGTTTGGGAAGTCTGAGATAGCTGATCGTTGTTTTGATGTAGCTTCTAAAACACATCTTGTACTGATTAAGACTTCCACTGACTTGACTAATCGAACCCTACCTGACGTTGTTGGAATTCCTGGTGAGGCTGGTCCATGGCCTGCTCATGTGCTCACTGCTCCTGCAGAAAATGAAGAGTTTCAAGCTAAACTAATGTCGTTTCTGAAGACTGAAGGTAAAACTCTCACTGATGTTAGTGGCTTACTCCAACCTTCATCCCTTGACATGAACACTGCCCTGATACACGCCATCAGCTCCCTAGTGGATAAATGTAACACCACATCTGCTGATTCTCAGAGTTATCGCAAGCTGCGCATGTTCTCTGGTGTGACCCCTACACCCAGTGGGGAGGAAGAGTATGATGCCTGGGCAGAGCAGACAACACATTTGCTAGAAGAGTGGCAGTGCAGTGACAATACAAAGAAGCAGAGGATAGTGGAAAGCTTGAATGGTCCAGCTGCTGACATTGTGAGATTCCTTAGAGTGCAGAAGCCCACTGCAACTTCATATGACTACATGCAAGCTTTGGAGACAGCTTTTGGAACAACTGAGAGTACATCTGATCTCCTGGTGAAATTCAGACACACATACCAAAATGTTGGTGAAAAACTGTCCACTTACCTGTTGAGGCTGGATAAACTGCTGCACTGTATTTACAGGAAAGGAGGTGTGATGCTGTCTGACATGAATCGATTACGAATGGAGCAGGTTGTGAGAGGAGCACTGCAACAAGACATGATTGCTCTTCGTCTCCGCATGACCCACAAGCTGCGAGAACCTCCTTCTTTCAGTGAGTTGCTAAAAGAGGTAAGGGAGGAAGAGGATATGCTCCAAAGCAGAAACGATGTCGAGAACCCAGTAATGTCACAGTCTGTGACTTCTGTTTCCAAGCCTGCACCTGAGCCGGAAGCTGATCCTGAAGTTGTAAAGCTGAAAAAAGAGATCAGTGTCATGAAAGCTGAAATGATTAGTCTTAAAGCTGCTACAGTTTCATCACATCCAGACACACAGAGTCCACAACGTGAAATCCCTGCCAAGACAACATACAAAAAAAATGCTACCCCACAAAGGTCTGGCTATCAAGAGGATAAACCTGGGATATTTTGCTATAGATGTGGGGAGGATGGACATTTCATGAGAGAATGTGAAGGTGAAGAAAACCTACTCAAAGTCAACAAGCGCCTCATTAAACTGACAAAGAAATCGGGAAACTACCGCGGGGTCCAGTAAAGGAACGGCCTGGCATCCCGGTGGTTGCAACACGTTCCACAAAGTGTAAAAACTCAGAGAGAAAAGTGAATGACACTGTACCTGAAGGCTTAGTGGGCCCTAGCTCTGTTGTGACAGTACAGATTGAAGGCATCTACTCTAAAGCCATACTCGATTCTGGTTCTCAAGTAACTCTGTTGTACAGATCCTTCTACGACAGATATCTGACACACCTGCCATTGACGTCTATCAGCACTTTGCAGATATGGGGTCTTAGTTCTGCTGAGTACCCTTATGATGGCTATTTGTCACTTAGGCTGGAGTTTTTGGAAGCGGACGTCGGAGTGAGTGAAACCATTGATGCACTTGTGTTGGTATGTCCCGACCCAGTTGTGAGAGGTGAAGCTTCCATGCTTGTAGGCACCAACACACCCACTGTGAGACGACTGTTTAGCCACTGTAAAGAAAAGGGAGGAGAAAACTTTGTGAGAACCATGCACATTCACCCAAGTTTCAGAAAAGTTTTCAATGAGATTTCACTTCTGCCACCTGACACTGACAACAACAAAAGAGGAACTGTGTGGTTCACTCAAACCAAACCTGTCACCTTAGGGCCTGGGGGAGTCGCCAGACTGACTGGTGCAGCAAAGTTTCAGGGAGCGCCAAGCACTCAGACCATCCTCGTGGACTCACCTGATGACCCTGCGAATGAATCACGGTTTCCAGATCAACTCCTGGTGAGACCAGAGTTACAGACATCCACTGGTGTGATGGCTAAGAAAATCACTGTTCTAGTCAGAAATATGTCAGCACGAGAAATTACCTTGACCAGAGGAATGCCGATAGCTCATCTGTTTCCAGTCGACGTCATGTCATCTCCACCTGAAAAGAAAGAGTCTAATGTTGAGTCACCTGGAAAGTTGACGCCCTCTTCTTTCAACTTTGGAGACTCACCAGTTCCTAAGGAGTGGAAAGAAAGATTGGTGACAAAAATGATGGAACGGAGCGAGGCTTTCTCTCTGCACGAGTTTGATGTAGGATGCAGTAAAAGCACTCAGCACACTATCAAAACCACAGACGACAAACCATTTCGTGAGAGGTCTCGTCGGCTGCCGCCTGCAGAAGTGGAGGCATTGAGGGAGCATCTGTCGCAGCTAAAAAACGCTGGTGTTATTACAGAGTCACGTAGTCCTTATGCCTCGCCCATTGTGGTCGTGAGGAAGAAGAACGGGAAAATAAGGATGTGTGTGGATTTCAGGACTCTAAACCGTCGCACTGTCCCAGACCAATACACAGTGCCAAGAATTGAAGATGCTTTGGCCTGTCTCAGTGGAAGTAAGTGGTTTAGTGTGCTCGACCTTCGGAGTGGATACTATCAAGTACCTATGGCAGACTCTGACAAAGACAAGACAGCTTTCATCTGCCCGGCTGGATTCTTCCAATTTGAAAGAATGCCACAGGGAGTGACAGGGGCTCCCGCTACGTTTCAGCGGATAATGGAACAGACTGTCGGGGACATGAATCTGCTTGAGGTATTGGTTTATCTCGATGATCTCATTGTGTTTGGAGCAACGCTCGAGGAGCATGAGACCAGATTACTGAAGGTGCTTGACCGTTTGAGAGATGAGGGACTGAAGTTGTCACTGGATAAATGCCAATTCTGTCAACCATCGGTAACCTACGTTGGACACATTATATCTCAAGATGGGGTCTCTACTGATCCAAAGAAGACCGATGCTGTAACCACATGGCCGAGACCCAACACTGTGACTGCTTTACGGTCGTTTCTTGGATTCTGTGGGTACTACAGGCGCTTCGTGAAGGATTATTCCAAAGTAGCTCACCCGTTGAACCAACTGTTGTCCGGTTACCCACCAGCTGCAAAGAAATTCAAAGGTAAACAGGACAGCACATACCTTAACCCCTTGGAGCCTTTTGATCATCGGTGGGATGGAAAATGTGAAGCAGCCTTCGAGGAGTTGAAGCGACGGCTTACTCAAGCTCCTGTGTTAGCTTTTGCAAATTCTCAGCTACCTTATGTGCTGCATGTCGACGCTAGCCGAGAAGGGCTAGGAGGAGTGTTGTACCAGGATCAGGGTGAAGGATTGAGACCCGTGGCTTTCGTCAGTCGAAGCTTGACTCCTTCAGAAAAGAATTACCCCGCCCATAAATTGGAATTTTTGGCGCTGAAGTGGGCGGTAGTGGACAAGCTGCATGATTATCTGTACGGGACTAAGTTTGAGGTGAGGACAGACAACAACCCTCTGACATACGTGTTAACGTCTGCCAAGCTGGACGCGACGGGTCACCGTTGGCTTGCTGCCCTATCTACGTATGACTTCAGTCTCAAGTACAGATCTGGTGTCCAAAACATTGATGCCGACGCTCTCTCTCGTCGCCCACATCCCAGTTCAATACAAAAAACAGAGTGGGAAAACATTCCTGCAGCAGGTGTGAGAGCCATGTGCCAGATGTCTGCGGTGACAGAACACAGAAACACACAGTCTGAAAGAGCCATTGACCTTTTGGGGATTTCTCCACAAGCTATCCCACACGTTTATTGTAATGTGGCTTCTTTGAGTGTCAAAAATATGCCTGTCGTGAGTCTCACCGAGTTGTCAACAGCTCAGCAGGAGGATCCTGGCATAGGACAAGTGTGGTCGGCTCTGAATAATGGCAATATCAACCAAGTTGACAAGACAAAACATCGAGCTTGCTCTTTGCTGTTGAGAGAGTGGGACAGGTTAAAGATGAAGAAAGGAGCAATGTACCGCATTGTAACTCCACCAGGAAAACCACGCTGTTCTCAGTTGGTGCTACCAGAAAAGTACAGAAACACAGTAATGAAATCACTGCATGATGACTCAGGTCATTTGGGCCTCGACAAGACCTATGGCCTGATTAAAGATCGGTTCTACTGGCCTCGGATGAAGTCAGAGATCGAAGAGTATTGCAAGTCTTGTGTGAGGTGCATAAAAAGAAAGACTTTACCCAAGAGAGTTGCACCTTTGTCTCATCTGCAAAGTGATGGACCATTTGACCTTGTTTGTATGGACTTTCTGTCCATTGAGCCCGATTCGAGCAACACAGAAAACGTCCTAGTCATTACTGATCACTACACTCGCTACGCCCAAGCCTTTCCGACAAAGGACCAAAAAGCCTCCACAGTGGCAAAAGTGTTACTGGAGAAATATTTTGTCCATTATGGATTGCCTAAAAGGGTGCACAGTGATCAGGGCAGAGATTTCGAAAGTCGCCTTGTCCACGAAGTGTTGAGTTCACTCGGAGTTGAAAAATCAAGAACAACGCCCTATCATCCTCAAGGAGACCCCCAACCCGAGAGGTTTAATAGGACATTGTTGGACATGTTAGGGACTCTGGAACCAAACATGAAGAGAAAATGGAGTCAGCACGTTGTACATTTGGTTCATGCTTATAATTGTACTCCGAATGAAGCCACAGGGTTTTCTCCCTATTTTCTTATGTTTGGGCGGGAAGCCAGATTACCTGTGGATCTATGTTTTGAGACCTCCAGTGACGGCACCCAACAGAAAACTTACCTCAAGTACGTCTCTGACATGAGGAAGGAGTTGAAGGCTGCTTATGAACTAGCAGAGTCCATCGCTGCCAAGCAGAATGATAACAATAAACAGAGGTATGACAAGAGAATCAGATTTTCACAGTTGTTACCTGGAGACAGAGTCTTGCTACGGAACCTTGGATTACAAGGGAAGCATAAACTGGCAGATCGCTGGGCATCAAAACCATATGTCGTGGAAAGCAAGATGCCGAACTTACCAGTGTTCCGGTTGAAACCTGAAGATGGTGATGGACCAATCAAAATCCTCCATCGAAATCACCTCCTGCCTCTCGGGAAGAGGATATGTCCAGATCCTGTATCTAATACAGATGTTACACCTACAAGGAGAGTTCTTCGACGGAGAAAACAGAAAGAACACATAGACAAGCCTGAAAAGGAAAAGACACAATCACAGAAAACGCTAGATAAAGACTCTGACAAAAGAGAGGACAGATCCAGTGATCCTGTTGGAAAAGAGTACACAGACTCAGAGGATGAGGACTATGGACTGTGGTATGATTCCACTATTGAACCTCTCATGAACAACATGGATGAGGATACTCTGGAACCATTCAGTCTGGATTCGGATATCTCCTTGAGCGACTTGCCTGGACAATCAAAAGCAGTTGAGCCAGCAGAAACACAGGAATGTGTGGAGGAAACTGGAATGGACAGTGGAAATGAACTCGAGTCAACTGAGACAACAGAACCTGAACTACAAGAAGAAGACATTGAACTTGACTCTGAGACTGATACTGACTTTGACATCAAGACCAGACCTCAGAGACTAAAGAGGGCTCCTTTAAGGTTAACTTATGACACCCCAGGTCATCCAAGTGTCATAGCAACCCCTTCAGTGAAGTTTGTTTCTTGTATTTACAAGTGGATAGGTACACCTATCATTGCTTAATTGTGTGTTCTACTCACCAGATGTGCCATGATTGTTTTATGTTTTCAAGGTACAAAGTCATGAGGGCATGCCTTTATTTTGGTGGGGGGAGAGTGTAATACTCTGATAAATATTTCATTATGTTTATGGTGAAGTTTAAAATTTCCATAAATAACTGTTTCATATAAATAAGGTATTAAAATGTATAAATACTTTTTGTTTAAAATTAATAACTTTAAAAATATCATCTAATGGGGTGTGAATGTTTTAAAAAGAAGTTAAAAGTAATTCTTAACGTTACATTATGTACGTGAGTTCATGCGTAAGTTCATGACCTGAATGTTTACACTTCCGGGGGAGGACCCGAGGGAAAAAAGAAGAAGGAGCAACGTGTTAATGCCGAGCCGCAGATACTCAGGGACTGTGTGCGGTGTCAATGTGGATTTTATCCGTGAGTGACAGAGACTTTGAACTGTAGTTGAGCGACGTGCTAAGGGTTTGTGAGTCGGACTCTCCACCGCCGCTTGTGTGTTGGTGAACGAGTCCAGGTCCGTTAGCTAGCAGGAGCTAGGCTAACACCACCGTCCTCGCTGAGGGGAACCGCCGCCTGCACGGACGGTGCGGAGCGTTGTTGAGTCGTCTCGGGAGAGAGTCGCCGACAGAGGTCGTTTCGCCGTTGCTGAGGGGGACGGAGGTCGCTTCGCCGTTGCCGAGGGAAAACGGCGGGCTGCCGCTGCGAGCTGCTGCGGGCGGAGACGGTCGTTACCGCAACGAGCGAGTGATTCATCAGCTACGGTTACAGTTACACTAACACACGGGAGTACAGGTATCAAAGGTTTCCTTCATGAGCTCCAACTAAAGCGCGCCAACGAAAGTAGAAAAAGAGTGCACTCGAAATAAAATAAGACAGTTTAACATAAGACAAACACTTTACACCCCGGGGTTCTATTTTCTTATTTTCTATATCTCTCTTTCAATGCAAAATGTTTGGATGTGTGTTCTCCTAAACTTTAATACATTTCCTGAAACTGTGATCATTGTGTGGGTTTATTGTTTTGTGTTTATTATTTAAGTATTAAGGTATATACAAGTAAGCATTCCCTACAGTCTCCATCATTTACAAGTGAGAATTATACAGGACCCTAGACTGAAATTTATTAACTGAGATGTGCCTTTTGCCATAAATCATTTGCATAAGAGTTAAAGCTTCATCTTTATAATATAAAGTGAGTTTTACTACACGAGCCGGTGGTAAAAGGGGTTACATAATATTAAAAACATTATCAACCAATACATATGTATCCGTAACGTACAACTGTATATGATCAGTCGACTTATAATAGACCTACTTATAGCAACAACGGACCGGAAGTTGACTTTATTTTACTGTATTTATTGACAATAAATGTGATAGAACAATACACTGTGCAATAAATTACAGTTTCATGTTAACATTATATATTGATGAGAAAGCACAATTAACACGCAGCCAGCTACTGCTACTGAGTGCCTAATTATTTTGTGCACACAAGATAATGAACTTGTTCAGCTTAGCGCCCTTTGGGACACCATACAAGAAGGGTATTGAGAAACAGACATCATTTCTTGCTGCATTAGCTGTTAGCTGTTGTTATGACAAAAGAACAATTATTTGCTATCAGATTAATATCTAAATCCTTGTAGTAGCCATGGGGGATGTTTCACTATAGACTAATGCTATAGTCAAATAGCATTAGAAAACCAATGAAGACACTTTTGTACTAGTATATTATTATGTATGCCGTTTCTAACCATTTCAGAAATTGGATATTCATTACTACTTGAGTTATTATGATATCAAAGCAAACATACTACTCATGGCTCTTATCTATGAATAATAGTTCAATATTTATTTCTGGACCACATTCAATTAAGAAAAAGTGTAACAGAGTTAATCAATCATTCCACTTGCCATAACTGCCATAACTTATGGATATATCTATGTTGATTCATTGGCTCAAGGGTACCCTCTCTCAGAGGTTATAGATAAATGCCAGTAGCAGCTTTGAACCATTGCCAGTAAATAAGAGACTTGTTCGAGGCGAGTTACAGAACGCAACACTGTTTGAAAACATTGTGTATTAATGTCTGTCTGTTCTCTATGCACCATAGGCTATAAACAGTGCATCTCCATTTTCTCGGACTGTACAAAAATGAAGCCAAAATAGCTGTGATACAGCCAGTCCTGACTACTTGACCTGCACTTTTTAGTTTGGCTCATGTCCTACCGACCAACATTAAGGGGGGTTTATGGCATATAGTGCAACCAGCCACTAGTGGCCAATCTATATGTTTTCACTTCACTTTTGAGGAGCTGTCATGTTGTCCTTCTTTATATAGGCCTACAGTTTATGGGCTACACCTATGTACAGCAGCAGTTTGCGTTCAAATTAAAGTGAATTGGTTAAAATATAGAACTCATTTAGGCTACAAAATATATGTATACACCGGTGTAGACATATGCACTAGTAAAACAACAACTGCAACATGACTTTTATGACCAATCCAACAATAAATTCCATGTATGGCACTTTGAGGCTTATGTATACAACTGATTATCAAATACACCATTGTTTTTATGAGTGCAGCCTCACTAGAATTAAACTGAAAAGTCCCAGAACTGGTGCAACAAGCTACATAAAAACTGCATGACAAAATGTAATCATTATTCTTTTTTGCCTTTTGTGCCTTTTGTGTTCAATTCGATGTTCAAATGTTCTACTAGAAACAAAATTATAAAGTCAATGCAATCCAAGCTGATGGAGTCTATCGTCCACCCAAAAAACAATCTATGTTTGTAATTACTGGCGCCTTCTAGTGGCCATAGCAATTATAAAGGAGCCCAGTACAATACTAACCAATAGTATGTGTCTGCAGACGTCACCCATTGGTTTATGGCCCGTTGGAAGCATCTACTTTGATAACACTTTATATCACCTATGTAGATAAATGGTAAATGGACTGCACTTGTGTAGTGCTTTTCTAGTCTTAGCGACCACTCAAAGCCAGTGGCGGTTCTACACAGGGGCCTACAGGGGCCACTGCCCCTGTGAAGAAGCCCTTGGCCCCTGCTGTGGCCCCTGGGTCAAAGTAATAATAAAACGATCAATTTATAATGATGAGCGACGGAACAATTCTTACCTATTTTTTTGTTCAAACAATATCTCATTGTACACAAAAGGAACCCAGAATGTGTATATTGTATAATAGTTTAACTGTGCAATAAAAGCTTATGTAAATATAAAAAAGATCATTCACACTGTACTGTACTGCACTTTCAAAATAAAAAACAGACTAACTGTGCTCAAAAATGAGAAATGTCATTGTCGTACAAAAATAATTGTTATTGTTGGTAAGTCTCATTAAGTATACTTAAATTAGGTTTTTAAATAAGCTAAAATAAAGGTTTTGAATGCTTCTTTATCATCTTTGGCGTTTTTTTTATTTTATGATCAAACACTTTGGCCCCCATAGTAAAATTGGTCTAGAACCGCCACTGGTCAAAGCACTTTTACAATACAGATCATCATTCATCCGTTCACCCACACATTCATATACCATAGACCAGTCAGTAAAACAGTCAGTAAACCGTTCATATACCGATGGCACAGCATCAGGAGCAATTTGGGATTAAGTATTTTACGCACTGATACTTCAACATGTAGACTCAGGGAGTCAGGGATCGAACCACCAAGACCGATCAGTGGGCAAGTGCTCCACCAACTTTTGAAATTATCTTTTGCTATGCCTAACCATGTATTATTTCTAGGGCCGGGACTCGATTAAAAAAATTTATCTAATTTATTAGAGGCTTTGTAATTAATTAATCAATATTAATCGCATTTTAATCGCATATAAATATTTGACCTGAGAACAGTGAGAAGTAATTTTTTTCACATGGATTTTTAGTACACCATTGAATAATGACTGAATACATAAGCTTAAGCAACAAAAATAGTGTTTATTTTTGTTCAAGTCCAACAGACCAGTGCAATTTTTGCCATTAAGTGTAGAAATGGCATATTTAGAAATATAGTACATTTCAGAAATTCAGGTAGCCTATAGGTAGGTAGACCTTCTGTAAACTATAATACTTTGTTTTTTAAGTAAAACACAATCCACGCTAGCTACCACACTAGCCGCTAGCTGCTATGTGTTTTGTATTGAGGTGATACTTGAGGCTTGATGTGCTGCAGTGATATGTGAATTCCTTGTTGCATAGCAACACAACCATGCTCTTATCGACGCTTCCATCCGTTGGTTTTTTGTAACAAAATGTCCCATCATCCACAGGGCCAACCAAAGCGTCTCATCAGCTTCTTCCTTCATGTTCACTGTGGTTTGTTGTTGTCTGAACTCATGAACGCTAGTTGGTGCGCCAGTATAATCGGTCCTCCTGAAACTCATCCAGTGAGAAACGTTCCGCGGTGCAAAAATAACTGTGACTAAAATGCGTCAATTTTTTTTACGCGTTAATTTTTGTGTAATTGATTAATCTTAATTAACGCGTTAAAGTCCCGGCCCTAATTATTTCCCTAACCTTAACCAAGTAGTATTGTTGCCTAAACATTAACAGTGTGTTTAAAACATCTCGAAGAGACAATGGGAGACACATTCAGACAGACACAAGCAAATACCAGAGTTATTAGGTGTGAGTCTGGAGGTGGAGAGAATAGTCAAACATCATTGACTATTACATTTAAGTATGAGCATGTGTTGATTTACTACTGTGGTAGCAGTGCTTATTTTGAAAGCGTTCCTTTGGGTTGTATTTGAGGGTAGAAACAAACAACATATATTGTTGAGCGGTTCCGAAGGACTTGTAGTTGTCGAGATATTTCAGTCTGGAACAAAGTGATGGACCAACCAACATTAGCACCCCCAAAAGCCACACCACAGGCATTCAAATCTAAATATGCAAACATTGATTTTATGACGCTATGTGTAGAATGATTGTTTTTCTCTTGTTGTTGTCTATAAAAAGGTTTCTTAGCTTAATGCAACTGGGACATTGTTTTCTTTATTTATAGATTTTTTTTCTGTCTTTGATCTGGCTGCACAAATATCACATAAAATAAATAAATCAGTTTTAGAAAAACATTCAAAACAAAAGCAGAAATAAGAAATACATTGCCGTTTGCTGCATCACATTTAATCAGGTGGTCCACATAGGGATGTCTGCTCACCTGGCTGACAAAACTATCTTATTCCACGGTAAGGTCCCTCCAGTTAGTTTGGCAACCTGACAGCTATTGCATCTTGCTAAGTTAACATATTTATATCCTCAAAATTCACTTCTTTCCCCCCTGAGTTCTTGTTAAAATCTTCCCCCCTTAATGCACTTAAAAGCATGTTTCTGACTGCACCACATTCATGTTAGCCTGTCCTGTGAGACAAATCAGCAAAATCTTCATTATGGTGATATTTTTAGAGCTTAAGAGAAGCTTAGCTGCTGATTAGTTGCCCCGTCACAATTCAACAAGGTGTCCCCTCGTGTCACAGCCCGCTTTTACTGTCTTCACTTTTCCAGCAGTCTCCAAATCTATCACTTCGTCACTCTAGTGTTTTTCACCCGCCCACATGACTTCTCTTACTTTAGAGTCCAGACAACCAGCTATTCTTTTACTTACAATCCACCTCTGTCATTCTATTTTCACAGCTATTTTTTCTCCTCTCTGCCCAGTCTTTTTCTTTTTTCTCTCCCTTACAATATCAGGCTCTCCTATCAATTCACTCCCCTGTTGTCCTCTGCAACACAGTATCTCACCCACCTTTGTAATTCAGGGTGACTTTCAACCCAGCGTATTATCTGTCCTGAAAGCCGTCTGCACCCACTTTGTTTATTTCCAGGTGAGACACAGTGTCTTTGTGAGGGATGTACCAGAGGACTGAGACGTACTTCTTCACCGTCCTTGTTTGACAACGTGCAGACAGTGTCTGGAAATGTGGGGGTAATTAGGAAGAGACAATGGGAGACACATTCAGACAGACACAAGCAAATACCAGAGTTATTAGGTGTGAGTCTGGAGGTGGAGAGAGGCACCACACAAAGCGCCACCTTCATAATGTGCGATGGTTTATTATATCCAGAGACTCACTGGACTGATTTTACACATCAAGATCAGTTAACTTGTCATTAGAAGTACTGTTAAGTCTGTGAAAACACTTACAATGTCCTCTATCAGTTAGGGACCTTTTCTAAAGTCTGATGAAAATACTTTGAGGATGTCATCAAGGTTATCTCATCTTGGGCTTTGAGAAAAATGTATCACAGTGGGTGTGTGTTACAAAGTGTACGTGAGGAGAAGTTGAGCTATTTATAAAAAGCCCTACGTACAGGGAGACAGGCCTGTAACTCTGGGCACACAACAGACTCAACACTGCACACAATTTTTAGATTTTTTTTGCTTTGTAACTGTCAGTATTCTGTATGATGTGCTAGCCTATTGTAACAGCTAGCTAATGCAGGCCACCAAGCTAACATGCATGATTATTATAACAACATTTAACATGTTCAAAGTTAATTTTAGATTTATTTTTTATTTTTACCACAACTAACAGCTACCCAGGCAGCAACCTCCAGGTCTGAGCAGTGAGGCGAACCAGGAAGTGTCTTAAGCTGCATTCTACTGATAATTCCAACATAGGGTGCTGATAGCGGCTGCAGAAGTATTCTGGTCAGTTTTTTTTTAGGACAACACTATGGTCTCAATCGCTAGTAAAAAAATCTTCTTCAAGACAATTTGATGTTAATAGTGTAAATAATGGCCCCATTAAGAAGAAAATAGAAGATAAAGAATCGTATGATTTGGGGCATGGCTACCCTTGATTGACAGGTCACTAACAAGGCGAGCTGTCATCCGGAGAGAAGCAGAACAATGCGTATCCATGGCACTGTGTAAATAAAGTTATATAATTTTTTTAAGAAAAAAGGATGTTTAGAAAAAAGGATGCTCCAGTTAATGCTAACATAAATTAGCAGCGGCTATGCTCATCACGTTTCCGGTGTAGAGAGGCGTGTAGTCAGTGTCATCAGAGCTCTCTTGCTCCCCGTTTCCAATAAAAAGATGGCAACACAAGATGGCGAAGAGTGTAATGCCGAACTCAATGCCTCAAACGGGCAGTCAGCAAACCAATGGGTGACGTCACAGTGACTATTTCTATTATTTATACAGTCTATGCAGCTACCCTACGACTGAATTTGCCACATAACGTTAGCTATAGTAGCTGTATGGGGAGTCAACTCATCAAATGATAAGTTAGCAGAGCAACGTTAGCTCACATAAATTGGAGCCAAACAAAATCAAACAAAAATCAATGCTTTGTGGCTATTGCATTTGAACTAACTTCAATAACGTGAATAAACGTGACTAAATGTCGTGTGAAATAAAAGTCTAATTCTGTCAGCCATCTTGTTTAGTTGCCTCTTAGCGAAATGCTGAGTGGATGATTGGGAAGCAATAGGGCCGGTGTATGGGTAGGGCTTTTATTGTTTAAGGTAAGAACAGAGGGAATGAAGCTGTAATGATAATGAGGGGAGTTTGCAATCTTTGACAAACTATGGAGCCTCCATGTTATTATTTTATAAGCATAAAAGCAAGTCATAACTCTAATCTGTGAACACTATCTCTGTTATGGAAAAAACTTAAAATGGCCATGCCTACTAACAACATGAGACAACTTATCAGTTATTTCTCTGTTGTTTGTACATCCACTTACTCTCTTTCTCTCTGTCGCTCAGTCACTCACTAAGTCCATTATACTACTTTATTAACAAAGTCATATTTAAACGTGTGGTCTTGGACCATTTGTAGGCGATGGTGCTGAGACAACAGCACAGGCAGTGATACAGACAGGTGATGAAATGCGATGGACATGAAGTTAATCAACAAATTAATCTAACACTCTGACCACAGTTTAGGTTAATTAAGACTAATTATGGGTGTTTCACTTGCCAACTTTTGTCGCTGCGCAGCATGCTGAAGTTCAGTGTATTCCACAAGTACCTTTTTTGTATTCCACCATCCAGACCAAATCAATCCAGGTAAAAGAAGAATTAATGCAATTAAACTTTTGTAACTCTCTTGCTCCTTGCATTTTAATGCCCTGATTTGTACTTTCTCTCCATTTTACTGCCGCAAGGTAAAAAAATAAATAAATAAAACAGCAAACAGGAGTGGATCAAAACAAACAAGTTTGTACTTTAAGCATGTATGGATGGCCCATATATCCCATTAAATCTAGTGCTGACAGCGAAGTTGGTTGGGGGGACATTCACACCTGAGCTGTTTGATCTGCTGAAACAAACTCTGGTGCGTTTTGTTGGATAGTCTGATTGATTTTTGGTGGTGCGAACTCTGGTCCGCTAAAGAATAGGGGTCTCGGTTTGTTTCTTAGTACACCAGAGTTTGGTGCACTGCAGGTGAGAATACAGTCCGAACCAAAACAACACATTCTGGGTTGAATTTGGGTGGAAATATGAGAGTCAACACCAGACACGGTAGTAGCAGTTATGAAAAATATCTCACAGACAGACCTGGTCTAATGATGAAGTAAAGGTGGTCATCAAAATATGGTCAGATGATCACATAACTAAGGATTAAATCACACAGCTCAGGGTTCGTACACTTTAGCAGTGGTCAAATTCAAGCATTTTTCAAGGACCTTTAAGGTCCATTTTCAAGCTTTTCCAGTATCTTACACCTGTTGTAAGTAGCATGTTTTAGATGAGTACTTACATACTAAAAGGGGGTGATTTCACTCAACTATACCAACAGCGATGGTATTACACTTTTAGGAGGAACGGTCTTCATTTCAGGAATTCTACTTATTATTTTTTACATTGAACATGTGATTATCTATAGTCTATAGATGGATATAGTCAGACTGCAAGAGAAATACAGTAAGAATTTCAAGCATTTACAAGCACTTCATCCAAAAATCCAAGCACTTTATAAACCTTGAACATACAACATTTAAATTTAAGCATTATTAAGGACTTCAAGCACCCGTACGAACCCTGACAACTGATCGGTGTGCATGAAAGTGAAAAAACTACATTAAAGTCCTCGACCTGCTTTGAATACCTGTCAGCTCTGGGGATACGAAGGAAAATACATTCTGTCCAGTAGATGAAGGACATTTGTTTACAATGCTTGTTGCGCTGGATAAAGCACTGTCAACAAACCCAATTAAAAATGCAGCAATGCAACTTCATCACTGAATCACACAGTCCACTAGACTTTATCTGTGGAAGTGACAAATTTTGTTGTTTTATGTTCCAAAATATGAATGTTATTTTGCTACTTTGGGAAAAAGGCAACTTAGACCTACTACTGCTGGTGTACTTTTGGGTATGTGGTGTAAACTCAACTTGCTTTGCCCAGGGGACACTTTTACAAAATGACAGAAGATCAGGGGCCAGTTAAAGTGATTAGGGTTGTACGAAGTACTTATCCATAGTGTATATAGATATAGCATACTGTGTTACCTACAGTCGATGGTGGTTGGCACGGCACCGGCACGGAAGCTAGGCAGTGTGGATGGGGGCAGCAGTTTAATGTATTCAGCCACCTACAAAATCAATTTCAGAGTCTACACTATATTTATAATATTCCCAACACTTTACCTTGCCATCAGACAGCCCATTCCTTTGGCATTACATTTTCTCAACCCTAGCACTTCTGTATTTTCACGCATAAGCACATCTGTGCCCCCGAGATCAGCTCTTTCGTTTAGTCTTTTCAAAGTTTATGGAAGAAACAACAAATTGGGATTCTCTAATGGCACTTATTTGCATTCAAAGTACAAAAAAATTCCAATGTGATTAATAAAAAATGTATTTTTATTGTGAATTAGAAAATGATTGGCAGGCCACCCTAAGTTCAGTATCACTGCAGTAAGTTATCTATATTTGTGCTGATGCTCTCAACATGAATTTTGTCTCCTTAGAGTTTAATTTGGTCAACAGAGAGACAATAAATGCCTAAATGATGTGAGTTTAAAGGATATTTTAAGGCGGTTCAGCATCTGGTTCTCTAAAATGTGCTCCTGCTTTAACTGTCCTCGATGGCACAGTAAAATAAAGCAGCAACTGACTACACTGCACAACCATTTTATTGACAGTAAACTTGCTGAAACGATCTCCTTGACAGCATCTATGCTGAATTGCTGCCATAGGAGCTGGAGTATTAAAGCGAGAGCTCCTTATACTTCCAGGGCCTCCCAGAGTTAATGTGCTGACGTCTGCTGTTTTTCTACAGAAAAGTGTTGACTGCCACACAGCCGCTGCTGCTGGGATGGCGAGGCGCAGATACGTCTGTCACATGAGTAACACAGAAACATGAAAGCAGTCTTGAGTATCTTCCCATTCAGTCCTTTTGGAAAAACATTAAGCACGAAAAGATGCAAAAGTAGAAAAGTGATGACCTGAGTGGGAAAGTAACTTACAACGCATCAGTTTTCTGTGTGGCTGTATCTGTCTATGAAGGGACAGCGGAGGTCCGGATAGCAGTTTGGTTATCTCTGCCCAGCAGTGAACTTTTCTGAGGCACATTCACCCTCCCAGAGGAGGAAATCTTTTTATTTTTGACCCCGTCACCTTTTTCATATGACCTTTAAGTTAGTACTGGGATGCTCACCTTGCTTTACTGGGGGACACTTTTACAAAATGACATGAGGCCAGGTTATAAACAAACCTTAACCCTCTGGAGTCCATCTATTTATTGAAAATACACGTTTTATTTACAGTAATAACTTTATTTATATATCATATGTAGACAAGCTGAGAAAGCCAGTTGAAAGTGCAATCATAGGAGCTTTCACAGTGTGCCATTTATGTTTCTAGACAGTTGGAAGAAAGAAAATTCACATTTTAAAAATTAAAATGTGAATTTTCTTTCTACATGAAAACTATTAGTATTTTTAATTTACATGAAAATAGACTGTTTTGTAGTTTTATTTTTTTATTATTTTTTCTGCTGTTTTTGTGTGTATAAATGTTTTTTTAAAATGGTACATTTCCATAGACACCTGTGTCTTTTGTTTGTATTTTGGGTTCCTGGCAGCTTTATGCTTTGTTAATGAAAATAAAATCAAAAATCTGACTGATTTGTGTGGAGAAAAAGGAGCCATGCATGTGATGTAAGGACAGACTGAAATATGCTGAACAGACAGAAATGAATGCATAGGAAGTTGACAAATTTAAACCAAAATCCCCTGGACTTCAGAGGTTTAACAACTCTTTATCAGATTAATCTGCATCTGGACAGAAAATGCAAAAGTGGCGTTGCGTTCTCACTTTTTATTCCGTGTTTAGACAAGCGTCTTTAGGGGGAAATGTGCATGAATACGGTAATGCAAAATTCAATTTGATGTAGTATGCACGTCAAGTGGCTAGGTGGTACTGTGAATCACTGCCACACAACACCACCAAGAGCTAGCACATGCGTAGACACTTCTCTTCTCTCCTACTTCTCTATCTAGTAGCACGAAATAGAAACAATTGCCCTAAGTACCTAATGTGCCTTCTCTGTTCTGTTATATTATATGTGATAATTCTGCTTAACTGCTGAAATGACTCCTGGATAGTTATCAGAGCTGCTCAGGCAAATTGAATGTTTGACTAATGGAAATAGTCCGACATGTTTGTTGTCGTTTGCCTGGACTGCACATGGATGTTACATAAACGCGTAGCGGCGAGAGCAATCGTGAGCTGATCAGAGCACACTTTTGCGTTTTTAACCCTTTAGACCAGGGATGGGCAAATGGAGGCCCGGGGGCCGCATACGGACCACGCCCTCACTTGAAGTGATCCTCAGTACAACTATATGCATTTGAGCATGAAATCTTAAAAGTGCAGTGTAAAAATGCACAAAATTACTTCTTGCAGTTAATGTTGGTCTGCCGTTCTTGCACTGAAAAAAAGAAATCACAGTAAGTGGTTATTTTTTTTTTGCTTCAAACCTTTTGTATTCATATTCATACTGTTATA